>NW_027185401.1:432500-802500 GCF_022577435.1 Embiotoca jacksoni
CATGGCAGAGCGTCCTGTAACTGAGACATCGGAGGATTCATCCCGCCACTAAGCCTCCTCCCTCCTCCTCCTCCTCCTCATCCTCCTCCCTCTCCTCTTCCCTCCTCTTACCTCCACCCTCCTCATCATCCTCCTCCCTCTCCCCTCCTCTTTCTTCTCCTCTTCCCTCCTCCCTCTCCTCTTCCCTCCTCCCTCTCCTCCTCCTCCTCCTCCCCTCCTCCTCCTTCCTCCTCCTCCACCTCCTCCTCACTGCATGGTAGATATGTCAGGAGTGTCAGACGTTTAATTGCGCAACATTTCAGGTGTTTGAAGAGAAAAAAAAAACGTAAAAAGTTTACGACTAAATTAGCAGCAAATTTTCATGTTTTGATTTTGAGTGAAATTCTGCTTCACGCTGAAATAAACACGATTGATTGTTTTTAAGACGTTCACGGCAGAAATAAAACGACAAACCGACGGTCGTTGACTTGCCTTTTTGTTTTCACGCGAGTCTGCGTGAATAAAAAAAAAAAAAAAAAAAAAAAGGAAGTAGCGTAAGTTCCTCACCTAAAGTCGCTAATTTACACTGAAGAAATATATAGAAATAGAAAAACTGTCTTCTGTTTGCGTCTTGTGAGTGAGCAAAGCTAGCCACCTATACTTCGTAAAAGTTTATCGTGTTTACGAGAAAAGTTCATATGAACGTCTTTTAGCGTTTCCGACATCAGGACCTTTGATGAGCTCAAAGGTCCCGACGCGTTTTAACGAAAATGGGCGGCGGCCATTTTAAGGTCCGTTTTCGTTGAAGTTTAATCGTACGAAGTTTTTCTTTCGACGTCGGAGGGAAACGTCGACGCTCCGACGACCTCGTCTTCTCTTTCGGACGGTTTCCTTTCACGATCACGTTAGCCGCCTCGCTAAATTGCTAGCAGCTGTGCTTTTCTTCACGATGTTCTCACGACTTAACCGCTCAAAAAACGACAAAACGCAGCGTGAACACGTGACTTCAGTTCATAGAATAGAAAAAAGTCAAATCACTAAAAAGCAGGACGGCTTCGTTTCAGCTCTCAGCTGTGAAACACGTTTATTTCATCAGCGTCACAAAAAGACACCAGCGATGAGGTGAAAGGTCAAAGCGGGAAGTCTGTAGCGGTTACCGCGGTAACCTCGGCCGCCCGATCAGCTGTGAGCTTTCTTAGCACGACCTCATACTTTGCAGTTCACCCCCCCCCCCCCCTCCGTCGTGGAGGAAGTAGGGCAGCGTTGCGTAACTCTTTCATTTATTTATTTTTCCTCTCGTTTTATTGGCTTAAACGCCGCAAATTCATCGTCACGTAAGAAATCTGAAGTAATGTGTGTTTGTGTGTTTGTCTGTTTGTGTGTTTGTGTTTGTGTGTTTGTGTTTTTGTGTGTGTTTGTGTTTGTGTGTTTGTGTTTGTGTTTTTGTGTGTTTGTGTTTGTGTGTTTGTGTGTTTGTGTTTGTGTTTTTGTGTGTTTGTGTTTGTGTGTTTGTGTGTTTGTGTTTGTGTTTTTGTGTGTTTGTTTTTGGGCCATTTGCAATTTTTAATCCCGAAAAAAAAAAAAAAAATTCATATCCGCAGATATACCGCGGAAATATCAGCTTAGATAAGCGCTTTCACAGTTTCACTTACCGACTGTAATACCCTCCTCCTCCTCCTCTCCTCCTCCTCCTCCTCCTCCTCCTCCTCCTCCTCCTCCTCCCTCCCCCCCCCCCCAGTTGCCTGGTTATGTGAGAAAACAAACCAAAAGGGCCTCCGAGTAGCATTAGACATTGCTTACCCCCCCCCACCCCTCTCCACCTCCCCTCCACCCCCCCACCCAAAAAAATAAAAGCGCACAATGGCTCATTTGAAGCAGCAGAAGTGGAGATCGTGGAGGATTACGCAACGCGGTCGGACTGAGTGGGAGGTCATTCGATGCTATTGATGAGCAAATTGGGGGCTTTTTTTTTTTTTTTTTTTTTTAGTTTTTTTTAGTTTTTTTTGTTTTTTTTAGTTTTTTAGCCTTTAAACAAAAAAAAAGGAGCAAAATGATGAAATCCTTGTTTTTTCTTCCTGCAGAGAAATCTGCTCCGTGGGGGGACGGGACGGGGGGGACGGGGGACGGGACGTCCACGAATCATCCATCTCCATCATGACCCAGTTAGCTGGACTTAGATAATCACTTTAACGCTCACCAGGAAAAGACACAGACACCCCCCACCTCCCCCTCTCCCTCCCCCCTCCCTCCCCCCTCCTCCTCCTCTGTGCAGTCAGACAGGCCATGTGCACATTGACAGATGACTCGGGTCAAAAAAAGGTTTCCCGCCCTTTATTTCGGGGTCAAAACGCCGCCGCACTCGATCTGTTCACTTCGTCTGCGTCTCCACTCGGTGGAAGTGAGGAAGTGAGTTATTTGCGGTGGGATATTTTCAAAATAAAAGTTGCCGAAAATGCTTTAGAACTATACAGAAGCCCGTTGATGACAATAATAAAATATATACATTATTATAATAGTGATTTTTTTTTTTTGACTAACAGATTTATAGGAATAGATTTGATGACGTTAGTTGTTCCGACCTTTTGATTTTTATTTACTACTTTTTGTGGCGTAAACAAATAAAAACTTATCAGTCGGCAGCTTCGTAACATTAACAAATGTTGATCTATCGTTTGATTGAGATGTAAAAAAAAAAAGTTTGCCGGTTATCGCGGTCGCTGCGCGACAAAACTACAGAGTGTGAAAGTGTCGTGTTTCACGGCTGCTTTTATTGCGCAGTAAAGTTTTATAACCTTCGATAACGACTTTAATTTCTGAGCGCGTGTGACGGATTTCATGTTTCAAAGTTCCTGTTTAGTGTTTTTTTTTTTTTTTTTTTTGTGGTATATAATTTGCGTTAATGAGGTCGAGGTTCAGAGTTTTATCACTTTAAACGGGACAAACTGCAGCTGATGGACATTCGCTGTTGTCGGATCTGAACTTGTGACCTTTCAGTTACCCCCCCCACCCCGTCCCCCCCTCGTCCCCCCCCCTTACTAAAACACTGCCACTGTTCTTCGGTATTTAAGCCGAATTAAAAAAAAAAACTAGCAGCTTTTCCGCATGAGCAGTTTGTGCAAAGTCATATTCATGACTCCATAATCGTCCAGAGACTGTTTCTCTTTGTTCACGTCAGTGTTGATTACACCCAGATAACCCTCCCCTCCTCCTCTTCCTCCTCCTCCTCCTCCTCCTCCCTCGAACATTGAGCTCAGCCAACGGCATAAAAATGCAAATGAGTTTCATCCTCTGTTCCAAAAACAGTCGACGGTAAAAAGGTGCCGTCGATTCTCCGCTCGACGAAGTTCGATTTCAAGATCACGACACTGAAATGAAAAGTTCACAAAGAAGAGAAGAAAGAGGAGAAAAGTTTCGCCTTAAACTTAAAACAATTATTTCAGTTCCAAGTTGCATTCACAGGTCGTGAAGTCGAACAGGCTGCCCGGCCGGTCCTCCTGCCGACCTCGAATCACCCCGAAGGCGTCACGTCGTCTCGGTTTCATACGAGATGATGCAAAAGAAAAACAAAGTGAGAAACAAAGGAGACGATGAAAAAAGTCTTTAAAAGCTGCTCCGAGTTATTTGTGAACACAGAAGACCAAAGACTTCAAACAAACCCAGAAAAAACCCGCCGATACGCTGAAAGCTAGTTACCGAACGGGTCCTGACGGTTCAGGTCGTGAATTACAAATTCAAACGCGAAATACGTCATAAATTTATAATTTTATTCTATTGAACTAAACAAAACTAAAAAGTCTGGCCCTAATTGTTTTTGGTAAATCTGCCGACATCATTCGGATTCAGCGGTTCGTATCCGGGTTCCTGTTTGTCGTGTTCAGAGTCCATTTTATGTACATGTGTAAGAAGACACCATCTGGAGGGCCGTAAAACAAAACACACAACTCCAACACCCCGCCGGGCCGCGGGTTGGCTGCCCTCCAGAATCCCAACACTCAGGTCCGGGAGGTGGGGGGGGGTCCCATCGGTCAGAAGTGGGCTTGTATACACAGTAGGGAGGCGGAGGTCAAAGGTCAACCAGTTGTTCCTCCTCCTGTTAGTTTGGGAAGTTTCTCCAAGTGTGTGTCGACCGAACGAGTTGGAAAGAAGTTTATTCTGTTATCGGTGTTCGGCTGTGAAACGTGGAAGAAGGGTGTGTGTGTGTGTGTGTGTGTGTGTGTGTGTGTGTGTGTGTGTGTGTGTGTGTGTGTGTGTGTGTGTGTGTGTGTGTTCTTGTTTTGGAAGTTGCTCAGAGAAACGTCGTCCCTGTAGTGTTGCAGCGTTTCCTGGCGGACGCTCTGGATCTGAGCTGCTCCAAAAGAAAAATAAGTTTATCAACCCGACATACCGGACCGGACCGGGTTGGACCGGACCGGGTCGGACCGGGTCGTTCTAATCTGCAGAACGGTTTCGAAACCGAGGATGAGGGCAGTTTAATACAAAGAGATGCGGTTTTATTTTTTAACGTCGTGTCACAGATGGAAGTCGTCACTTGTGTTCTGGTTCCGAACGGACCGGCTGCCTCCTCCTCTTCCTCCTCATCCTCCTCCTCCTCTTCCTCCTCATCCTCCTCCTCTTCCTCCTCTTCCTCCTGCTGAGACCCACAAGGTTCACCGTTAAAAAAAAAAAAAAAAAAAAAACTGCTTTAAATTGATTGTACCCAACGTTTTTTTTAAAATTAAATTTGGTTTCATTTAATTGAAGAGATGATTAAAAAAAGAAAAAGAGGCTGAGCAGGTGCAATAAAAAAAAAACAACAACCTCTAAACGATGCTAAAAAGATGCATAAAAATAAAAAATAAAAAAAGGAAGATGAGATGCCGCCGAGACTAAAACAAAAGTGTAAATCGGGCCTCGACCGACCGCATCGATCACACGGGGGCTCCGTATCTCGCTCGTCTGCAGTGGATCTAATAAAGCTGTGCCATTTAAACGGATTAAGAGCCTCGTTGTCCGACTCGGGCCGACTGCTTTCTGCGCACAAAAAAAAAAAACACAAAAAAAAAGCCCCGAAGCCACCCGGAGTTCAGCCGGATCCGTGTCACCACTGGAGGCTATTAATCGTGAGCATTGTTCTGTTTTGGACTTTGCAGTTAGAGCTGGTTGGTAATCACAGTGAGAGGTCAGTGGGGGTCACACGGGAGGGGTCAAGAGGGGCTGGGGGGGGGGGGGGAGAAGGGGGGAGTGCTGAAGCCGAAACTGCGGCGGCGGGATGGAGCGCAGAGGAAACGCTTCTAAACATTTTGTGGCATCTTGTGTTTGAGAGGAAAGAAAAGGGAAAAAAAAAAAAAAAATAGAGTTTGTTTTTTATGTTCCTTCCAGGACCTTCGCTGTCTGAAGCAGCGAGTGTCGTCAGAGAACAGGAAGTAAACGAGGCTGAAAGTGTCCGTCTGAGCAGCTTAATGATGCAATCTGGCACACACACACACACACACACACACACACACACACACACACACACACACACACACACACACACACACACACACACACACACTCTCCTCCCTGCCAGCTCCCCCAAATCCTCACCACCACCCCCACCCCGGCCGCTCCAGCGATGACATCACCTCCCCGAGAAGCAACATGGCAGAGGAACAGTTGCATGCGGTCGCCCGGACATTTTTTTATTTTTTTATCCCGAACAACAGTTGCGCGACTTCAAGCTGTCGCAGCAGCAGACGAGCGAGTTTTATTTTATTTTATTTTATTTTTTCCAAAGATTCACTGACTTCACCGATTTGTTTTTAAAGTAGAAAATACAGAACGTGATGAGCGAGAACCCAGAAATTAAAATCCCCCAAAATCAAGCGTCTCACATTTTACTTACACAATTAATTTGCGATCTACAAAATCTGCTGAATCAATTAATAGATTTTTTTTTTTTTTTTTCTAAATAAGACGTTCAGGACTCAATAAAAACTTGATCAACTGGACATTTTGTTCCGCAGCTGTACGTCTTAAAAACAGAGAAGGTAAAAAAATCTGCGTTCACATTTTAACTTCTTTAATTCCCCGAAAGTTACGAAGGAAAGAAAGAGGGCAACGCTGGGAAATGCGAGGGCAGGAGCCGCCGCCGGCCGCCGCCGCTGCCGCCGCCGAGCTACCGAGTGTGACATTTTACCCAGAAACCCTTGCTGTACACCGCCGACACGAAGCCACAGAAAGGAGCAGCTGGCAAAAAATAAACACTCCAAAAACCAGCTGTAGCTTCGCCACAAAGCAACTCTCGTAAACCCCCCCCCCCACCACCACCACCACCATCACCACCACCCGCACCCCCCCCCCCTCCACCACCACCACCCCCCACACTGGGAACTGTAAAGTCAGCTCGTTAGCTGTCGATTCTGGAGGAAAGTACAACTTTTTTTTTACGACCAACGAACTCTCGCTGAAGCCAATTAGGTGATTGAGGGGCTTTTGCATCAGAAGCTGTAAAAAAACAAAAAAAACAACCACACACGGGCTCTCGGGGTTTTGACATTGATCGGACGGACGCGGGACGGAACAGCTAACGAAAAATGCTGATCGGGGATCTTCTGATTGCTTTAATGGCAGATGGAGGGAAGGTTGGTTTGTTTTGTTTTTTTTTATCCCAAATTGCCTGAGTAAGCACAAATGCCATCTCCACTCAGATCAGTGGAGGGGGGGAGGGTTGGGGGAGGAGGGGGAGGGTAAACACTGCGTTCACGTCACATCGTAGACGCCGAGTCGGTATTTGTTTTGTTGAAAGGAATCTCAAAGTTCAGCGAACAGCGTGAGGGATGGTAACACGCCAGGGTTTTTTATTTTCCTCATAATCGAATAGTTTATTCGGCTTCTATCGTGCGTCTTATTTTCTCTGGTTTTCACCGTCGTTTCGGTGGTAACGCTTTACTGCCGCCAGAAGGTGGCGGGAAATCACCTCAAAGCTGTTTGCCAAACCAACAAAAGAAAACGAACGGCTGGTTTGCATTCAGCGGGAAAAGTGTTTGTGGATAAATACGGCCGGCCGATTCGATACGGCTGCTGTTTGGTCGCGATAAAACATCCCTTTCATTTTGTTTTTTCTTCCCGAAGTGGAAACGTTTTTCTTCTGTGCACCGAGTGAGTTTTATGTTTTATGACGCTGTGGGCTTTTCAAACTGTTTTAAAAAAAAAAAATGTTTGTAAAAAGTGGGAAAATATGTATTTATTTTTTTCATCTGTAAGTCTGGAAGTGTTTGTTCGGCTCGAGAGGCCGAACGTCTCGGCGGGTCTGAAGTGTCGCGCGGCATCAGTGAAGGAGGGGGGGGGGGGGTGTCCCCACAAAGACACCAAAAACTTATGAATTTATGGCCCACGCTGATAGAAGCTCGTTCTCTCCTAGGAAGGACGAGAGACAATAACATCTCTATGGAAACTGGCGGTCTCTAAAAGGTGAGACGACGTGATGCAGGAGAAGAATGCAGCAGACACAAAATGACAAAAAAAATAAAAGAATAAAAGTGTTTTCAGCTCTGCTGCGTCTGAAAGGAACCGTCGACTCATCTTTGAATTTAAAAAAACATTTTAAATCGGAGACAAAATGAAAAAGTGAGGCGGATGCAGAAGTTCCATGACGTGCAATACCACCGATGGCCGCTAGGGGTCGACTCCAAAAAAGCCTCCGCCTCCATAGACTCCCATTCAACTTCCCTCATGAAATATTCAGTCTATAAATTGTTTGCACGAGTTACTATGGTGTCATTTGTTAGAAATCACTCTTTCTTAATAGTTTTCTGGAAGTTATTCCGTCAATAATTCGATATTAAGCCTCAAAAAGTGGTATTTTTGGGAGGTGTGTCTGTGTTCGACTGGCCGGTGGGTGCAGTCAGGTTTCTACAATAGGTGGGCGGGGCTTAGTGTCCTCGGGTTTCCAATCAGATAGAGTCAGATCCACAGCTGGCTCCTCCCCCCCAGCTCGTCCAAATATGGTCACTTCCTGCTACGAACCGCTCCGAACTAGCAAAGATGGTGACGGACAAAAAAAAATCTGAACTGGAGGATTCATAACGTTCACACCTCATTACAAGGACACTTGTTTTCATTTTAACACAACTAGAGCTAAAAAAAAAAAACTAAAAAAAACGATAATCAAACTCACGGGAGACATTAACAACGTTAATTTCTAGAGTTGTGATAATTTTAGGACGTGAAAAAAACAGATTTCTCCCTTCGGAGAGACTTCAGGCTTCTTTCTGCAACAGATCCGAAACATCGAGTCAAACACCGCCGCTGCTTTTCTATTTATAATCGCTGAGTCACCGGCAATCACGGAGCATTCATTCACAGTCAGTGTCACTGATAAGGTGTGTGTGTGTGTGTGTGTGTGTGTGTGTGTGTGTGTGTGTGTGTGTGTGTGTGTGTGTGCGTGTGTGTGTGTTCCTTACACTGCTGCCGCTCAAAGGTCGACCGCGCCCCGCTTCCAGTCGCCAGCGGAAAGGCATCACTTGTTGCCGTGGCGCCCGCCTATCGCAGCCATCACGATAGATGTCACTTTTCAGTTTCGGGGTGATTTCATGTAATTAGATTGAATTTCTGACCTCAAACGTGAGGGAAAAGCCGGAAAGGTTATTTTATGATATTTCTTTAGATGAACGTATGAAAAACATCCGATGAGAGTTCGTTTCTTCTCTTAATTAAAGAAGACATCAGACGGCAAAGAAAATATCTAGAAATGTCCGTTTTTTTAGCCCCCTGACTTGTACCTGATTGAGTAAAATGTCAGCGGCTGCATACATTAAGAGCGCGATCAGCAGGCTGAGGGAGTTTGGCCTTTTTATTAACAGTAAGAAAATCCGACAGTTGAGCTCCTGCTGCTGCAGAGTGAAAGTGACATCTTGGTTTTTATGAAAAGTTAATCACCTCGTTTCTAAAAAGGAGACGTTTATCCGAGCCGGGTGACAGTATGTATAATTTTCATGTGTATTTTTTTTTTCTCCTTCAGTGCACGAAAGAAGAGAAAAAGAAAGTGAAGAGGATTTAAACCGAGCTGCAACGATTAGTCGATTAATTGACAATCAGTGAAACCACAAACCAGCTGAATGGATGTAAAATCATTGCGAAGAGCTTTCAAACCGACTTAAATGAGTATTTGATCGATCAAACGGTTGTAGTTGCTCCACATCTTTACGAGTTTTGTCTTTTTTTTTTTGTGTTTTTAATTTATCTCCTTTAGTTTTTTATTTTTTTATTTTGGGAAAATGTCCCAAAATGGGAGATATTTTTTATAATAATGGTCAAACGTGTTTTTCGATTTAAAAACACATTTTCTTGACACATTTTCTTGAGGAAAAAAACCACCGAACATATTCCAGGTCTTTACGCGACAGGGACGAACAAAAACAAAAACAAAACAAAATTCACAAAATTTTAGACAGTTTTTCAAAAAGTTATTTCGTTATGGCACAGTGACCTTTGACCTTTAACCATAAAAATCAAAACAGTGCATCCTCGAGTCCGAGCGTAGACTGTATATAAAAGCGGATGTAGTTTACTATTTGGAAAAATTGTGTGCAATACCACTGATGGCCACTGGGGCTCAGCGTCAAAACGCCTCCGGCTCCATAGACTCCCATTCAACTTCTCTCATCAAATCCAAAGTGAATAAAATGTGTCCATCAGTTATCTCGGTGTTGTTAGCTAAAGTCACTCCTTCTTATTAGTTTTCTGGAGGTCCATCTGAAAATAATCCCTCATTAATGAGATATTAGGCCTCAAAAAGCGTTCTTTTTCGGGGGGCGTATGAAACTACATTAGCGGTGAGACGGATTAGAATTAATTCTCTTCACTCGACTCTGAAATGTCAAATCAACATCCAACCGAGAAGCAAGAAAAATATCAAGAATTGGTTGTTTAAAGGTTCCTTTTATCGACAAAATCATGATCAAATTAAATTAATCAAAACTGAATCGGTTGATGAAATCAGCCCCTCAAATGAATAAAAATGTAAAAAACACAACGATAACAAGCTTCTCCGAGCTCAGATCAGCTGGAAACCCGAGCTGAACCGGCGGTCCGAGGGCCCGGAGGGGAGGCCGATAAATCACACTGGAAAAAAATGCTGCGAGTCTTTTTTTTGTTTTCAAACTGCTGCAGTGAAACGAACCGAAACGGCCGGAGAACAGAGAGATCGTTCAGGAACGAAACACAAGAGAAGAGAAGAAGGTTTAAAAATAACCGACCGACTGTCAGGAATCTCATCGAGACCAGATGTGACTGAAGCGAGAAGGAAATCTACGGCGTCGTAAAAGAGAAACTCACTTTTTAACAACAATCCCGGCCTCCTCCCTTTATGGTGACACAGCAACAAACGGGACACTTCAAGGAACTTTTAAAAACTGCTCTGAAGTGTCAAACAACAACAGATGCACTTCAGTCACTTTTTTTTTTTTTTAGTTCAAAACAACACGAGCTCGTTACGACGGCGAACAGAACAAGCGGCTCAAAAAAACTGGAACGCGTGGAACCGAATTAAACAATTAAAAGACGATTTAATCAGCGCGAGTATTTAATGTGGAGCTGTTGCATTGTGGGAGGACAGAAGAGCTAGTATCGTAAAAAACACAGAAAACTATGTTAGCTTCGTATTCAGCAGCCAAAATGGGTGTAATACACTCATCTGTCCACTGGAGGGCGTCGTGTCAGTGTGAGGCGACAATAGTACGAACGTTTGGGTCAAAGAACGAGGTCATGTGACGAAGTAGTCGGACGGATCAAAACGTCAGACTTTCACCCCCGAAGACAAAAGATTTTCGAATCCGCGAGAAAGTAACGAAAGTAATTTACTTATATAACGTAACATATTTAACTTGACGTAACTTATGTTAAAATTTGCTTATTTTAACCCTAACCACGTAGTTTTTGTTACTGCTTGAACCACGCCTGGTCAAAGTGCCCTCTAGTGGACCGACGGGTGTATTACACACATTTGGCGTGATTGTATCTGCAGAAGTTTTTTTTATTTTAATCCCGTAGCTAACTCACGTCAGCAGCTAGCGCGTCAGCTTGAAGAAAAAAGAAGTGTCGCGTAAACGTGAAAAACGGACTCCGATTGAATCTACTCGTTAACTTCCGCCCAAATAAGAGTTAACTCCTCGTATTTCAGATTATTTTTACGTACGCTGGAAAAATCCCCCCGAGATTAAAACAAACCTTTCTTCCAGGGAGTCCTGGACACGACGAGCAGCGAGTTGCAAAAAGAAACGTCACACGACTTTTTACTTTTCCTGTGAGGAACGACAGACACAACGAGTCGCTCTGCAGAAATGAGCGCCACCTACAGACACGCCGAGCAACTGCACGCACGGTTTGACTGTAAAACGCTGCAGCGAAAGGAAACGAATCTTAAATGTGCAACGGCAACAACAATAGCGCAGACACCCTGCAGGTGTGTGTGTGTGTGTGTGTGTGTGTGTGTGTGTGTGTGTGTGTGTGTGTGTAATCTGCGGCGTGTGTTGTGGAGGTGGACAGCTTGTTATCTGGGCTGAACCGCAGAGCTTAATATTCAGCCAGCAGCCCGATTAGTTGAGGACAACCTGTCAATCTGCAGCGAAACACACCGACTGGAGGGGGAGGGGGGGGGATAGGGGGGTTACACAGCAATGTGTGTGTCAACGTGGGTTTCTGTACTTATGAGGACCAAGTTTGGACTATACGTTGAGAGTGTGGGGAGATTTTTTTTTTTGGGGGGGGGGGGGGGTTAAAATTTAGGTTTCGGGGCTTAAAAAGCTGCAAATGTCATAAAAAATTTTAAAAATCAATTCTTTGTTTTTCAAATCGAGTCGGCGACGAAAAGACGATCAGTCGTTTCAATGCAGATGTTTTCCAGATGTTTTGATCGGCGAAAACCGAGTAGCATCACGACGATTCACCGACGAGGCGACGCTCGTGTTCGCACCTGAAGGGCATGCTGGGAAATGTAGGACGTTACGGGCCGAGAGCGAGAGAGAGAGAGAGAGAGAGAGAGAGAGTTCGGCAGCGCCGACGTGCCGTTGAGCAAAAGGCAGCAACTCTGTACGCACGCGAGCGACGACGGGAACCGAGACGCTGCCGATGAAGCTCTCCGGCACCGAGAGGCCGACGGAGGCGTGTTCTGCCGCCGTGGCGACGGCGCCTCTGGAGGAAGAGGAGGAGGAGGAAGAGGAGGAAGAGGGGGAAGAGGGGGGGATGCGTGGAAATTGGAAAATTAGGTCAAAGTCTGCGGGATGCGGGGAAGCTCTGCATCCGCCGCCACATTCATGGCATCAAAGCATGTAAATAATGTAACGGGGGGGGGGGAGGAGGGGGGCAGCTGACCCCGTTTCCCCCTCAGAGGCACTTGTTTACATCGGGAGGAACTCTGAGTCGGCGGTTTACATTAAAAAAATGAAGAACAAGGAAATGTGTGTCACCCTTTTTTCCCATCCCCCTCCTCCTCCTCCTCCTCCTCTTCCTCCTCCTCCTCTTCCTCCTCCTCCTCCTCTTCCTCCTCTTCCTCTACATCCATGCATTTTTTTTTTTGCAATCGCAGCAGTGGAAACGTTAAAAAAATGCGACGTGAGTGCGTTCGCAGTCAGCTGTTTCCTTTATTTTCTTTTTTTTTTCCCTCCATAAATGGCTGAGTGCCCCCCCTCCCTCCTCCTCCCCCCCCCCCCCCCCCCCCCCACCACCACCACCACCACCCTTCCCTCCCCGAACACTGCACACACTCGCCCCGGCAAGCTGAAATATGACACGATGATACTCTCCAGGCTGAGAGTGAGTCTGCAGCAATGTGACATATCAATCAGAAAGAAGAAGAAGAAGAAGAAGAAGAAGAAGAGGAGGAAGAGGAGGAGGAGAGGAAGAGGAGATAATGAGAAAATCAATACGAGGCTGCATTTCAGCATCTTGCAATAGAAGCCAATGAGCTGTAGTGTTATGGAAGAAAAATATATAAATAAAAGAAGCAGGAATATAATGGCAATCCTTCACATGCTATAAATAATTAAAATAAATCTGCTTGGCTGCAGTGTGTGTGTGTGTGTGTGTGTGTGTGTGTGTGTGGTGTGTGGTGTGTGTGTGTGTGTGTGTTCTCACATAATCGAAGCAGCATGCAGGGATTTTCCAACATGACAACAACTTCTGGAGAACGGAAACACACACACAAAAAAAAAATCGGCCTCCGCTGCAGAATAAAAGACTTTAGAAGTCAGAAAAAAGCCACTTAAGTCTTTCAGCTTCTTCAATGTGATGATTTGGTTGTTGTTGTTGTTGTATTTCTGATTCAAAATCAGTGTCTGTTTGGGACTCATCGTTGAACATCCTGAATAATAAACTGAATAATCGACCCCCAAAAAAAGTGAGCAAATTTTATGTCTGCAGCTCCATTTTAAGTATAATTTTTTTTTTAAAGCTTTTCTCTCTTTTGGCATCAACATATTCTTAATATTTGTTCTCTGGAGACTCAACAGGGCAAGAAATCCATGAAGGATCAGAAAAGATGATAAATAGATTTAAAGAAAATGATGAAAATGGTCAACGGCCCTGTTTAAGCGTCTCTGCAACGTTACTGGGGAGTTTTGCAGTTTTTTTGTGTCCACATTTTTGCTCAAATAAAACACTTTTTCTATCTCGCATTTCACAATCTGGACACCTGCAGCATATTTGCATCATATGTCACGTGCAGTCAGACAAATTTGATGCAGCAATAATACAAATAAATCAGAAAAACACTCCAAAAAAAACACGTTTCCACCAAAATAAAACACAGCAGCACATCCCCTGCATCCAAAATCACAGCTACATCCACCTCAGCGTGGCAGCATGCGTGTGTGCGTGTGTGCGTGTGCGTGCGTGCGTGTGAATAAATATGGATTTGAACTTGTGGCACTTGAAGACTTTTTTTTTTTTTTCCCCTCCCTGCAGCTCCAACTCTGAACCGACCGGTTACCGACCCCGAACCACCGGAGCAAGCCGAGCGACACCCTCCTCCCTCCCCGCCCAGCAGCAGCAGCAGGAGCCGGGGCAGAGCCGCCCGAGCTCCGCGGTAAAAAAAAAAAAAAAATCCAAGTACTCACCCTCCGATAACTCCAGCTCCAGCTCGGCTAGTTTGGCCCGCACCTCCGCAGGAAGCGGCACCGGGTCCCGGTCCGCCATTCCGGCCGCGAGGACTTTTAAAATCTCGGTTTGGCGGCTCTTTCGTCCTTGTTTTTTTTTTTTTGTTTTTTTACCTCCTCGAAAATCCCCCCCCAAAAAATCCAAAGTCAGTCGGACTGCGTGCGAGACCGTCGCTCCGTGTGCGGCAGCAGCGGCGCTGTGCGTCCTCCGCAAAAAACAGCGTCAAGTTAGTCTGAACGCGACGGCGCTGCTTCCGGTGCCTGGGATTTTCAAAATAAGTTTCTCGCCGCTGCAGCTCGTGGCTTCGATTCCACGTTAAACCTGCAATATATAGATCTCTATATATATCTATATCTATATCTCTATATATATCTATATATATATAGATATATATACATATATATATCTATACCTATATAGATATATACCTGTATATATATCTATACCTATATAGATATATCTATAGATATATATATGACTAAATATCAGTTTGACTTTAACACAAAAAATTGACATTTTATAAACAATATTAATCCTAAAATGTACATTTAATATGTCCATATCATATTTAAATTTATTATCTGATACTTTTGTCATATTAGGTTCATTTAAAAAATTTTTTAACTTGATGTATTTTTAAATGTATTTAAAACCTATAAGCTGCTGTTTTTTTTTCTTTATTTTCATAAATATAAATACATGCTAAATGTTTTTTTTTGTTTTTTTTTTTAAATGGGGAACATAACCACCCAACTACAATAAAATGAATAAAATGATATTTGAATATAAATGCAGCAACCGTGACAGAAAATTGATGCAGGGATTAATTTCTTTGGTCACATCGGATAGTAAACTCAAGGGGGTTTCAGACACATTTAGAGACTTTGGGCATTTTTACAGATATTATTCATTATTTTCTGATTTTTCTTCATGGATGAAACTATTAACCAGCCAATCAAGACAATTATTTACAATTTAACTGTTAGTAAAATATGGTTAGCTGCAGGTTCATTTAGATTTAAACACCGGATACATGTGGAATAAGCTATGAAGTAATATAAGACTTTAAATTGGACAAACAAAATCAGTAAACCATTATGTTGGAGGATTTGTTGTCTGTATTTTGTATTTTCCTGTTCACAGTGTAGTCTTTGAGTTTTACAGCTCTAAAGATATGAAAAGAAAACTATTTTGAAACAAAACTTATCAAAACAGCCAAATCCTACAATCCTGCTTTTATTTTGAATTTTATTTATTTCATCTTCCGGTCTGCCTCTTTTTCATTATTGCTGACTTCACGCATCCTGGCAGGTAAAATTTACTGCAGGTGACTTCAGACAAACAGAAAACTCAAGTGAACACAGGAATCGATTATTTTTCTTCTGATAAATTTCAGATAAAGTTGCTATTTTTTTTAGGTTTTAATAAATAAAAGCTGGCTGAATTTTATAAAACTGATAAACAAGCCAGAAGAGGGCGCCAAAGATCCATCCATCCAGGAAGGAAAGAAGGAAAGGAAATATATCAATAGCATTAAACTTTTGACTTTTAAATCAACTTTATAAAAACTACAAATCAGCGAAGTGAACTTATTCATGTTATTTAGATGCAAACAGATATTTGAATTCCTATTTTCCATGAATTGCTTGCGTGCATGAAGCGGTTAGACAACAGGTGTTAATGATCACGAGTCAGGACGGCGCTGATGAAGGTTTCCTCTGAGAGAGTGCTGCCACCTGGTGGCTGTTCTCCACACATGTTTTCATTCACTGCAAACAAATTCAGTTTGAATCTTGAGATGAGATTAGTTACTGAATATCTCAAGACTGCAGAGTTTTTATTTTCTAAAAGAAAATTAATTCACAAATCTGGAAAAAAAAAAAAAAAAACGACAAAAAAAAAACAACTTTTTATTATTGAGTCATGAACAGAGCTTCTTCATATCTACGTTAAAAACACGAAAATAAAGGTCATGGAGCTTAAGGAAGGAAGGAAAGGAAGGAAAGGAAGGAAGGAAGGAAGGAAGGAAGGAAACAAGGGGCAAAATGGAGGGAAGACAATGATGAGTTCAAGGAAGACAAAAAAAAGCAGGAAAAACAACAAAGACAGAAATAATAACTGATCTTCTAAATTATAAACTACAAGAAGAAAATAAATCCCAACGACTTCGGATCTTCTTGGAGTTTAACACCAGTTAGCGTACGTTAGCGTACGTTAGCACGCGGACGCTCCGAGACGGTAAACAACGCAACTCTTCCACGTGTTAGCACGAAGACGTTAGCACGTAGCTACGAAGTCGGCCGTACCTTTAATAAGGATAAAAAAACAAAAAACCAGCGTCGTCATTTTCTAACTTTACAATCGGTTATATAACGATCACGAGTTCCTTTTGAGCTTTTTGAGCGCGAATAACTTAATGAGGAAACATAAAAACGGGAAGCTTGAAAAATTTAATCATTTCCTCCGTTGTGACGCTTGTTTTTTCATTTGGAAATAAATCAAACTTTATCAGTCAAAAAGAAAAAAAATTAAAATCTACCAAATTAAAAGGTTAAAAATATTATTTTTATAAAAAAGAGACAGCGGCTCCTCAACAGTGCCTAAATCTTTATTTTTCAGTAAGCTACATTTTTTTTTTCTCCAAATTAGACAGTTTTACATGATGACACAAGAGTAACTTAAATTATCTATAGCTGACATGTACGCTTGATTCCAGTCTCGATGGAAGAAAAGACCTAGAAAATAACAACAACAACAACAACAACAACAAAAGAAAAAAGAAAAAAAACGACAAAAACAAAGAAGAAGCCCTCTGACCGCAAACCCCCGTTTCCACATGTTAAAGGTGTCGTTAGGCCCAAAAACTAAATAATCACCTGTCCACCCCCCTCCTCCCCCCCCCCTCCCCCCCTCCAACACGATTGTCCACAGCCGTTAGCGTAGCATGGTAAGAGTGTTAATGAGTTAAACCACAGTGAGTCTTGTTCCAGTCGGTTTGGTGCGCATTCGCCGTCGTATCGTCGAAGACATAAAATAAAATAAAATAAAAATGAAAAGCAACCACAAGGGGGTCCATTTTTATGACGAGATGCAACCCTTGAGAAAAACAAAACAATGGCACTGTCAAAACGGGCGAACAGGAAGGAGACCGACAGGCTGATATGAAGTGTGACGCTCCAACGCAAGAAGTCCTCGAAAAACAGGAGCAAAGAAAAGAAAGAAAAAACAAAACAAAAAAAGTCACGACTCAGCGTTCGTGTTTTGACGCCGGCGAGAACAAAGAGGCGTGCAGAGCTTGCGGCGGGGCGGGGCGGCGTCACCGCTCCCCAAATAAAGATCCCTTTTAGAAAAGCGACGGTACCCACGCACAGTCCCGAGGTACCGCTCCTTCGGAGGAGGAGGAGGAGGAGGAGGAGGAGGAAGAAGAAAGCTTGGCCTTTGCGTCGGAGGCCTTGATGTCTGGGACATTTATTTATTCCACATGCACACATTCACAGTTCAGGGGATGCTCGCGGTTTTCAGAAACCTCAAAACAAGAGTTCGAGGCCACGGGACGTTTGGAAAAAAAAAAAAAAACACCCCGCCGAGGTCGGAGGTCGGGGGGAGGAGGTGGGGGGTGGGGTGGGGGGGGGGAGGGGGGGGGTTCAGCCGCAAGGTGCAACGCGTGAACAAAAGCACTCCTACACGTCCAGGAGGCGTCACACTGTACGTTGTTTTTTTTCCTTCGGAAGGTCTTCGATGGGGAAAAAAAAATAACAAAAGTTCATCACATCTTAATAAAATAAAAATAAAAAATCAGAGTAAAAGCCTGAGATGGCAAAACGCTCAGCTGTGTGTGTGTGTGTGTGTGTGTGTGTGTGTGTGTGTGTGTGTGTGTGTGTGTGTGTGTGTGTGTGTGTGTGTGTGTGTGTGTGTGTGTGTGTGTGTGTGTGTGCAGGGTAAACTGCCCAGTCAAGACAAAAAAACAAACAGCTGTATTAATGGCACAGTTATTGGTTTTCTTTGCCACATCGAAATGCAGTGATCAAATGGTTTCTTTTTTTTTCTTTTTTTTTTTTAACAGACATGTTACTGCACTGTATGTGCCAGAAAACTCACTCAAAAACAACAACAACAACAAAAAAACAACAACTGTGATTCCAGTTGAGTCTTTGCATCTTTTTCCCCCCGCCCAAACAAACTCCGCCCCTTCCCTCCCTCCCCCCCAAAAAACAAAAACAAAAACAAAACAAACAAAAAAAAAGACAGTAAGAAAATTATTTGTACATTTATTTCTCAGGAGAGGAAGCCATGAAAAGCTGAACAAGAAATGGGTAAATCAAGACGGTGGGGGAAATTAAAATAAAACGCTGAGCAGGGTTTTTGTGTTTTTTTTGTTGGCTGATTGGATGCACCGACATCGAAACTCGAGGGGGGAACTTTTAACGTGTTGAGACCCGTCAGCGTCAATAAAAAACAAATAAAATAAAAAGTACAATCCACAGGCCGAGAGAACGACGTACGCCGAGTGTTTCTTTTTTTGTTTGCTTTGACGTCGTCCACTCGGGGCGTCGTACGTCGGATCGTCCACCAAAAAGCACGGCGAACGAATACGGAGGACGAAACTGGGACGTGTCCATCAAGCGTCGGCCTTTAAAAGCTTCGAGACGGGCGGCTTAAGGAAGCTCAGCGTCGAGAAAAGTCGCGGTAGTATCGGTAAGTTGAAGCCCCGCCCCCTTTTTCTGATTTCGTTAGTTCTCTCCGAAAGGTTTTCTGTTCGCCGTTTTCTGTCCGTAATCTCAACCGAACAAACTCCCGACTCAGATCCGTGGATGACGGAGGAAACCCGGCAGGTCGATTTTGGTCGACCCGAAAAAGAAACCGCGATAAATAGCAAGCGGTCTTCGCAGAGTTAGCTTATGAAAGCGGGAAGGTCGGGGTGGCTAACTCGTCAAACTGTCGCACAAAAACCCGTCAAAGTATCAACAGGAAGTTTTTTCATCTCGAAATTTGACTTGTACAACTAAAATACAGAAAAATACGTTTACGTCAAAACGAACGAATCGTGGGAGTTGAAGCTGTTGTCGGCAATTTCATCGTATTTAAAGGTCCCATATTTTATTAATTCAGATTTCTGCTTCCTGTTTTTTTAATGTATGTATGTACACACACACATATACATGTATACATATATATACATATATACATGTATACATATATATACGTATATACATGTATACATATATATATGTATATATACATATATATATACATATGTATATATATGTATATATGTGTATATATATATATACACGTACATATATATACACATATATATTATAAAGCAGGTCTGATTTGTTTTATAAAGATTTTTAAAATGTGTCAAAAATGCTGAGTTCACCGAGAAATACACAACGAGCAACTGTGCCGTTTGTGATGTCACAAACTCTTGCTGATGTCACGTCTAAGCAATGCAATCTTTTTTTTACGAGGAAGAAAACACGGAGCGATCTTTAGGAGCTAATAGGCCACAAAAAAGATGAAAAAAAACCTGATTGGCCAGAGGGGCGGAGTCTATCGCTCAGAAACGAGTCAGCCAATCAGAAGAGAGGGTCGTTTTTCAAAGGGCACAGACACAAAACAGCGAAAGACATGAAATGTTAAAAACTATACAGTCCTGTTAAAGGGTGCAGTCATTTTTATATACATGTCTAAGTTACGATGAAGCAAAAAAAAAAAAAAAATAAGGTTAGGTGTCAAATCAGTGAGCTTTAGGGGAGTTGATGGACATATATTTTTAAAACCAAACTTCCTTCGTGGACAACGTGTTCGAAAGTTTAACATCAGATACTCGCTTATCTGAAAATATGGACAGAAAACTGCAAATACAGAGTTTCAAAATAAAAAAACATGAAATTGAAGTTGATGGGCTCATTAACGTTAAAGCGAGGACTTCAAGCTTCCCTCACGGAGACACAACGCAGCTTGATTATTTCGTAACTGAGTATTAGTGTTAAGATCTAAAACTATTCTGTTAATTCCTGTTGCTGCAGCTTTTAAATAACACGTATTAATTTTGTAAGTTAGCATTTAATAATGGCATTTTAGTGGCTGCTGCACAGCGGCGAGTAAATATCGGACGTGTAGTGCTTTTTTTTTTATATACTTTTTTTTTTTCTGGACTCCGACAAAAAATATGAATAATGTGCCCCAGAAACAGCAAAAGAGAAACAGAAGCTTTAAGGAGGACGTTGACGGACACGCAAGCTTTGCAGGATGCTCGTCGGTACCGCAGCTCGTTCCAAATTGTGCGCGGTGAGGAGGAGAGGGGCGGGGCCACTGGCGTTCGGGGGCGGGGCCACGGGCGTTCGGGGGCGGGGCCACGGGCGTTCAGGTGCGACCGACCGCTCAGGTACGAAAAAAAAAAAAATGGAATGAAGGACAACAAACAGAAATGTACAATCAGACAACCTGCCCACGCTGCAAAGTGGAAGCAGAGTTCAAGCTCCGCCCACCCAAACTAAAAAAAAAATAAGGAAAAAGATTTCCAAAAGCACAACACGTTTTTTTTTTATATCCTACATCCAGCTCGATAGCGACATTATAGTTAACAAGGATCAATATATTTTTATAATCATTTTAAGGTACCTCTTATATTTTTCTGAATATTTACAACTGTACAAGCAAAGCACACACTTCAAAGTGCACATAATTAATACAGTATTGACTAGTTTTGCATTTACACGGTTTATATCCCCCCCTCCAACCCCCCACGCCCCCCCCCCCCCAAAAAAAAAACAACCTGAAACTATTAAACAAGAAAATCCAGAAGAACAATCAAAATGATTCTGTTTCGTACATTTTACGAAAAAAAAAATAATAATAATAAGTAAAGGAAATAAAATGCTGCTAGATTTGTACTCTCTCTCTCTCTATCTGTCTCTATCTGTCTCTGTCTCGGTCTGTCTCTCTCCGTCTCTCTCTCTGTCTCTCTCCGTCTCTCTCTCTGTCTGTCTCTCTGTCTCTCTGTCTGTCTCTCAGTAAGACTTGTGATGTCCGGTGCAACTGAATATTTTCCACGTGTCACGCTTCGTTAGCATTTTGGGGATTTTTTTTTTTGTTGTTAAAAAAAAAAAAAAAAGAAAAGAAAAGAAATAAACTCTATGCTCGTCTTGTATAAAAGTTAAGGCAAAGTCATTTTTCAAGTTTAAATAAAATTCAAGTTTCTCAAACACTGGATGGAACTTTTTTTTTTTTTTTTTTTTTTTTTTAATAGTTTTTTAAACATTTTGCGTGTTATAGAGACTTCGATGCGTCTCTATTTTTTCTCCTCCCAAAAAAGAAAAAAAAAGAAAACTTAATGATATTTCTCACGGAATAAACAGCACTGGTTTATAAATAAGTAGATATGGTGCATTTTCATTTCTTTTACCATTTCCACCAAGGAGAAAAAAAGAAAAGAAAAGAAGAATCGACCGATCCAAGTGCATCTCAGTCCTTCAAAATAAAAGAAAAATATATATACTTTTTTTTTTTCCTTTCTTTTTTTTCTCTTTTTTTTTTTTTACTAAACTCAAGCTTTAGCGTCCAAATCAAGCGTCGAGCTCCGACCAACCAGGAGGCTACAGGCTTTTATTTATTTTTTAACCGAAGCTTTCCCTTCTCCAGATGGGCTCCTGTTTTCTCTTAGTGGGATTACCCAGAATGCTTTGTTTTTTTTTTTTATTTTGTTGCAGGAAGACTTCAGCGAGACATGCGAGGTCCCACATCATGTAGGTATTGTTTTTCGCCCCACTCCCAACCCCTCCAAAAAAAACAAAAAACAACAAAAAAAAAAACATTGTGTATAGTACAGTGGTTGTTTATTTTTAAGGGTGTTTTTGCATCTGAGGTGACGACTTCGAAAGATTAACCTGAGCACGCTGACGACTGACTGAGCAGAGAGGGAAACTTAAAAATGTAGTTTTATTCATTAAGTCAAACAGGTTGGTTGTCTGCCGAAGTGGCTGCTACAGTAGACAGATCTCCCAACCGGAGCCGGACAATTTAGCCGAATCAGCTTTCCCTCCCGAGACTTTTTATTCTTGCTACTTTACTCAGAAAATTCGTCCAAAAATGTAAAATTATCTCACAAAACCCCCCGAATGAGGCCGGACGCCGACGTCGTCCAAACCTCAAAACGCTTCGGGGTAAACGAAACAAAAAAAAGACAAAAAGGGTGAGTTTGTTTGTACTCTGTGCTTTTAAAATTGAACTCCTTCCTCTCTGCTGCAATTTATCCCAGAAAAAAGAGCAGGTGTGCTTCGGTCAATCTTTACGGGAGAGAGGAAAAAAAAAAAAAAAACAGCTCCGGGAGAAACCAAAAGAGTGCAAAAACAAACTGGGAGAGAAATCGTCGAGACAGCATGCCGACAGAAAAATTTAAAAAAAAAAAGGTAAACAACCCTGGTGGAGACTCGACGCCGAGGAAAAAGGGAGGAGTTGAACACGGCGGCATTTCCCGCTCTGCTGTTAACATTTATGAGACGTTTAAATATTTAAAGGATGTTTGGTTTCGACGGCGGAAAAAAAAACCCAACAACTCTTCATTCAACATTACAAACTACGTTCCATCATTTTACCTTCAATAAAAATATTCTATTCAACCTTTTATTTTTTTTCCTCACTTTCTAAGTTCAGTTCAACGCTTTTTCAGTGAAAATCCTCACCGATACGAAAGACCCAGAAAATCCAAAAGAACCCCACCGCATGTCTATCCAAGCAACAACTACAAAATCTAAACTTTAATATCAGCATCTGTCGGAAAAAAAAAAAAAAAAAACCCCGAGCTGGACGTGTCTGCTTTGTGATGTCATCACAACCCCAAAAAAAAAAAAAAAAAAAGAGGCTTCATCTGGAGGTGCTGCAGGAAAAACTGAATTCTCTTTGTGTGGTTTTAATTTCCTCGACTTTCAGGATCCATTTCCCTTTTTTTTTTTCTTCTTCTTCTTCTTCTCTTTGCTTCAGGTCATCGAAAAAAACAACAGTGCAAACAAAAAGTTTTGCGGATGTAAATAATCAAGTATTTTCTTTTTTTGTCTACGCGAGTTGTAGTCGGAGATATTCCAGGATTCGACGTCTAGCACCATAATCTGGGAGAATAAAGGACGCGAAACGTCTCGCCGGTGAAGCGTCCGGCGGGGAAACGAACACTTTTCTCTCAGAGGACGCTCAAAAAGCTAAAACCTCCGAACGACGGCTGTAAACTGACGCGGGTTTCACACGTTAGCGCGTTAGCTTCCTCCTCTCCGGGCTGCAGCTCTTTTTTTCCCCAAAATGCAACGCCAAGAAAAAAGAAACAAAAAACTAAAAAATGCAGCGTCCCGACAAGTTAAAGGTCCACCGGACGCCTCGACGGCCGAACTTCGAGCGAAGACAGCCGCGTCCTGTCTTGACGCAAAAAAAAAAGAAAGAAAAGTGCTGACCCCGCGATCGGGCGTCAGGTACACGCTACGCTTCGTTAGCAGTGTTAGCAAACAGTAAAAAACAACAACAACAACAAAAAAACAACAGCAGAGGGAGGTGATTCTTTACAGAGAACGCAATCAGAGGAAGATTTACCAGTAAACTGTACCGACAACAGTCCACAAACCAAGAAACGGCAAAGAAAAAGTCTTCTAGAGTGAAGAAATCTGCAAAAAAAAAAAGAACCGTGACAACCGAATGATCCGAGTCGTCACGTGATGCAAAGTTTGCGTACGAAAATGTGATTTAAAATAAAAACAACGACCCCTAAACGAAGCTACATGACGGCGCCGCTCGACGTGCGAACAACAAAACCCCCTCAGAGCCGAACAAGATGGAGTCTGTCTCACGGTGGGGGGGCTTTCCAACAATGCCCTGCTGCACACACACACACACACGCACACACACACACACACACACACACGCACACACACACACACACTCACTCACACACACACAGACACTCTCACACACACGCACGCACACACACACACACACACACACACACACACACACACGCACACACACACACACGCACACACACACACACGCACACACACACAGACACACACACACACACACACACACACACAGACACACACACACACACACACACACACACACACACACACACACACACACACACACACACAAGGCCAGTTTAGACAGAATGAATACATTTCAGTGATGTCTGTGCCAATTTACAGGCTGACACGACAACAAAATGCAAAAAAAAAAAAAAAAAAAAAAGGGGAAAAATAAAAATAATAAAGCAAATAAATAGAATAAAAAGAAAGAAACGGTGCTCTACATGCACAGTAAAGTGCTTTATGTCTGCAAGCCCTGATCCAGAAAAGAAGGCGTCCTCTATGCTCGTTTGTGACTGGTGGTTCTGGGAGAGAAGAATCGAGTAGCCCTGACTTATATTTCCTTTTTTTTTTTTTTTTTTTTAACGCATCTGTGGAGCGTAGTGGTGGGAGGAAGAGGGGGAGGAAGAGGGGCCGGGCGTCGCCCTACTGCGGGGACTTGGGCGGGGTGTGGTGGGGATCTTTGCTGGGGGTTTTCCCTGGGTGTGGCGGCGGGGAGGCCCACCGCCCGGCCGGCCGCCGAGCCTCCTTGGCGGGGCGGCCCGCGGTGACGGCCGCCGCGCCGGGTTTGGAGGAGGGGTGGTGGTGTGTCTCTCTGGCCTTGGCCTCCCCCGCGGGGGGGGCGGCGGCGTCGGGGCACTTCCTCTCCTCGCCGGCGGCGGCGGCGACGCAGGCTGGCTTGGCTTCCTTGGGGGTCGGCGGTTGCTGGGATGTCGGGGCGTCCTTCACCCGCTGGCAGATCTCGGCGTAGGACGGCTTCCTCAGCTCCTGGAGGCGAAAACAGCCGTCGGTGAAAATGTTCGGCACGAACGCCCGTACGACCGCTCGTCTGTGTACGATCAATACTTTCAGAGGATTCATGTGTCCACCACGGGATGACCAGTATGAAACGGTAATATACACCATAAAACATATTTTACAATGTTTCAGCACTTTTTCAGGAAATTTTGTGTTTTAGCACTTTTTAAAAAAAATTAAAAAAAAAAAAAAAAAAAAAGACCATGTTTTAGCATTTATTCAAGAAATTTTAGCACTTTTTCAGGAAATTGACCACATTTTAACACTTATTCAGATAATGTAGTATATTTCAGGACTCACCTAAACTGTGTGCAATCAAAATGAATGTGAGTCGGTGGGGTATTAAAAGTCAGATTAATTTAGTCTTTCGGTTGATGATTTGATCGATCTGTTGGTGATTATCTGAGAGACAGTAAACATTAAAAAGCACTGGGGAGAGAAAAAGGTAAAAAGCAGGAATCAATACTGACTGTGGCAGCACCGTTGACTTGCACCGATTTGCTTGCAGTGGACAGAGTCCCGGGAACTCGCTCCACGGACTGCTGCACCTCCTTCGGCTTCACCTCCGTCACCTTCACCTCCCTGAAACAAACAAAACGATCAAGGAGTAAGAAAACGTGTTTTTTTATTTTTTTATTTATGCGTGTGATGCTCCGTGATGGCGCACATATCAATGATGTGTGTGGACTTGCACAGAAAAACGATAGGTGGTTTAAGAGTTGCTTCCTAAACACAGTACGCCTCACAATTATCACATAATTGTCTGATAGCGATTATTCTGAGCTGATGGAAATCACTTTCCATAATCGTTACGATCAGTTGGATTCATTTGTGTAAAAAGCAGGATGAAACTATGTTTTCATGCCCAATTTCACATCATTTCTACAGACTGGATATAAAAGCGGACGTATATCTTCCAGGTCTTGAAGCTGTAATACCACCGAGTGCCACTAGAGGTTCGGCTCCAAGAAGCCTCCTGAACTGAAGCAGTCTCATCAAATTTTCAAGCCAATAAAATGTCCCCTCAGACTCGACACCACCGGCGTTGCTTCTTACACTGCAGGGAGGGAGGGGGCGGGACTGTGTGGCGTGCCGGCGGCCGGGGTCAGTGTCGGGGCCGGGGCCAAGGTCGGGGTCGGGGTGGTCGGCGAGGGCTGGAAGCTGGCGTCCCTCTGGGAGCTGGAGGACCGCAGAGGCTCTTTGGGGCCCGCCGGGGAGACGGCTCCTCCGCTACTGGAATCAGCACTTACAATCTGCAATGACAGCAAACAAACAAACAAACAGCGAGGAGCCGGAGTCAGGCGCGACAGGAGAGTTCAAGGTCTTTGATCGAGGTATCATCAGCAAATAGGAGTCTTTAAATTAACCGTTGATTGACTTTATAATGGATCGATAGGACCAAAGTTTTAAACCACTGTTGGCTTATTATGTTTGAAATGAACACACTGAACCGAAGGAAACCGGTGCACAGGAACGAAGTAAACAAATAGTAGTTACTGGACGTAACTGCAGTTCTACGAGTACGTTCGTGATTATACATAAATAAAAACACAAGTATAACAAATATTATATTACGATCATCTTAAATCATACAAACTGAACCTTTAACTTTAGAAACTATATTAAAAAAAAATCAATTCCTTTGATAAATGTGCTGTCATTAAGCTCAAAGGATTTGAAACCGTTTCATGAACACAGACGATCGGAGATATAATAAATTTAATATAAACCAACTGAATGCAACATCATTTCGAGAGTGAACTGCTAACGAGCTAATTTGAAATGCAACCACATAAACCGACGCGTTAACCTGTTGATGTTCGGCGAACTGAAGTCCATTTGCGGAGCTTCACGGGTTTTTAAACAGGCGATAGCTTCGTTTAATAAACGACATATTTTGTGAGCGTTTTGTGCGATTATTCGGTCGACAGCATCGGACCGAAAAAAAAAGTGTGAATTAAGTGCTTAACGCGCTTAATGTGTTCAGTGATGTTGAACAGAGGAGGTGGAAAACTGGATCAACAACTTTTGAGTGACAGCAGTTTGTGCTGTGATGAACCATTTCGCCAACTTTAGATAAACTGTGCAATTTACAAAAAAAAAAGGATAAAACGAGTCACGCATTATTATAAAAATAAAAAAGACTGCATGGAAAATATTATATTCTAAATAAACGGCAGGACTTTGTCTGACTTTCCCTGTCTGAAAGAGTTTTTTTTTTTAAATTCCCACACAGATAAGAGTTTAAATATTAAATATAAAACCACTGCTTGTTCTCACTCAACCTTAAAATCATGTGAAAATAAAATAAAAAAGGTTGTTGTGACATCAGTAGAGATGCTGTACTAAAACGTAGAAACTAATAAAGTGAATAAAACTGGTGAAAGTATGAACTAGTTTTTTTTTATATAAGTGTAACACAATTGTGTGTACTTATTCATTGGTCTTACTTCTACTTCTTACTACTATCCATTGTATTTTATTGTATACGAGTTTGTAATTTTTTCTTGTGTGCACCATTTTTTTCCTCCTAACTGTTTCTATTCTGCTTCTAAACTTCCCCACCGTGAGATTAATAAAGTCTCATCTATTCATCTACAAGTATACGGAGGCATGAATGATGTATTTAAATACAAAGTAATATGTAGGATAAAAGATAAAACGGTGTCCGAGCTCGACGTTAAGTTCGTCCTACCCGTTGCTCCTTGGTCGTCCCGACGACGACGCTGCTGGCCAGCCGGTTGTCGAACACGTCGTCGGTCTTGAGCTGACCGGCGGCTCCGGGCAGCGGAGGGAAGCTGGAGAGACCGAGCTCGAAGCTCGGAGACGGGGGTTTGGGAGGAGGAGGTGGCGACTGCGGCGTCACTCTCTGCACGGTCGCAACAAAAAAAAAATTAAAAATTAAAAAGAAAACAACACAGAGTGAGCCACAAAGAAAGAGGTGAGTCAAACTAGAATTAAACCGAGTCTTTGAACTCACCACGAGGAGAGTACCAGAAAGGAGAACAATGAGACTTCCTCTTTTAAAGGTAAATTTACAGACGAGAATAAAACGATTAAAAAAAAGAAAAAGTACTTACTGTAAACTTTTCGTCCCTCTTTTTCCTAGAAGCAGAAACATTTTTCCTTTAAGAAAGAGAACATCTCAATTTACAAACATCCGTCCCGTCTGAAACGGAGACTTCAACCTGACAGTGTAAAAAAAAAAAAAAAAATAACAGTTGTTTTTAAGCACTTTAAGTTTAATGGATTTGAAGCTGATGTTGAACTGCAGGATATTTCAAACACAAATGACGAAGTGTTTGTTATCCGACGCTTCATGTTTACCGGCTGTTATTTCGTGACGCTACTAAAAAAGGTGCCGTCATGCTACAATAACAGCAGCAATTTTTGTTGTTGTTTACACTGGATTAATTGAATAATGGCAACCAATAAAAAAAAACTAAAAAACATTGTGATCAATTGAGCAGGTATGTTCAGAATAAAACAGCAGACGATTTCTCCCCATCTATAAAACTGCAGTTTCCCCCAATCAGACTGGATTTTCTTAAATTAATAATAATACAAAAAATAAAAAAATGTTTTTGCTGTCGTACCTTCCTCGGCCGATGCCCAGGGAGTAGTCTGTGGTGGCGGGCTCCGTGACCCGCCCCGTACCCACGGTGTCCCGGCGGGGGAAGGCCGCGGTGGAGGGTAGCCGGGTTCTGGGCTGGCTGGCGGGGAGTCGTGTCGGCGGGCTGCTGCGGACCCCGTTGAGCCGCTCGCTGGGGAAAGTGGCAAAGAGGCCCGGGTTGTCCAGGAGCCCGGCGCTGCGGTCCGCCGTGGGGAGGGTCGGCCTCAGGTGAGGTTTGCTGTGATTCCTTGCAGGGAAAAATAGAGACACGTTAGTTTCGGTTTTGTCCAAAACCTCTCATCATTTAAAAAACAAAAGTTTGTTTTCGGAGATCTTATTAGTTCGGCGAGTGTTTCTCAACTGATCTGGAATCAAGAACTTAGCGGCAACAAACAGTGACGTCACTCATATGAAGCTTCGAGCTAAAATTTTGGCCATCGCCATCTTTGCTTGTTTGGAGCAGGAAGTGACCATATTTGGATGAGCTGGGGGAGGAGCCAGCGGTGGATCTGATTGGAAACCTGATGATACTACGTCCCGCCCACCGATAGCTGTAATCTGACTGCACCACAGGCCTGTCAATCAAACAGACACCCCCCCCCCCCCCCAAAAAAAAAAAAAACAGGTCTATTTGAAGCTTATTTTCTAATGAATGAGGGATTCATTAAAGTGAATGAACCCGAGCTTGACCCGCCTCTGGGTCGTGACCCTCCTGTTGAGAACCATTGACATTGATGTCTTGTCAACAGCAGGATTTTGTTCCGATGCCTGTTTTTTCCCGTCATGTTTCCTTTCTATCTGCAGCCGAAGAGTCTCGGACACCAACCTGTTCCTGGGTGTGTAGTGTCTGACGGTGAGGGGCGACGTCGCGGGTTTGAAACTGTGCGATGTGGTAAATCCATTGATGAACTGGTTGTTGTGAAATGGAGCAACCTGGCGACAGGTGGAAAACAGATCGATCAGCGCAATCAACAGGAAGTAAACAAGACGCATTTACGTGACAAATACAGGAGAATCAGTGGGAGGAAAAAAAACAAAAAAAAACAGCTTTGTTTGGTTTTGGATCAAATGTTTCTGTTTAGTAATTGATTGTTGTATTTCATTATAAACATTGAAGGGATTAACGAATAAATTCTGGCCTCGTTCTGCCAGTATTTTAATGTGTATACATTTGAGAACCATTTCTCTACACATAAATACAACGTTGAGAAAATGATGTTTTTTTAAGATTGTAAAACTTTCGATAGGATATGAAACGTGAACTGAATCAAACTGGTTCAAATTTACCTTAAAAAAAAACAACAAAAAAAAACAAAAACAAATGCCATTAAAATTAAAACACGCTTTGGACTCCGTCTCACCTGGTTTGTTTGTTTGTCTTAATTATCGAGCTCTTAAATGCAAAAAAAAAAAAAAACTTTACATAAAAGAGGACCACCTCCAGGATGTTTAATTATTCATGAATCCAATCTACCCTGAGGTTGGTTCGTACCAGCGTGGGGTCGATGAAGCTGTGTGTGGCCGACCAGGCCTGCGGCGTGATGAGGCTGTATAAGGGGAACTGCTGCTGCGGGCTGTAGACCGGCGGGATGTAGTAGGACGTGTAGCGCTGCTGGGCGTACGGATTCACCTCCACCGGCCGGTAACCGTTCTTTGGCATGAAAGTGTTGATAGCGATTGCCTTTGCCTTTATCCTTGCCTGGTTGGGGGGGGAGAAGGGGAGGGGGGGGGGTTAGCACAAGGATGTTTATGTAGCTGAAGACGATGTTATTCGTACAGAATTACATGTCATTTGTAGATATTTTGTTGTCCTTCTCTGAGATTATAGTCTGGAAACACTCCGGAAATAAGTATAAAAAAAAATTTAAAAAATCGTTTTAAGATCAGCGGCATTCTACATTTATACAGGAAATTATCACCCATTTAACATACTTATAATATAGACTTAAACGTGAATACAAAAAAAAAATGTTTTAAGAATAATTGGTGCATAAAAAGAAACTGGAAGTTTAAGTCTGAAATCGGAGAGAAAAATCAAAGTGCTAAAATTTTAAGTTCAAGTTAAAATGAAGGACTCGAGTACAACGTTTGACTTTTGGCAGTATGATAAATGCAGACCTTTTTTTTAAAATTACTTATTATTAAATAAGCACGTGGGCCATTAGTTTATTGCTAATCACTTTGTAGCCAAACACGTCACCTGACAAAGGTTCATTCATGTTTTGACCTGAAGTTAATCATAATTATTTTAATAGTAATATCTGTACAAAATTTTTTTTTTTTTAAAAAGTGCATGTAGACAGCCACATCAGTTCAAAATACATTTTAATTTTAGTGCTCTGCGTGGGAAGTAGCCACCGATTTGGCTTCGACATATTTACTGATTAGTTTTAACAGCAAGATTCATAAACTGTTTAAAAACATAAAGAAGCCACCTATAATATAACCCACCTTAATTGGCTTCCCTTGGAAGGTCTTCACTTCCTCACGGAGATACTGATATGCCTTCAACAACAAGAGAGCGGACAGCACAGCGGTGAGGTAACAAAACGAGATGACTCTTTCAAAAGTATTACGAAAGGTACAGTTACTTAAAAACTGTTAATACAAAAAAACAGGACAATTTCTGACTATTTCACAGGAGAGGAGAAAAGCTCGTGTAATTTAACTTTTCCTCGTTACCTGCTGTGCATCTGCTTCCGATTCGAAGGTGATGAACCAGTTGTCGTTGTAGGCAAATTCACAGTTGATGAACTTCGGTAGGTTTTCCCCTTTAAAGAGGGCCTCGACCTCCTGAAGAAAAAAACAACAACAAAACAACAGGAGATGGAGGTCATTTTTCAGTCGTTTACCAGTAAAAAAAAATAATAATAAACACCGTTACAGGGAAACAGTCATTCCTGACATGTGTTTTTCAGGCACTGAGCACAGATTTTGTTTTATTTATTTTTTCCTCAAATCACTGAGTCATGCAATGTCCCACAAACATGGTTCAGATGTTGCCAGAAATAACGGAAATAAATATTACATTGTCATAATATGTCATCATGCTACAAACAAAATTGCCATGATCAATTCTTCTGATTTTCCATGTCTGGAATAGCCTTTTTTTTATTTCCATGATATTCCAGAAACAGCTGACGACACTGACCTCGATGGGCGTGCTCTCCGGAACCTCTCGGAGGATCACGATGCAGCGGTTCTGATTGGGTCGCACCTTCTCCCCCTTCTCATCCACCTGGACCAATGGCAGAGCTGGGAGGGAGCCACGGGGGAAAGGAAAAAAAAATCAATAAATCAATAAATCAAATCACAGATAATCACTTTACAGGACGGTGAATTTAAAGGTTTCCGAACTAACTCCTGCTTTTCAGCTTGGCCACAGAAAAGTCTCATCGGTGTCTCTTTATTAAACTAAAAGCTGTGAAGCCCTCTTAAGCTTGAAAAAGATTGAATATTAATGCAGGTCTGAAGTCACAAGTTTTTTTACACTAACCCAGTCTGATTTCCAAACAGAACATCTTGGCAGCGTGCGGATTCGCCGAGCCATAAAATAAAAAGCACAGCTTGGCGCCGGGTAGGATTAATTTAAGCCGTAAATTAAGTGCGTGTGTGTACAAATCAAACACGAGCAGGTAAGACTCTGCTGGATGCACTTTAACAACCTCTCTGGGGAAATCAGCCCCGACCACACGCTGATGATACAAAACATAAATGGAGTGAGTTCGTCTCGTCTTGCAGCTTCTTCTTCTTCTTCTTCTTCTTCCACACAAGCTATGAAACTCAGCATTTTCTTTTTTTTTTTTTTCCTATACACACTTACATCGCAAAATGTCCACAATCAGCTCGACGTCAGTGCTGAGCTTCTTGACGTGGTCCAGGTTGGCCACCGTCACGATTGGCACGTATTGGTCGCTGTCCATTTGGGAGATGAGGTACATGTCACTGGCCAGATTCTCCCTGACGGAGGAAGAGGAGGAAGAAGAGGTGGTTAGTGACGTTTCTCAGTCCCTCCAGGATTTCACTTTGGTTTTTGTGATTGTTTTGATCAAACATGTTTGACTCTGCAGCAGATATTTCTAGTTTTACCTGAAGTTTTTTTTGAGTAAAAATTGAGACATAAAAAAAAAAAAACTTCCTAAGCAGTACCTGACAAAGGAATATTATACAATCACTTCCTGTGATAAAAATCACGCTGCACATCAAAGAAATAATCTTTTTTTATTTATTTATTTTTTTACCTGAAGAGAACCAGGGGGGATGAAATGTACAAAAAAAAGTGCAGTCTATCACAACTTGACACGTGTATAGAAATTATTTTAACATACGGTAATATGTAATCACTTCCTTTGATAATAAACATTTTCTAATGTGAAGCCCACGAATCGCGCCACTTCCGGTTTCCTCCGGAGTTTTATTTAGTGACGAGAAACCAGCAGCACCGCCGCAGAGGCATCCGACAGCATGAAATAAGGCTTTCATTTGGACCACGCCGACGCCCACAGAGAGCAAGACAGACCGAGAGGCTCGATCGCTATCAAAAAAAAAAAACAATACTCGGCCTCATGGCAGCACAGACTTAATTATTGATTGATTTGGATTCTTTGGGTTTAGTTTTCTCTCTCGCAAGAAGAAAATGACAAGAGGGAATATTTGGTGTATGATGTTTTTAAAATGATCAAAATAGTCATCAATCTATTGTCTGATGAATTGTTTTAACTCCCCAACAACTTCAGCAAGATTAAGAAGTTTAGTTTACTGAAAGAAAGCACACAAATGTTATAAAAACTGGGAATTTAAGCCCAATTTGGTACTTTTGCAATAAATTTGTTGTTGAGGACATCGGCGGACGACGACGTTCACGTCACACGGCGGACCTTTAAAGTTTCACCGGGATTTCCACCGAGTCGTCGTATGAAACAGCTGCCAGGCATTTGAGATTTCAGCTTAGTTTGCCCCATTTTTTCTTCTATATTTCCTAGATAGTTTGAGGTTTGCTGGCATTATTTTCCCTTTTAACGATGTGTGGAAAAGCTTTTATTTTTGTTGGAGATTATTTCAGAGACCGATAACAACTATCTTCACCATTTTAGTTTGTTGCTTATTTATTGAAGCTCACCGGGAAAGACAGAACTCCAGAGTCTTCTTCAGGTGCTCCCTCAAACCCTCTTGGGGGTTCTCCGGCTGGGGATCACTGCCTGTTGACAGAAGGAGGGAGGAAGGGGGGAGTTTCTAGTAAAATAAACAGCAACTAAACTCATCTTTAAAAACACAACAACAGAAAAGCAAGACATGATCCAGAACTAATGAAACGTTGGGTTGAATGAGATGGGATGTACGTGGAAGAGGAGAGGTGAACGATTTCACAGGTTATTAAATATGAAAAAAGAAAAAAAAAAAGCACCAAAAGATTGGTTTTATTTATACGCAAAAACATGTAGCATGCTTGTTAGTAGTTTCGCATAAATTGAACCACTGAATCTTCTTCGTTTTATAAAGTTATTTTACTCAAAGAGAAAGGTGGCACAGTATTAAATTCAGGTTAATGAATTAAAACAGAAAACCACCGCTGTAAAACTCGGGTTAACATGCTTTTCCTAAAAATGTTCAATTCATAAATTGATGGGGATCTTTGAAACTACATTTAAGGTTTAAAACAAAATAAAAACTGGATAAAAATCCTCAACCATTTGGTTCATTTTTTGCTTGTTTGGTTTACAAGTTCATTTTGAAACTTTCATTCCAATATACAAACTACTTTGAAACTCTTTATTTGCCAGCCTCCACAAGACAATTAGGCTCACGGCTCAACAGCGCCCCCTGTGGCAGATAATTTAGGAGTCGAAAACACACTTCTACACTGTTATAACATTTCCGTGAGTGCTAATGTCCCCTTTTAGCTTGTATTGTTGTTGCTGACATTCCTTTCAAGTGGAGGACACTTGAGATGAAAATTGGCAAATGAAATTTTAAATGCTGCAATAAATAAAACATAAACCAAAAAAATATCTTTTTAGCGGTCACCGTCTGCTCTGCAGACAATAAATTATGCCACTTGAGGATAAGCACAGCTCTTAACAGCGTGATGCAAAGTCATTCAAATCACTTCGACTTAAAGAGACAGCGCCATTAGCATCGCTCAACGGGAGTTTTCACCGCTCCGTAAAGTCGTTAAAATGACTTTAACAACCAAGAAAAGAGTCGCTTCATTCAGTTATGTTTTCTTTTGTAGAAGTAAAAAAAATTTTCACATTTTTTTTTTCGAGCCAGACAACTTGCTCACGTTAATAAAAATATCAAATTGTTCATTTATTTATCTTACAGAAGAAAAAAACAAACAAAAACCCTCATGTTTGTTTTAACAGAAAATCTGTGAGGTTGTTTGCTGACCTTGCAAAAGCTCTGCAGGCCTCGTAGACTGACCTGTAACCGGCTTGGAGCCTGAACTAAGCGGCCCACCTGTGTGCCGTGGCTGCCCAGGCTCGGGGTACTCTGGGAAGGTTGGCTCGGAGCACTCCAGGGTGACGGCGGCCACGGGGGCCGGCTCGGCCAGCATTACTGGTACCGGTGGAGGCTCATCTGGGTCGGCTAGTAGGGGCTCCTTGTAAGCCTTGTCGTCACTGGCTTCATAGCCTGTGGCAATCAACAAGGGGAGTCATGATAAATTATTAAAAAAATAAAATAAAAATAAAAAAAAAGGCAATTGGATGGGGGAAGATAGCTAGCCATTTAAAACTACTGTGAGAGTCTCATATCTAAGCCCCGCCTCCAAATTAGCAAAAGGTATACCTGTGCATTGGAAAAAGGCCATTAATACCTGAAGCTACCCAAAGAATCTAGCCTGGCATATAAAGCCAGGCATTTTTTTCAACTTTAGTAAGAGCCACAAAAAAAACACAAAAAAAAAAATCCCCCCCCTTACTTTTTCTTTGTAGACCAACAAAAAAACAAAAACAAATAAACAAAAGTAACAACAACAAAAAGCTGGTATTTGAATAATGTGATTATCACATATAATGGATGAGGGAAGCACAAACAAATGGGTTAAAACGCTGATGACAAATGGGATTATCTTCACTATTATGAATTTAACATAATGTATAGGACATTTCCACAGCACAGATACCATCAAAACAACAACAACAACAACAACAACAAAAAGTTGTGTCTTAATCACTGATATGGTCTTTTTTTTTTTTTTTTTGCAGCCTAATAATTTCCAGTTTTGGTCATACTTGTACTCAACTACTGTCAACAAGACTCAACACTTCCTGGATATGTTTCACATTAATAAAGGCCTTTAAATGTGAAAAATCTGTGAGGTAAAGTATCGCACTTCTCTGACAGTCGCGTAACTGCAATTAAAACTGACAATTACTGCTTCCGAATAACATTATATTGAATTCAACCAGGGATGACGTGACAGGAAATGTTGAGTCGACAGAAAATTAAAATGAGCAAAAGAGCAGAAGGCCGGAATATGTGTCAATCAAAACATGATGAAATATACTTCTTAAACAGGGGAAGATAGAAATAATAGCAGATGGTCTTATTTCTCCGTAGCGGTCCATCAACAAATCCACAGCATTCGTTCACAATCACCAAAATTCACAACATCTGCACTAAAAGCTGCAGTTAATTCATGTATTTTTTTGGTGATTTTTTTAACCTTTGACAGGAGGATCTCTTCCCAACGAGGAACGCGAACCACAAAATAAATACTCAAAAGAGGGCTGAAGCTTAATTGAGCCTATAAATCTGAATCCTGTTTACCAGACACGGATTAAGTCATTAAATCCTCAGAGAAGGAAGCATTTAAAAAAAGAGAAATTTTATAGTGGGCCTGAATGTAATCGAACTGTTCTTTCAAATAACAAGTGACTTAATTTTACAGGCGAGGTTCGTAAATATTCTCGTAAAGGCCTCCAAGAAGACGAGTGGAAATTAGAGTGAAGATACTTAAGATTACGGCATCAGTTTATATCAAATAAACCTGTGAAATAATAATGAATATCTACAAGTGAATAAATTAGGGTTGAAACTGGCATATTACGATACATCCATCGCGATAATTCAATAATCCGAGCCTGAACCGACGGGATCGGGTCGAGTCTGACGGTTCAGGTTGCGAATTACAAACTTGAGTGTTCGGGCATTAAATTAATCGATTTTTGAGGCTCACGGTGTTAAACAAATCCTTTTACTTCAACTCCTCTCTCATGTTTCTGTACGTGTTCATGTGCTTATTTTCTCGCGTATTTTTCGGGATGTCCGTGTTGTTTTCCAACGGAGATACGATCACAATTGGTTGCTCAAAATGTGTTTCTCCAACGGACACTAAAATGTAAAGTTTAGTTTTACTGACAACGAGCGGTTGAGGAGGAGGAACCGGTCGTTGTGGCTGCTTGTGAAAAAAAAAAAAAAGTTTCCTTCCCTGATGACAAATTCATAAGTTTGTAGTGGTGAGAAAAATTTTTAAAAAAAGACTCCATGATGACCCGACTATATTAAGTCACAAGTCTTCTACCATAAATGTCCTCGTGGACGTGAGATGAAACGGGCCAGGACGTCAATCAGAGTCAAACCCAGACTTAATCAATAATTTCTGTTTCGCCACCATATCCTTGTTGGCTCTGCGCCGGCTATACTTGGCTGGACACATTAAAGTGAGTGATTACGGTCGTTTGTGCGGAGGGACCGGTGACTGCAGCTGGAATATTCATAGCTCGTACTAAATTGAGTATGAATGATTAAACAGGCGTCTCGGCACGACGAGCGAAGTGACAAGAACGGAAGAAAGTCAGAAAGTGTAATAACGGTTTGTTGAGTCGAGCCCGACTATCATTTCGACAAGCCGACAGGGTTTTGTCACGACTGGACCAACACACTAATTTACAGATTTACTGTACCGAGCAGTGAAGTCCAACTGCCGCTCAACTCCTTTAAATGCTTTAACCAAACCCCTTCATTACCGTGGAAAACAAAAAATAACTTCCATGGCTTCAACTTTTGAAAAAAATATATAATTTTTCTTTGTTTAACTCCAATTTTTCCAACTTAAGTCAAAAATGTCACTTTTCATTAAGTTTCAGTTTACTTGTTCTTTCTTTTTCTTTTCTTTTTTTTTATGGAAACTTGTCTTCATCACCAGAGTATATGTGTTTTAGGGCATATGTGTTTTAGGGTATACTTGTTTTAGGGTGTATACGCATTTTAGGGTGTATATGTGTTTTAGGGTGTATATGTGTTTTTGGGTGTATATGCGTTTTAGGGGGTATGTGTTTTAGGGTGTATATGTATTTCAGGGTGTATGTGTTTCAGGGTGTATATGCGTTTTAGGGTGCATATTTGTTTTAGGGTATATGTGTTTTAGGGTGTATATTTGTTTTAGGGTATATGTGTTTTAGGGTGTATATGTGTTTTAGGGTGCTTGGTCCAGAAAAGTGAAAGGGCCCAAAAAAAAACCCGCAGAATTTATTTTCTACCATAATAAACCAACTGCACGATAATAATCTCATAATTGCAACATAAAGAATCTAATCATTGATTTTTCTACATCCATATGGAAAAGGCTTCAAGCTGAATCGACAACACAGCGACCGAAGACGAACGTCCGTCTAAAAAAAAAAAAAATCGATGTCCCACGTGGGTGATGATGACATTGCAATGTGAAACCAATGCATTTAGATTTTAACTAATGTGCTATAGAGGCCAAAAAAAAAACAACAACACTCATTCCAAAGTATAGAAGCGGTCAGAATATATACGTGCATCTCAAAATGGTCGTCTGACCTTGTGGGCCGGGGTCGGCCGAACTATCGCAGCCTTCCTTCCATGGCTGCAGGGCAGCAGTTGTGGTGTCAGCAGTCCCACTGGGGTCCAGGCTAAACATGTGGTTGGCCCATGCTTTCGCATTGGGGTTGAGGTCTGAAACCTTGGCGGATTCCTGTTGACAGAAAAAAAAACAAAGTCCGGTCAGAGACGTTGGGTTTTTTTTATTGATTTTTTTTTTTTTTTTACTGATGCATGACGGCCCGTTAACGTGTAATAACGGTAGGAAAAGATTTCATTCAAAATCATTTGCGCTTGATGTTTTGGAGGGATTTGGCCTCATAATAGAAAAAGGGTTGATCGTCAATAGGTCACAGGTTTCAAATCAATAATTTGTTGTTCACTTGTAACCGTCATTAAAAGGGTTCAAGAAGGTCCTTAAAAGTAGACTTTGATGAAATGCTGACCAAACTCACGTGCAGGCGGAGAAACAACACTCAAGTGAATTGCTGACAGAAATCATTAAAGGTTTGCCTAATTAAAAACCTGACGAGGAACGCTGATGGAGCGATGCAGCTAATCATTGTGCGGTAGCACAGCTTAATCTACTGATAACCACGCTTATACGACTTAAGAACATTTCACATTTTGACCAGTGACACCAGCTGATATAACAGTAGTAGAAAACCTTGAAAAGAGAGTTATTGTTGGTTTTATGAATGCAAAACTCTGCACTTAAAAAGTCGTAGCTGCACATTCATCAATCTGTCGAGAGAAAAAAAAAACAAAAAAAAAACACTGCAAAATATTCTAAAACAAAACTTGAAGATTTTAAATTGCCGAGTCAAAGTCATTTCCTCTCTGCTTGGGGAAAACATTACATTTGAATGACAGTTTTACTTCATTCCGAGTAAATAACTTTCTGTTTATCACTCAAAAACGACGCAGGAATTTGTGACCAAGATTTGAGGGAATTTACGAACAAACGATTCGACAAAATAATAACGAGGAATAACCACGATTCCTCTAAATTATCCGACTCGAGCGACAGAAATGTCAACGAATGTTGAACGACCGCCTCAAATCCGTCGATGCCAACGTCATCTGAGAGGAATAGCCTCGAACAGCAGAGTTGTGTGAGCTGACAAGGGACCCCGCTGGTAACGCCCCCCCATCTCCCCCCGGCTGCACCCCCCCCCCTCCCATTTCCGCCGTACTCACAGGATGGAAGCGGTAGTTCAGCATGCACGTCTCACAGGCTAACAGGCTGTAACCGAGAGCCGTGGTGAGGGCCAGCGTTTGGTTCAGCTCCGGGGCCGCGGAGGGCCACGAGCTTCCCGTCGGCGTGGCGACGAGGCTCCACCGCATCCAGTCCATCACTAACGCACGGAGAGTCTAAACTACCTCCGGGTGGGGGGGGGGGGACGCCGGGGGCAGGGACCTCCGACCGACCGACATTGAGCTTCGCCTCGTCCCGGCTCCTCAAAGTGAAGCCGCCCACCACACTCCTCCGTCTGCCTGCCCCCCTCCCTCTCTCCCTCCCTCTCCCTCTCTCCCTCCCTCCCTCCCTCCCCCCCACCCCCTCCTCCGATCAGAGCTGCTGGGTTTGATTCAACGAGTGTGATGACGAGCACCGAGGCTCCCCGCTGCCCTGCCGGGCTTCGGCTGACGTTGCAGAAGCTGACTGGACGTCTCTGCTCCCCGTTACGCATCCGTCTCCTGCTTTTTCTTTTTTTTGTTTTTTGTTTTGTCGTTGTTGAGTCATTCTCCAGCAAAAAAAAAAAACGCCAGAGATGAACGGTGGGGAGGCGGGCATTGAGTCGCGCACCTGAGCTTCGAGTGATCCACGTCCCCCCCCCCCCACACACACTCCGCCCCCCCACCCCCCGAGGCGTCACTCAAATTAAGTCGGTCCCTCTCTTGAGCCTCGGTTTTTTAATAGATTATTCTGCTAACGAGCCGAGAACCTGGGGCAACAAAAAAAAAAAAAAAAACAGAAAGAAAGAAAAGAAAAAACCTGTTTCTTATTCAAGGAGAGAGAGAGAGAGAGAGAGAGAGGGAGAGAGAGAGAGAGAGAGAGAGAGAGAGAGGGAGAGAGGGAGAGAGAGAGGGAGAGAGAGAGAGAGAGAGAGAGAGAGAGGGAGAGAGGGAGAGAGAGAGAGAGAGAGATGAGCCCGACTGGATACGAGATGAGCGACATTGATGATGGGTCATATTTCACAAACGCTGCACTACGAGATCATTCAGGATGGCCACACACACACACACACACACACACACACACACACACACACACACACACACACACACACACACACACAAATAATCCAGCCTTGCACCGATGTATTAAAAAAAAAAAAAAAAAAAACTCACTCCTGTCCGAGCCAGGTTGCCATAGAAACGCCTGCTGACATCACCGGATGTGTACGTTCTGGGCAATCGCATTGACCTTTCAAAAAAAATGTATAAGGGGAGGGGGGGGGGGGTTTAGCCGCCTCCCTGATCGAGGATGTATTTCGGGAGGAGACGAGAGGATGTGATTCATCAGGAGCCGCGGACGGAGACGAGTTTATCGCCGGTGTCACCGGAGGGCAGCGCCGGGGTTTCATGGCCCCGCCCCCTCTGACGGAGGTGAAAGTCGCGAGCGGTCGACAGAAAAGACGGCACAGAGTCCTTCAGGGGACAAAACAAAACACGGCTGAACTCGTCTGTCTGCGGACCCGAGGCTCATCTTTCCCCTCTCGGTGTGTGTGTGTGTGTGTGTGTGTGTGTGTGTGTGTGTGTGTGTGTGTGTGTGTGTGTGTGTGTGTGTGTGTGTGTGTGTGTCAGCCACAGACGAGTTCAGGAGCCACCGACGCGTCACGGCGACAGTGAACGCACCTCGAACCTGAGAAACGACGAAGACGAAGTATTTTCCAGACGTGGTTTACGAAAGCGCTGGTGATAAAGATTAAAAAAAAAAAAGATTAATATTATGTCGGATGTTTTCAGTCATTGATTGTCGGCCCCCATCTCTATGCTGTCCTTTTCTCTCTCTGCTCTCCGCCGACCGGTGGAGGCAGAGGCTCCGCCCACCTCTGAGCCCGGTTCTTGTTTTACACAATCATTTTGTTAAAGGCTTGCTAAAATTAATTTCTAATTTGTTTTAATGGCTTATTTTATGTGAAGCACTTTGTAACTGGAGTTTAGAAAAGTGCTATACAAATAAAGTTTATTATTATTATTATGATATAAATCTACTATCATGCTCACCGCTAACATCTCCCAACTCTAATATTCATGACCTGACCCGATATTACAAACTAAAAAAGGGGAGAAGACGAGATACTTTTTTTTCATTGTTGTGGTTTTTCCAGAACTGGATCACCGACTTAAAATGAAACTCATAAATGTTCAGGTTCTTTTTCTTTCCAGCTTTGTGTTCATGAACTGATTTGATTCAACAAAAAAACAAAGAAAATGGGTCAAGTTCAATTTCTGGTCCGTTTCTGACACATATGTGCGAGACATATGGCGTATCATTCTGTGTGTGTGTGTGTGTGTGTGTGTGTGTGTGTGTGTGTGTGTGTGTGTGTGTGTGTGTGTGTGAATAAGGAATGAGGTGGGAAAACGCGAGGTCTCGGTCGCGCCACATGGCTGGTCGTTGCGATGGCACCAGTTTGGATGAACTCGGCTTTGATTCCTGCGATAAAAACACGTTCATCCGTCTACAACCGGGTCAACAGAACCGCCGACTTAAACCAGCCACGATGTTTTCCCACCGACGGTGAATATTTACCGTTTCTCTGCTCAGGAAGCTTGACGTCCTGAAAGTGTGTGTATTCAACCCTGGAAGCCGTATGTTGGTTCCCCGCCCGGCTTGTAATGAGACCTACAGCCTGAAGCGTTCGCCCACTAGACTCCGTCCCGTTTTGCTGCCAATCTTCTTTCCAATCTTAAGCATGTGTAAATGACAGTGGAAAAAAAAAGGACAGCGGGCACTTTCCATTTCCTAATTTTGGAGCTCGCAGGAAAAATAACTTTCTTCGCCTGAAGGCCACTTTGAGCTTCTTCTTTTTTTTTCTTTCTTTTTTTGCCTGTTTCCTTAGTTTCCACATTCTGTCCTATTTGGAGAGGTTTGATTGAAACCCATCAAGGAAACATGGGTTCAATTCCCCCCCATGTTTCATCTGTAGTGCATCATCCATCATCCATCCATCCATCCATCATCCATCCATCCATCATCCATCCATTAATAACCACAGTGACACACTGACAATAACTGGCTAACTAATGTTAAAGCTTCATACACGGAAAATATTATATTTTGATAAATGGCAACTCAAATTAAAACATGCAAACAAAATCCCCTGATTTTCCATGACTTGGCCCTAAAAAAAACATGTAAAGATTCCCTGACTTTCCCAGCCTGGAAAAGAGTTTAAATTTTTTTTTTTTTTTTTAAAACACCTGAATAATCCCCTTAAGTTTGCTCTTTAAAACTCTGGGATGTTTTTGTAGCTTCATTTTCCACTTCCTGGATTTACAGGATTTCAGCGGGCTTTTATCAGCTCGACATACCGTGTTTTCTTCCTCCTGGTAAAAACATATATTCACACAGCTGAGCTCCACCCAAACAGCATGTGAATGCGTCAATTACATACAGTCAAATCTTCGGCTATTTTGTTTGCGTGTACCTCGAAAAACTCATCAGCCAATAATAAAAAAATTAAATACAAAGATCAGTCGTGTCAGTAAATAAAGAGGTTTCAAGCCAATAAATCTACTTTAAGTCCACTTCTGGTTACCGATTCACTTAGTACCTAATTCTACCCACAAACACAGAGCTTCACTTTACCCAGCAACAGGTCATTTGTTTTCAAGTTAACCACCAAAAAAAATAAATAACGCAATACCAGACGCTTTATCCGCACCTCGTAAAGTTTTCCACTAAAACTCCCTTTTGTCGAAGCCTTTAACATCACAGCAACATCCGAGGAGAAAGTGGAGCTCAATGACTGATGACTGCAGCGAGATATTGTTTGTTGTGCGTTGATGGATGATGACGGGCTGAGAGCACCGACTATCAGCTCAGAGGGGAAAACGGATCCTGATGCCACCTTTCCAAAAAAATAATAAGTGATCTTCAAAATAAGAGTAATAAGATGTTTCTTCTTACTGCAGATGGAAACTATTTAGTTGGATTAAAATAAATGGCAAATGGCTGATTAACAACCCACAGTGACCTTTCACAATGTCAGACAACATGGATTAATGTTTCAAGATGCTTCACGTCTTAAGATTCTCTCACTAATAAGCTGCTGCGGTGTATCTGCCACAGATCTGGATTATGTTTTAACACTCTTTGCCAAATTAAAACGAAGTGGTCGTCCATCCACAGCTGGTTGAACGGTTTCTTAAAAAAAGTGTGCTGGACTTAAAAGAGGCATTTTCTCAAGGTACTACAAATGGCAATGCAAAGTTCCCACTCTCAGTCAAATATCAAATTCCCTCGACTCTTATGGCCTTAAGAAAGGCAAATTCAAAGAGCTATTAAAAAAATAAGAAAAATGTTAAATGGCAAATTACGCTCATTGGCTCGTAACTAAATAAGCGACATTTTAAATTTGTGTCAGGGACCACTGACGCTACCAAACATACACATTGACAATAACTAGCGAACTAACGTTGAAGCTACATACACGGAAAATATTGTATTTTTAATACGAAACGGGTTACCAGGAGTGAAGTAAATAAATAGTAGTTACTGGACGTAACTGCAGTTCTACGAGTACGTTCGTATTTTGTTTATGTATTATTAATGGTATTATTTACAGTATTATTGACGCTGTAGAGGACCTACGCCCTCTTGGTCGACTACGACTTTTCTCATCAACTATTTGAGCCAATAATTTCAGTTTTTTGTTTTTTTTATGTGAAACTTTTCAACTTTTCTTGGTTTTCTATTGTAGTAAACTGAATGTTTTGGACTTAACAAAACAAGGAACTTCAAGATATCTAGTGAAGTTCTGGGAAAAATGCGATGTGCATTTTCACTTCTTTTTCCTGACAATAGATTTTTATAGTCCAACAGATTTAGACAGAAAATAACAATGATATTAATGATCGATAGTTGAAACCTTAAACCACTTGGAACGAGTTAGTTTTGTCACGGATTGCTTTCCCAGAGTGCAAAAACAAACACATCACAAAAAAATTATAATAATAAAAATAAAATAGGGATATGAGCATAACAAGTCAAAGTCTGACAAACAAAACTGCTCCAATATATCAAACACCGGCTGGTGCTTTCATAGCATGAATATCGTAACCAAACATCTAATTTTTTAGCCCCAACATTGTCCATCTTTTTTAGAGCTTCAGTACGTTTACAAAGTTATGCCGTGGTTACACATCCCGACCCCGGGACGTCCCGCTCTCGTTTCCCGTCCTGACCTTCACGCTCCGACTAGACACAAAATGCCGCGATCGATAGGACTGTTACAGCCTCACCAACAAGAGAGGGAAAAAAAACAAAACAAAAAAACAGGTCATGGTTATTTAGTTACAAGATCTGCCCCGTTTCTCGTTTTCCCCGGTTCTTCACCGAGCACTTTTTCTATTATACACAATCAGCGTGGGAAATCAGGTCCGGTCCGAAGTGGGCCGGTATCGTGCTCTCCATCTGGTCGGCAGGTTTTTTTGGAAGGAAAACAGATTCGGGCGGTCGGCGAAACTTTCTCTAAACCTTTCTTACGGCCACGTTCATATTCTGTTACGTCCACCGTCCCCCGAAAAGGAAGCGCTTAGTCATCGCAAACTTTCACTCGTGTCGCTCTGTCTTTACGTTGAACGCTACAAATGTGACACGCGAAAATATAGAATTCAAACCGGCTCAATTTTAGGAGCACACTTTGTGCCCAGTCTGAAAAAGAAAGGCAAAAGTATAACAGGAGACTACAGACAAGACAGAGGTGAAAATTTAAATACCAAAAAGGTTGAATAAATCCTGTTTTATTGGTGCTTTTCAAATTCCTGAGAATCCAAAATGGGAAATTCAAAACACGATTTATTTATAAATCCAGAAGCAACAATAAATAAATAAATAAATAAATAAAAGCTTGTTTTTTTTGGTCTTCTGATTATAAGCACAAGTAAAAAAAAAGATTATTTTTTTTTGTAAATGGGTCCACGAGCCAAATTTGATTTGAATAATCAATCTATCCAAATTGTGTGACCAGGAAGTTGCCGTCTTTGTGTTGCACTTAATAAGCAATCAGCAAAACGCTGCGGCGACGTAGAATCCTCATCATCACCTCAACTCTAACATTTATAGAAGTGTGGTTCCTGTTTTGTTTTCTTCTTCTAATGAAGTACTTTGGAAAATGTCAAAATAAAAGTCTCCACTTATCTTCACGTTCCACTCCGGATATTAAAATGTTGATCGCGAGACAGGTGAAAAGAAATCTAAAAAAAAAAAAACGTTTTTGCTAACACGGCGATATTATAGATGTTGCGAGTTATCGTGCCATAATATTTAAATGAAGGTATCACTGCTTTTATTTTGAAGCTATTTTAAGGATTTTTTTTTTTTTTTTTTATTTTCAGCTTCAATCTGGGCTTTTTCAGGGATTTTATTTTGAAAAGAATTCAGAGAAAAATGATTGTTAACTATCGTTACAACCGATTAACTGTTCATGTTTAAGTTGCCGTTAACGGACGGCTAATTAGGTGGATTTAAGCGAAAGGTAATGAGAGGAAAATAATCCGCCTGATGTACGACATCTCATTTCTGATGTCTACAAACAAATAAATGAACCCTCGCTCCAATCTGAAAATAAATAAATAAATAAAAGCATTGAATATGTGTGTGTGTGTGTGTGTGTGTGTGTGTGTGTGTGTGTGTGTGTGTGTGTGTAAAAACTCACCAAATGAGAGCTCTCTTTTGCCTCTTGTACTTGCTGCACCTGTGGTTCAGCTACAACTTTCGTGTCCTGGTCAGAAGTCATGAGCCGTCTGCTTCTTGGCTCCTCAGGGAGAAGTCTCTGTGTCACCAAGTAAGCTACGGGGGGGCGGAGGGGACAAAACAAAAGTCAGACTCGAGGCAAATAACCTTCGGCATGAATAGCAGTCGCGACACGTGCGAGATGAAACGAGGCCGGCGGCGGTGTCCGATAGTTACTTCTGGCAAAAATCTGGCGAGGACGAGTCGACTTTAAGGAAATAAAGCGTGAAATTAAAAGGCCCAAGAAAGTTAATGCATTTTGTTTAATGCCACATGCATTTCTTCCCAAAACACAGATTCTAAAAATAAGACGTTTGATCAGATGTGATTTTTTTTTTTTTTCTTTTAAATGTAAATAATCAACTGCAGGTTCTTGTTAACACATTAAGTCAACCTACAAGCTACGGGAAGAGCAAAGGGACAAAAAGTTTAAAAGATGAATATCCCAGCAGTAGACGGACCGGTTTAACAGACTTTAAAAACACATTAAGGAGAAGAAACAAAACAAAAAAAACAGCGTCAACTACATTCGCTGATTTTAACATAAAATGCAACTCATGTCTTTCATTAGATTTTTGCTTATTTGTCAAATTTAGTACAAAAACAAAACCACCTTAAATGTAGTAACTTCTGAACAAAAAAAATTAAGCACACAACGACTGATACGAGCTTAGAAGTTAAATTATAATGAGATAAATTATATATATTTATTTTTTTATTTTTTTATATATATTTTTTTTTTATTTAACAGTTTTCTTGTTATTCCTTTTAAGGTTCAAAGTTAAAAAAATTATTTTTAGTTCCTGGTGCCTCAAGTTCAGCCGGTTTTCTGTAAATGACGTCGTCGTGTCGGAAGACGTTGAAGCAAAGTGAAGAGAGAAACGTGGCGAGCTGCAGATTACATATCAGGCCGTCAAAGCAGTTAAAGAAATAGAAAATAAAAGGTTTAACTGCAATATTTGCACAGAAAATTCTTTATCAATTCTGGTTTTTACACATTATATCAGTCAAAACAATCCCTAAACGTTTGTTTAGTAAGAAGCAAAATGAAATGTATAATAACAATAATAATAGCCCCTGGTAGGAAAACAAAACAAAAACAAATGTCAATTTATTGACTAATTGATGAATCAAAATGATATGAAGAAACCTGCAGCCAGAGATTTTGACGATTAAGGAACTAATTAAATTGACTTTCCCGTCAGCCAGTTAATGAATCGTTCAACAGCGATCTGCGCTTCCCCCCCTACGAGCCGTCCCATTGGTCAATCGCTGAATTCACCTCTGACCTCAACACTTACGGGGGATGGGGGGGGGGAACGACACACACACACAAACAACCAGCAGGGAGTCCTACAAATAAAAACACACCTTCTTTTTCTGTTGGTGTTTGTAAAGCGGCGATAATCCGCCTCAACAATCAGGCGCCTGTCTCTCACACGGACCCTCGTTGTGTTTGCATACAAAGCAGAAACAGAATGGCACGGCTGTAAAGCTGGTGACCTTTGATCCACACACACACACACACACACACACACACACACACACACACACACACACACACACAGCGTGTGTGTTTGCATGTGTTTGCATGTGTGTGTGTGTGTGTGTCATGCCACCGTGATGAATGGTGCTAAACAACAAGTCCCCATCAATTCCAGTCCGTTATCAAAACAGCTGTTGTGTGATCAACTTCTTTTCTTTTCCTGGACGGTAGACGACCGGTTTGATACCAGAGTGGAGTAAATCTGTGGCGGCAGACAGGAATCTTTCTTTAAAAAATAAACTCATCTAAACTTGGCCAAAGTCTTCCTGTTCTGCTGGGAAACTATTTTGTGCAACCAGAGTAGGAAATATTTGTATTTATTATTTTTTAAACAGTAATCACCACCTTGTGCCAACAGGAGTAAATACAATTTATTTGTTTTTTAAAGTGTGCAATCATATGTGTGTGTACAGAAAACCATCTGAATTCAAACTATTTATGCTTTTTATTTACCTTGACAGATCAATTCAAAGCCTTGTCAGTTCTGAAAGCAACAACCTGCCAGCGGGGTATGAAAGTCACGTTTACTTTTAAGATAACATCATTTATCGGTGAGAAACTGTAAAAAAAAATAAACATTATCGACAGATTTTAAGATTTCCGACCATCCTTGAACTAGTCGTGTGCACCCAGGTAGTAATATTTCCTCAAAAATCACTTTATACTACACGTCTCTAAAACAAATAATAATAAATGAAGCGGATCTAGATTCTGTAAAATACCAAAAACTCTCAGCGACACGTGGAAAACCTCGAACGACTCAGCAGTCACATGACTAAAAGAAACGTTTTAATTCAGAAAGTTTGTAACTGGACTCCAGGGTGGAGTTGGGAGGAGGAAGGATGGAGAGCTCAAAGAAAGGTTTGAAGAGGTTGTAAAAGCTGTAAATAGTTCAATATGTCCATCAGGCGAAGCCCCCCCCCCCGGTAACACTTGTGGGCAACAGATTCCCTCTTTTTGTGTGTAAAACAAGTTATCAAAGAAACTCAACATGTTTTCTTCTCTAACTATTTATGACCCTGTAAGCTATTGATTGTGTCATTTCCATGGAGATACAGGACTTAAAGCTGCAGTTAAAAACAAAACAAAAAAAAAAAACAGGTGGATTTTCTTTGATCAATAAAATTTTAAAAAAAACACACCAACATTTTGAGATCAACGACTTCAAACCAGAAAACACATTACGAGCCCGCAGAGTAGTAATTTCAGACCGTCTGAATCAGCACCTTTCGCAAACACACAATTTGCCTTCGAACTCGATGCTAAAATATTTTGAGAAAATAACTAACTGTGAGCGAGACTTCATATTTATTTATTACGGGGGGAGAAGAGGGGGAGGGTGGATGGGAGGGGGGGGGGGGGGGCGTAAATCACAAGATTTACTGACAAAAGAGTCTGGAAGTGAAGTTTGACCTGATAGTAGCTCCAGACAAAAAATAAATATAAATATATATATATATACATATATATATATATATTTATTTATATACACATTCATGATGTCATCTCATTTCTGCAGTCAATCCTCGCGGTCGAGACGAGGTCAGAAACCAAAACACAAGCTCCTCCTCTTCCTCTTCCTCCTCCTATTTCAACCCTGCTTCATCATCAAGAGGTGATTTACAACCAAAATGTTGTTGCTCCAAAATTAAGGCCGAGCTTCAACACCCCCCCTACACACACACACACACACACACACACACACACACACACACACACCCCCTACACACACACACACACACACACACACACACACACACACACACACACACACACACTGGTGAAAAAGAAAAAAAAAAAGAAATGCACCAGTGGGGCCAAACCCTGTTTATTTTTAGTCTCGGTTGGTTTTACCCGCTGGTTAGGAGGATGGTCACTGACATCTGTTTAGGTGTACATATATTTGTTTCCTAGCTTTATATATGTCTATTTATATTTTATAATATCTATTCATGTCTGTTTGTCTTTGTTTTTTTAGCACGCCGAGAGAGAAGCTACAACCGGAGTCCAATTCCTTGCACGTGTAAACATACCTGGCCAATAAATCTGATTCTGAATAGATAAATGGTCTTTTATTTTTTATTGGGTAGCGGCATGTCCATATATTAGTCTATTAAAAGGAAAGAAAACTAAAGCTTATTCCAAAGATGATTTTGTTTTCTTTCTCCATTCTTAGTTGTTTCCTGAAAGGATTTTATGAAATGAAATAATAAACTGAAAAAAGGGGGAGACTAAAAAAATAATAATAATAACTCTCCACTTATATTCTTTATCCCAATTAGCATTTTAAATTCTCTTCATTTCAATAAACGTACTTAATTTTTTTGTTAAACTTCAAATTATTTTGTTTTTGGTTTACTCCAATTGTTGTTTATCTGCGTCCCCAAAACACTCGTTGTTGTTTGTTTGTTTGGGATCAACTTCACCAGTCAAAAAAAACAAAAACATGTCAACTTCCACTTTTCCAGCGGCGTGTTTTATTTTATAGTCGCTGACATACATTTCATTAAACTTATTTAATTGTTTTTTTAACTTTTAATTTGGAATAGGTTCAAACCCAGTTGTTTATCTCCATCTCTGTTGTTGTTGTTTAGATAGATAGATGTGTTTACTGATCCCACAAGGGGAAATATTTTAGTTACAGCAGCATGGAAGATACAGCAATAAATATTACAGAATAAAATTAGAGATAGTAAAAGTATAAATATAACATGTAAACAAATTAAAATGTTTGTTTGTTTGTGATCAACTTTAACAGTTTTTTTTATAATAGCTGACACATTTCATGAAACTTAATTTTTATTTTTTTAAATTATTTTGTTTAACTTGTAATTTTGAGAAGGCTCGAACCCAGTTGTTGTTTATCTTGGTCCCAAAAAAAACAACCTTGTTATTGTTTGTTTATTTGTTTGTGATCAACTTTACCAGTCAAATAAAACCAAGTGTGAACTTCCACTTCTCCAGACGTAATGTCGGCGTGTTGTTGTGTTGTTGTGTTGTTGTTGTTGTGTTGTTGTTGTTTTGTTATCGTGGCTGACAACAGCCGGAGAGAGAAGCTCCGCCAGCCCGTGACTCGGACGCTCCTCCCCGGCAGCGAGCGACGGGGAGGAGCGAAGTACAAAAGGCAGGAATTAAAACGAGGCACGAAAACAAGAAGCAATTAACAGCGATTTGTTGTTGTTGTTGTTTTTTTTAAAGTTGAGTCGGGCTTTAAAAAAAAAAAAAAAAGAAGAAGGAAAAAAAAAAAACATTTAAAAAACATTAAAATAAATAAAAGTAGCAGCCATGTCTAGTTTTCAGCTCCAGTGAAAGATGGCGACCTCCGGCGTGATTTCGCGGATCCCCCCCCCCCCCACCACCTCCTCCCCCACCACCTCCTCCTCCTCCTCCCCCCACCTCCTCCCCCCCACCTCCTCCCCCCCCCCCCCCCCCCTATCGGTTTGAATCGAGCTAATATTTTAGCCTAGCCAAGCGAGCTAACTCTCCCAGAGAGCAGCTGGTGTGTGTGTGTGTGACAGCCGACTGTTATTTGTGTTGTTGTTGTTGTTGTTGTTGTTGTTCCGAGGCGTCCGCTTTGACCGACAATAAGCAGTTTGAGTGACTCACCTGTCACGGCGGTGCAAACAGTGTGCTGGCGGCGGGCGGCGGCGGTCTGCGGCGGCGGCGGCCGGCCTGAGGCCTTCAGGCGGCTTCCAGGCTAAATGCGCAGGGTGTTAGCTCGCAGGCTAACGACCAACCCGCTCAAGAAAAAACAAACCTCGCCGCAAATAAGTCTTCAAAGATGTCGAAGGGGGGAAAAAAAGAAGAAGAGCGAAGCCGCAGCCGGTTTCAAAAAACAAAACAAAACCGACGCCCCCCCCCCGGTCAAAACAAAAAACAACAAAAAAAAAGAAAAACACAGAAACGGGCTCCGACACTGCAAGCTAGTTAGCAAGTGAGCTAGGTGGCTACTAGCTAGCTAGCCGATCAACTTTGTTCAGACTGGAAGAAAGAAACGAGTTCAAACTCCTCCCGGTCAGCGAAGCAGCTTCTGCGGGGAAGGTGTCGGCGGGTGGTGGTGGTGGTGGTGGTGGTGGGGTTGGGGAGGGGGGGGTTAGTCCAAAACCGCCAACCGAGAGAAAACACACCGAAACCGGGGGAACGGACCGCTAGCTCGATGGAACACCGTCTGAGGAGCTTCGGACGCGGCGGCGCTTCTCCTCCGTGTGCGAGCACGAAGATCGTCTATGAAGTCAAAGCGGGATGATGAGTCACTCTGGCAGGAAAAAAAAAGAAGGTGAAGTCAGGTTTCCCCGCCCTCCCCCCTCCCCCCACCTTTTCTTTTCTTTTTTATTTTTTTTTTATTTTTTTTACGGTCCCTGTTTCTAGGTTTGAATTTTTTTTTTAAAGTGCATTTGTGGAGCTCGTGGGTGCCACATATACATGTTACATATATTTGAATCAGTGTGTATTTGTGTGCGCATCGGAAATATATTTCTGAATCTTTCTGTGTGCTTTTCTTTTTTTTCATCCCAAGTTGTATTTATTTATTTTTGGAGTATATAATTTCTGTGTGTATTTATTCATTGGTCTTACTTTTCTAAAAAAAAATATATTTGTATCTATCTTATGCATATTTGTAATTTTTTCTTATCGTGTGCACCTTTTATTTTATTTCCTAACTGTGTTTCTATGCTGCTGTGACGAAATAATTTCCACACTGGGATTAATAAATTCTATCTAAAGCAAAATCAACGGGTTTATAGACCAAAAAAATGTCACACACTTCATAACAATGTGTTTTATTGTTTATTTTTCCATCTGTAGTCCTTGGACAAGACAGAAGAAAGAAATAATATAATATTCAAATGACAAAGTTCCTTATCAATGTCATTTATAAGCATGCAAAACCCCAAAATAAAAATAATATTAATGGGGAAAAAAACATTGTTAGCTACCATTAAAGACATGCAAAGACAGTGTCTCATTACAAAACAATAAAAAAAATTATAAAAATGATGATAATAAAAATAGAGATGCATGATTTCTTGAAAAAATAAAAAATAAACTAAGTTTTCATGTAAAAATGCCACAAAATCGTACAGTTCCAGCTTCTCAAAATGTGACCCGAAGCATTTAACAGCTTAAAAAGCCAATTATTTCTCTCAGGAGTTGGTTAAGACCCCAAAAAAGAAGCTAAAATAGACTTACATTAGTTTGGTGTCCAGAAACACATCTCAAAATGATCGATAATGTTAAATACTAACTGCTTCATTTGTAAATAAAGTGACAAAAAAAAGATAGATATTGTGAAAACCTATCGTTGCTGTAGACCTTTAATGTTTACAAAAATGTTTGTTTTTATTTTATCGTAGTTATTTTTTACATAAAAAAAAAAAAATAAACGGATTCAACTGCGTTTAAGCTTTTCAAAAAGGCTGAATTCTTTATGGGAAAGTACAATCTTTGAGCAGCTGCGGAAGTAAACATGAGCCGCTGTCTGGGTGGCGGAGTGACACCTCGTCTCTTTTCCCTCTCTCTGGTGCAGCACTGAACCCGGAGCTGTCACACAGCGCTCGAGCCTCCGCCCCTCCCCCTCCCCCCCCCCCCCCCTCTTCCTCCTCCTTCCACCCCCCCCCTCCCCCCCGCTCTCGCAGTGGGCCGTCCTGATTGGTCCAGACTGGCTGTGCGCGCACGCGGATCCACTCGTGATCAGGGGGGAGTGGGTGTGTCCTGGAGACATGGGCGGCCGCTGATTGGCTGCGTGGTGATCGGCGCCGATCACAACAAATATCTTTCTTGGTTTTTTTGGTCTTTATTGCAGGAAATGTACAACAGACGTTAAAGTGTCATTACAACAGTAAACAAATATACACTGAAAATAACATACAAAAATACTAAACTATTATTATTATTATTATAATCTGGGACAACAATGTCTTCAAAAATAAATTGTCAGAATATATATTTTGTAAATTAACAAAATCAAACACTGAACGATATATAATCCAGATTTAAATTATTATTATCATTATTATAATGATTTGTGTTGTGTCCTTTCCAAAGTGGCATTTTTCTAATATCTAATGTTGTATTTCAAATAAAGAAACGTTACATTTGTTCACCTCCTGTAATGTCTTCCCACCATGTAAGATAAAACTGAAATATTTTCAGCCACATTGTCCTCATATTAAAACATATTTATGTTACATCTTTATGTTCAGCATTAAAAATTATTCTGTGGTTGAAATTCACATTTAGATCGTCTAAACAGCTACGCATTAGCAGCCCACCCGTGGGCCATCAGTACTTTAACGGCACCAAACTTCCGTCGACAAAGTTAAAAGTATAAACCATTTTTAAATCCAATAACCACAGCAGGTACTGTAAACAGCTTTGTCTGTTTACAAACAATTAGTTTTGACAACACATCAACAAAAACCTTAATCTCCACAGATTGTCCCATAAAAACATGAGCTATCATGCATAAAGCCTTCTCTGCCGTCATCTCCTCCACACTGATCTATGTCTGACACCATTTGATTGACACCTCACTGAGCCAATAGGACCTTCTAATTCCTGTCTTTGGCCTACAGAAGCCAACTGGAGTGCGAGTGGAACAAAAGTGCCCGCCTCTCTTCTGTTGTTTACAAGTGCAGCCAATTGGCAATGATTGACACTTCGTACAGCCAATGAGATTCTGAACACGGAGATCTGCCTCTTCTGGGGGCAGTTCTTCAGGGCTTGTAGGCAGAAAGAAGTGCGTTTGGATAGCAGATTTTTAATTTTTTTTTTTTTTAAAGAGGTTTACAAAAACAATTCAGACGAGAATAAATAAATAAAAAAATCTACTTTACTGAGCTCAAACTTTCTATAACTCTATAACCTTTATGTAAAACCACCAGAAAGCAAGACGTCAGGTTAACCGCTGCATACGCAAGAATTAAACCACACCGGCAGTCTCTGTAATACTGTTTTATTATTTTTTCACATTTTTATTGACAGAAGTCAAGTATCCAAGGCATCTGTAAACAGTGTGTCCACAAATCTACATGTTGCCTCTCATCAGTGCGGCCTTTCAGTCAGTCAATAACACTGTTGTTTTGAAATAAATAAAATACTAGAAAAAAAGAAAGAAAGAATAGAAGGTAAACTGCTAACCTACATCTGCCTGACGGAGCTCGTACAGATCCAGTTTCAGTCTTTGTCTGTAGTCACAGTCTGGAAATGATGTCACATCAGAACACGAAACAACACATGGAGGTAAACGACTCCTTCTGTCCACGAGAGGAGGCGAAGACAAGGGAACAGAGGAGGAGGTGAAGCGGTGAAGCGGTGAAGCCGGTGTCGACCGGAGGACGAAATACTGACACCACCTGCAGGACTGACTTTTTTTTTCCTTTTTTTTTCTCGTATCTAATTTTGGCTGAAATACTTTTAAAATCTTTCGGACATTTAAATCTGTTAACAAACATGAACTTTTGTCAGCTTTATGTGACACATCATTCGCTAATTAGAAAATAAACCTCAAAATCAGTGTTTGATTGACAGGCCTGTGGTGCAGTCAGGTTACAGCTATCGGTGGGCGGTGACGTAGTATCGCCAAGGGGACGGGGGACGGGGTTCCCAATCAGACGGGGTCAGATCCCCCGTTCGCTCCTCCCTCCTATCGCGCCCAAATACGGTCACACCGCAAAGCCGCTATTTAAGGGATAATAACAGGATTCGCTGACGACAACAACAAAAAACAACAACAACAACAACAACTTTACAGCGACATAAAACTCACAGAAATCATCGAAGGTTTTACAGGAATATAACAAGACGGGTCGGTGTCAACGTCTCATCCCCTCGGCGTCGTTTCGTGACGTGAAAGTTGCGACACCAGCTGCTGAACGCACACACACACACACACACACACACACACACACACACACACACACACACACACACACACACACACACACACACACACACCAAAAGAGCAGTTTAAATGTGAAACGTAGGCACGGACAAACGGGTGGATGAAGTTTTTGTTTTTTTGTTGTTCTCGCACGGTACGTGAAGAATGGGATGTTGTGTTCTGCGGTTCTACTTTATTCTACTGTCTCTACTGTGGAGGACTGAAACCATGCGTTTGAGTTTTCTTCTTCGCTGCTTTTTTTTTTTTGTGTGTGTGTGTTTTGTTTTTTTTGCCGGGAGTAGCATGATCACCGACGGCATTTTTTTTGTTGTTGTTCTTTCTCTCTCAGTTCCTTTGTGCCCTCGGAGGTTTTGTTCTCCGGGGTCGTTAAGTCACTCCAGATACCACAAAAAAACAAAAACAAAAAACAAACATCTTGAGAGCTCGAATCCGCGTCTGTGAACGTTCAACAGCGATATTTAGCCTTTTTTTTTTTTTTTTTTTGGCGCGGGGGTGGGGGTGGGGGGTTGCTGGAGGCTCGAACATCAGCTCCAGTTTGCGTCTCGCATGTTGAAATCAATTCATACATTTTCCACGTTTCAAACAGATGTTCACTTAAAAAAAAAAAAAAAAAAAAAAAAGCTGAAATTGAAAGAAATAAATGTGAAGATTTGTTGCTTCCTCCTTGACAGCAAACTTAATTTCCAATCTCTAATTTGATGATAAAAGTAATGATTAGTTTGAAGAAAAGTAATCATCAGTCCGGAAGTCTGAAATGTAAAAACATTGAAACACAATGAGACTCAAACGTCACCGTGTCATTTCTTTTCCTGATAAACAGTTTTGGATGATAAAAATAACAAATATCCGGCCTTTTTTTTGTTGTTGTTGTTCTCTCCTATTGAAAACGTGTGTTCAGTTGATGCCTTCATGTCTCTACATGTTGTGCCTCATCTGAACAGCAGGGGGCCTCAGAGGACAGCGGCTGAAAAAACACAAGCTCAGGACGACCCATCCTGTAAGGTGTTCCCAAACAGTCTTCCATCCGGTGTACGGGAGAGATCAGTGACGTCAGTGATTCACGCTTTTTCTTTCTTTAGGAAATAAGCGCTCATACTGCGTTAGGTTTTTTTTTTTAGTTTTTTTTTTTTTTAAAGATGCATATTTATGTTCCTCAGAAATACCTCGGACAATAACTCAGCTAGTTTTTCCTCGAGTAAACGAAAGGTTTACACACTGGAAGCAAATTATCAACTGTCAAATATTTTACTTCAAAAAAAATTTGAATTCATGAAGTTTAAAATTTACTTCAATGATGGTGGTGGAATTTCTGCTTTTACGATTCAAAAAGTGCTTTAAATTATGAATATTCAGCAAAGATTTGACGTCAGAAACTCAATAAACTGGTCGAATTCAATCCATCAGACCTTCCTGTCAGTTCTGGAGGTCATGTGATCCAAAACATTACTTTTAGATGAGTTTTAGAATTTTCTTTTTTAAGGAGAAAAATCCCAATCACTCAAAAACACTTTTTTTTTTCTTTTTTTTTTTAATTTTACAAAGAAAAATTTAAACGACTTGATTTCAAATAGATAAAATGTTCAAAGTAAAATATTTCAGTTTAAACATTAAGAACTCCGTAGCGGTTAAGTTGTTGCGTACAGAGTAAAATTGTATTCTTTACAGCATTTATTGGCTTCCGTAGATCCGCTAAACCCAAAACATTCACTATTTTAACAGCTAACTAACTTCACAACAAGCTTTAAATGTGGCTGAGTCGTTACTACTGAAAAATAGAATTATTTTTCCGCCCGACTGCCTCGTCTAATTAAACGATTAGAGGATTTACATGTTTTGTGTCCGATGTGACCTTTTCTCCATTGGCTTCAAAAATGTTGTTTGTTTGTTTGTTGTTGAGTCCCAAAAGTGTCGATTTCTTAAAACAAGTGATGAAATCCACCAGAGATCATTTCAACACGTCGACTTCGTTCTTCTTTTGTCTTTTTTTTTTTAGTTATTATTATTTTAGAGAACATTTTTACCGATTGGGCTTCAAAGGTGTATTTGGTGGTTTGACCTTCATTCATAGATCCAGTTTGCCCCGTTGTCATATGTTTACATTTCTACAGGTAATTCTGCAGATGAAGATCATGTGACGTGACCAAAAGCCCCACAACGACTAAACGGTGCCGTTTTGTCGACTTCTATTTTCAAGGTCACAGAGCGACCTTTGAGTGTTCAGAGAAAATAGAACATTTCAATCAACTCTAAATTCGTGTGCAAACGCGATCTGCTGAAGATCATTTGATATGGATGAAAGCTACGTTGATCTCCTCCCTGCCAGATTTTTGCTTTTGTTTTGAGAAAATACAACTTTTTAGAAGCCAAAAAAGGACCAAATTTGATTCTTTTTTGTTTTCAAGGTCACACCTGGTAATTCAAAGGACTGCAGCAAAAACGATTCCTCACAAGAACTAAATCAGCTAAACTGTCAAAAATGATGCATCTGTGGTTGATTTGGGCTAAAAACTATCAGTCGGCTGAATTGAATCAATATTTTTGAAACCGATTGAATGTTTGAGGCGTTCATTCGGTAAAAAGCGTGAAACATTTACGAACTTCAGCTTCCTGCATGAGGATTCATTTCCTCTTTTATTTTTTAATAAAATCTTCTTGGAGTTTTGAGTCGAACGAAACACAAAAGAAATTGCGACGGTTCTCTTTTTTTTTTTTTTTTGACTTTTTCTTTTTTTCGATTGAGCAGCTCGTTGATTCGTTTCACAAAAGAATAATCAGTAGATTTATAGATAAACGTAAAACAATCATTAGCTTCAGTCCGACGACGATCAGACGTTTTTTTTTTTTCCGCGCTTTTCCAGTGATGCTGATAAATTTCCGAAATGTTGCCGTCTTTTTTTTTTTTAATTTTCCTTCTTCCTTCTTTTCTTTCAAACTTTCCACTATTTAACTTGCGTGAATGCAAACTGTTGGAAACCTGCGTGTCACTTTTTGTTTTAGGTCACGGAATCATCCGGACGACGGATTTAACAGTTAAACAACATGATGCAGGACGAGAAACTTTTCCAAGAGACGCCGCTTTCAGCCGATGACCTCGCTACGACCTCTACACCCGATCGGTCGACCACTCGTCTCCCCCCGGCGGTTCGGCTTTTTTCCCTCCCCGTGTTCTTCCAGTTGTGCCGAGGATCCGGCCGGTGACTCGTCCTGGTCGGGAACGTGGTCCAAAAGGAAAAAGAAAAAAGAAAAGCCAATCCACGTTCCTTCCAGGTTTAAGCCTCTTATCGGCTGGGATGTATGGATGCATTGTATGGAGCTGGCAAAAGCCAAACAATCCGACTTCCAGCGGGTAATACTACGCGTCATTGTGTCGGGAGGGGGGGGGGGGGGAAAGGCCTTGCATCGGACAGGAATGCATTCTGTGCGTGCCAAGCTGCTTAACCCACTGACCTGTTGTCCAGTTGGGTTCTTTTCAAGAGTTTTTAACCCTACAAAAAACAACAAAAAACAACAACGACCAAAAAGAACAGAAAAATGGACGCTAAACATCGTCAGATTCTGTAGCACCAACCATCGGTTCCAGTTCTTTAACACTTCAGATGCAGTGTGTCACATTTCTGTAGTTTTTTTGTTTTGTTTGCTTTGTTTTGTTCCATCGGATATGCAGGGAACAAAAAACAAACCTCAAAAAACACTCGCATGATAAGTGAAGGAATAAAAAGTGTGGGGGGGGGAGGCGGGGGGGGGGAGCTGAGGTATCTGTTCAGGTGACTCTAACTGTCTGTCTGTCTGTCTGAGGGACATCCGGTGTGTGTGTGTGTGTGTGTGTGTGTGTGTGTGTGTGTGTGTGTGTGTGTGTTGAGCTGTACATGTGAGGACCGTGGTGACAGAAGGCACATGTTGCCGAGGTCGGGGGGGGGGGGGCAGGCGCATAGGTGTTTGTGGGGGTGGGAGGGGTTTATGAGGGATGGACTCTCTGCCATCCAAAGAGGTGGGGGAGGAGTGTGTGTGGGGGGGAAGGGGAGGGCAGGGGGAGGGGGGGGGGGTGAAAGCCTTTGTCTGCTTTGTCTGCGGCTGCCGGATCACAAAAGCAAACATGCAGCCGCTTTCAACGTTTTTCACCAACCAAGCAGTTTTTTGTTTTTTTTTGTGTTGGGGGAGGGGGGAGGTGGGTGGGAAGGCCGGGGGGTGGAGGGGGGTGGGCAGGTCAGTCCCAACTTTTCATTGTTCGAGGGAGGTCGGAAATAAATCGGCACCTCCGGTTGGGGTGTCCGGTGGTGCAGGCAAAACTGAAAAAGCCCCCCCAGAGTTTTGAGATGAGATCAGCTGACTGGATTTCAGAATAAAAGTCAGCGGCTGGAAACCTGCCTCATCATCGCCCCTCCCCCCTCCCTCTCCCTCTCCCTCTCCCTCCTCCCCCCTTCTGAGACTCAGACTCGGACTGAAACCTGTTCCAGCGACCGGGCCGGCGCGGGGGCCGGGTCGGGTGCCGCCCCGGGTGAAGGCGCCGCCGCCGCCGGAGGGGGAGGCGCTATTGCTTTGAGCTCGTTACCGGGGCAACTCTGGGTGCTGACGCCGCGGTTGAGGACGCCGGCGCGCGGCGGCGCGTTGGCGTTCGTCAGGGCGCTGGGGTCGGTCCGCGGGATGTTGACGGGGCAGGAGCGGGTGCGGGCGTGGCCCTTGTGGCCGCCCGGGTGGCACACCAGGCTGCCCACCGTGTCCACGGGCGACAGGTGGCGCTTGACCCAGCGCTCCACCCGCTCCTCCTTGTACTTGATGGAGTACCAGGTGAGGAAGATGAAGAGGAAGCCGAAGAACTTGAGGCTGGCGGCGAGGCCGAAGTAGACGAAGCGCAGCGAGGTGACGTCGTACTCCCAACACGAGCCGTGGACGCCGCAGTCCTGCTGCCACAGCATGCAGGTGGTGTCGATGACGGCGCCGAAGTAAATGGGCGTCGGGATGTAGGCTGGAGGGGAGAGAGGAAGAACCACGACAACAAAAAACAGATAAACAGGAAGCGAGAAGATGTGAGAGGAGAAGAGGAGGAGAGCAAGTGGAAATAAAAAAGGGTACAAAGTCAGTTCTGGACGTCAGTGTTCAGCTTCTACAAGTTCAATTTGAGTTATTACAATTTTAAAAATGTACCATCATCATCTAATTCTGTAAAATATTTTCGCCGGTCATTTTATAACCTTTGAGAGGTTTAAACTTTATATTTTGTAGCATTTATTATTGTTATATTATTACATTATTATATTTGTTTTTAATAGTCGTTTTATACGATCACTTGTGAATTCACTTGTTGTTATTGTTTTAATTGTTAATTAATTATCATAAGGAAAGTTAATAAAGAGCCAAAAGATGGTGAAAACAGTGAAGAGGGACCAAAATCGAGAAGATCGAAAAAAGAAATTAAAAAGAAAAGAAAACCCGGAAATTTGAGGCGATAAAAACGTAATATGAGTGAAATTATATGTCCGTGTAGAAATCTTAAAAATCAGTTGGATCCAGTCGAGAAATAAATAAACTCTTCTGAGTTTTCAACAGTTTGAAATAAAGTAGTTTTGTATAAAAAAATAAAAAAAAATCATTATTTGAGTTCAGATGTCAAATACGAATATTTAATATCCTTTTTAGGTCAAAATAATGATGTGGTTGTTTTGGTTTTTTTGGGTTTTTTTTTTACTCACCGAGAGTCCTGAGGAGAACAAACTGCATTCCCAAAGCAAACGGCCTCTCCTGCTCTGCTACAGACCTGCAAACACACAAAAACCCACCGAGGAAGATGATGAGAGCCGAAGGAAGCAACTCTCTGGTGGGTTTTAGCTACGAAGACTCGGCCAGACGAACGGGAATTATCCTCAAAATAATTACACGTTCCTCGAGTTAACAAAACGTCTTACAACGCTCACAACCGGCTAACGAAGCCAACGAAGCTTTGTAAAGACTTCCTGATACGCAACCGATGGAATCGATCGTATCTGGATTGGAACCGGCTCGTCGTCGCACCTGAGGGTGACGATGATGGCGGAGGGCTGGGCGCAGGCGGTGATGAGCGTGACGATGAAGAGGAAGATGAGGAAGGGGATGAGGGTGCTGCAGGTGCGGTTGCACTTCCCCGACACGGCGTAGCCGTTCTCGTTCAGGTAGGTCTTGACGATGACGAGCTGCAGCTGGTTGCCGCCTTGACCGCCGGACGACGGCGTGATGACCTGCCGGCTCTGGACGCAGGCGCAGTCGGAGTAGTTACGAACCTGAAAGGATGGAGGAGGGGGGGGGGGGGGGGGTTAGTGTTGAGCTTCTACATGTTACATTTTTGTTGAATTAAGTTTTAATTGTTTTTTACAGTGTACCAGTATAATCATCTGTCGAGATTCAAACTTACATTTTTAGCATTTTGATTGGTTTTTTTTCTAAGTTTGGTTATTTTTTTTTTACTTTTTAAGACTTTTGGCACCGACATGCTGCATTTATGTGCCCCCCCCCCCCCCCAGCCCCGTCTCTTACCCCGGTGCTGTCGTTGGACACGCTGTTGCAGCCGGCCAGGCAGGGGTTAAAGTACGTGATGCCGTCGGAGCCGCAGACCGGAGCGTACTCGTGGATTTTACAGCCGCAGTTCACGTTACAGCCTCCGGTCAGATTCCTCTGGGTCATAGTGAGCGTCGGTCTGCCAGAGAACACAGAGAGGCACACCAGTCACATTAAAGCGTTAAAGCGGGTTGTTTTTTTTACTAGACCTTTATGTTTTCATGGCAGGACACCGAGGTCGTGCAACACGTGCTCGCCGTGCACACCGTCGAGTCGAGAAGAAATCCTAAACCGAAAGCACTTCTTCCCGCAGAAAGATCTGAGAGAGAGCTGCAGCCGCCTGAGTGCTGCTGATGTTATTAGCTGAAGTTATTGTGTAGACGGAGAGTTGAGACTTCAGTTTCAGGTAAGAGATCCTCTCCATTATATCGTCAGACAATTATATTAAGAATCTGAAACTGTCCGAGGAAAAAGTGGACGTATATTAAAGGGAGCAAAAGTATCACACTGCAGCCCATCGTGTCGGACGTCAGGATATATAGATATGTATATATACATAGATATATATAAACAAATAGAAAACAAACAAAAAAGAGGACATTGTGATTGGCTGTTGGATGATCACCAAAAATCTGGAGACCACGAACGTCACATTTCGTATCGATTCAGTGATGTTAAAAGGATAAAACAAGAAAACAGGAAAGTTAGCAGGAAAATGTGAGGAGGAAATAAAGGATGGACCATAAAAGGAGGAAAAAAGAGGAGAAGCCATGGAGGAAGACGGGAAGGACAGCTGATGAAGAGAGACGGAGGAGGTGGAAACAAGATGGAGAGGGAAAGAAAAGGATATAAAGGAGAACGTTAAGAGGACTCGACTGGAGGCAGAACAAGAGGAGGAGGGAAAGAGATAACGAGACAAAGAGGACAGAAGGATGAGAAATGAGAAAAAGGACAGATCTAAAGATGAAGAGGGGAGGGGAAGGAGGTGAGGGAGAGGAGGGAGGGGGAGGGAGGGAGGGGAGAGACAGACTGATGGAGGGAGATAAAAAAGAAAAAAGAAAAAAAGACAGGAGAAATAAAGGGGAGCGGAGTCAGCCAAAAGATCCTCCCGTCCAAGCTGTCCTTGGACATTTTCCATCGTTGCCATGTAATCACTCTCAGGGACGCCGTGTCCAAAAAGGAAAAACGCCTCCGTTTTTTTTTTGTTTTTTTTGTTACTGCCTCGTTTATCTGTTATCCCGCGTCCGATCTGAACACTCAGCTTCCTTCGCTGACATCGGACCGCAGATGGGGTGATAAAAAAAAAGAAAGAAAAAAACTCGTCATGGCCCGAGAAATGATTCAACACGGGGGGGGGGGGGCTTTTGTCAAAGACAAACTCCGACGAACCAGACGGACAAAAGACAAATGTCCCGAGGTGGCGCTTCTACATCTACCTGTTTATCATTTACTGTGTGTTTGTGCTTTGTTTGCCCCCCCCGCCCCCCATCGCTGGTGGGAGGTGACACTGACCCGGTGGTGTAGGGGATGTTGATCCCTCCGAGGTTGATGCTCTCGCAGCCCACGATGAACAGCGTGGAGAAGCAGAGCAGCGACACGCCGCTGCAGATCATCGCCAGCTTGGCCGACTCGCGAGCTCCCAGCTTCAGCTTCTTGATGATGTAGCCGCCCAGGACGATGCCCACGCCGGCGCTGGGCACGATGATCACGCCTGGAGGGAGGAGAGACGGTTAGACGTGTTGGGGAACCCCGACAAAACCCGCTTCAGCAAACCCCCATGTGGTTTTTTTAAGGAAAACGGTCTCAGTCTTTATCAATAGCGAAGCAGGAACAGGAAACACTGTTTTTGGGATGCTTCGAACTGTTGGAATAAATTACAGGAAGTGGGCGCACGCTTTCGTCTCTTACGTAGACTGCATATAAAAGTGGATGAAGTTTTAGCTTTGAAGTGATTTAGGAAACTTGTAACAACGACAGGCCAGAAACTCGTACTTTAGGAGGTGTGGTTGACCCCGCTGCTCGGCGTAAACATCGACGGTATATAAAAAGTGTTCGTAGCTTCCGGCTCTGAAAAATTATGTGGAAAGTGTCCTTAAGCTGCAATACCACCGAGTGCCACTAGAGGTCGGCTCCAAAAAAGCCTCCATAGACTCCCATTCAACTTCCCTCATGAAATAAAAAGTCAATACATTTTTTTTCCACCAGTTATTTCAGTGTTTTTAGCTAAAGTCGCTCCTTTTTATTGTTTTTTTGGTGGTCCGTCGTCTGTTTGATTGACGGGCCTATGACCCAACCGGGTTTCCACTAATTGGTCATCCAAATATGGCCACTTCCTGCTCACAAGATGGTGACGGCCAAAACACAAACACAAACACAAACCGGTAGGCGACGGCACTGAACGTTCAAAAAGGTTCAGAGTTTTTGTCGCGAGTGAACGAAGCGAAGCACAACAATGAAGCCGGAGGAGGCAAATGCAGAAACATTAAAATTTTGCGGACAATTTTTTTTAAAGGAACAGGAACAAAAACAGTCTCGAAACTTTTACGATTGCACCTCATACGTAAAACCAGACATCTCAGGTGAAACAAACCAAAACTAATCATAGCTTAGACACCGATTTGACAAATTGAGTTAGCTGGACCTTTAATAATGCTTCAGCTGCAGGGGAAATAAAAATACAGATGTTTTTCTTATCTTCTGGAAGACGAAGCGAAGTTGTCTGCTACTCCTCCAAAGTCATAACTCACTTTCAAGCTCTGCTGTTACAAAACTGAATCAGGCGGTGAATTGGATAACTGTGTCTTGGCAGTCCTCTCTATTTTAATTTTTTTTTACAATGACAACAACAATTCCTAAAGAAAAAAATGCCGGAATCGCAACAACAGCCGCCTCCGGGTTCGGCCTCGCATTACCATGACAGCAAAAACATTTTGAGTGTGGGAGGCCTCGAAGGGAGCGGAGCCTCTTAACCCCCCGGCAGATACAGCGCCTCTTCAGTAGGTGTTAAGATAACGTCGTGTCTCGTCCTGTGCAGCTTTCTGCCTTCCTGGTTCGAGGTTTTCACAGGGCGCACATCTTAGACCCTTGACATTTACAATAAAAACATTGTTTTTAAAAATCGGGACTAAATATATATTAAACGATATAAAACACCCGTCGTAAAAAAAAAAGGCTTTAAAATTTGGTTCAGTGTCAGTGACACTGTATTTCTGAAAAGAGGAGATATAGATCACACTGGGAAACAGGTCTTCTGTCGTGGTTCCAGCTCGGTGCTCACGTAATCACATGATGCCAATATCATTGAGAATAAATGGACATCAACATAATCTGTCTTTCCAGGAAATGACTGACTGAGTCTGGTCAGAGCAGATGAAAATCACAAGAGCCCGATGCCAAATTAAGCAATATTAGACTGGAGGGTAAATATTGCGATTATTACAGCAAGTTACCAACGAAACGAAACGTCTAATCGAAATGTGCTCATAAGTGCGATCACCGTTTCCGTGGCAACACACGTCGGGCGTCTGGCTAAGAACTGGAAAACAAATCGGGCGTGTCAGCAGACTCTAATGTAACGAATGCGATGTTTACTACTCCAGGAAGTAGGCCGACCCCTTAGCAACGACCCTAGCAACGGAGACGAGATCTAGTTAGTTTTATTTGCTTTTTAGAGATCGTTTCTCAAACTAAATAAATGCAGTACGTAGAAACACTAAACCGCTCAACGAGCTCAGACTGGTTGTTTGTAAGATACCCGCAGAAAAAAAAGATATCAATGAACTATTTTTTTTTAATTTTAGCACCAAACCTGTCCAGCTAGCCGCTGCTGGGATTTTAAATGCGTGACTATCTGTGGTGTTACGGTACAGGTGCTCGGAGCGCCCAAAAATGTACCAAAAGAGACCCGATTTCGCCAAATGGGTCACATTTAATCAACCTCTAACAAGCGAAAATAAAATTATATTGCATATTATATGAAATACAATTCAAATTATATATTCCCATTGAGAAGGCGGAGTGATATTTTCTAGTGATGAGAAGAGTGTGTTGTTATGCTGATTTGAGCACGCTCCAAATGTACAGTTGACCAATCAGATCTCTGGGTCGGAGCTACTCGTCGTATAATTAAGACCTTTCATCTCGTTATATTGAATTGAAAAATTTAAAATATGTCTGAGTGGCAGTTTTAATCGCCCACTCCTCCTCCTACAGCGGAGATGAAACTCAACATGAAAACATTTCTGATTAACAAAAGTCCTCCAAGGTGTCATTTCATGGAGAAAAATGCAAGTGTGACTAAAAGGCTTTAGAAAGCTATATATATATATATGAAGAACTGGGAAGATGCTACCGGTTCGTTGAGTGTTTAAAAACTTTCAGTGTGGAAAGTTCAGATGAGTCACGGTAGCTGTATGTGTGACTAATGACAGAATCAGAATCTATTTTTCAAAAGGTCGGTGTTTTATTTTGAAAATTAACTTTTGAAAAATTGCATTTTCAATGCAGCCAGTAGCATTTAAGTCCATTTTTTATTTTTTTTTATTTTTTTATTAACGTGTTTGCTTGACTTCGTTTAAAACGGGATGACATCGTCTTGTCGTGCATTTTGTAGGACGAAATTTTTTCATATGGAAGCTATTTCATTCCTCGTGAAAATGTACAATTCTGGATAAAATTTATATTGAGATCAATTCTCTCTCACGAATTTTTGAAAATACAAATGTTTTGTGAACCGATTTACCCAATACAGAAGAAGACTCAAAGAAATCGGATGGTTCCTGATACAGTACCGGTGTTATGCCGAGTTCTGCCGACCCGCCAAGAATGACCTTCACCTCGCGGGGATGTACTTAATGTTTTTGGTCCATTTTGTCTCCAATCACTGATGAACCTGACAGATAAGAGATATATCATCGTTTTTTAAACAACAGACGTCCTACTTTGCCAAATCCTTCCAACGTCTGGTAGTTTTTCTCGTAGCTGCGCGCGGCCCTGCGAGGTGCATGCGGTTCTCAGCGGGCGGGCAGAACTCGGCACATCAGAACAACAGAAAGGGAGTTCATGAATCTGATGCTGAACATAAAAACAATCCAGTTCAGTTGCTTTTTTCCTTTTGAACAAGGATGTTTTTTTTTTAGTGTTTTCTTGTCCTTTCTGTCTGTCTGTCACTGGGTTTATTTTCCTCGCTGTCGAGCGATTATTTTGGTTGCGGCTGTTTTCCCGCATTTAAAAAAAGCAGTCGAACCAACGTGAAACAAGAAAATGAAAAAAGCAGCTCTGTATTTTAAAGCAGGTCCGTTAAATCATGAGAGAAGCGTCGAGGCAACGCGTAAACTTCCAAATGTGGTAACACAGCTACAGTAAACCAAAATAACCATCAGTCACTAAAAAAGAAAAAAGGTCATCAGTTGTGAGCAGAGCGTCACATTCCTCTCAGCTACTTGACTTATCAGCCACAGCAGCGAGATGTCTCAAGTGCCGCTGTGGGTTTAAGATATGCTTCTGAAGATATGCTGCACTTCTCTCAGGTTGGATGTTCTGGAAGACGTTCAGCAGCGAGCCTACAGCTACACAAACAAAGAAATGACCTTTTAAAAAGTCACGCTGAAGGCTCTGCGACTCCGTAAATATCATCTTTGCACAACAAAAACAAACGATGGCATCCGATTCAACTCGTGTCATAAAAATCTATGAAATTTCTCCACCAGTTATTTCGGTGTTGTTCGCTAAAGTCGCTCTTTCCTATCAGTAATTATGAAAATGAGGCGGATGTGGAAGTGCCTTAAGATGCAATACCACCGGGTGCCACTAGAGGTCGGCTCCAAAAAGCCTCCGACTCCATAGACTCCCATTCAACTTCAGTCAATCAAATTTCTTCATGAGTTGTCTCGCTTTTGCTCGCGGTGCATCTGAAAATAATCCCGTCATCGGTTGATCGTGAGTGTGCGGAGACCATTACTGAGCTCGTATCAGCGTGTTTTCTGTGCGTAATGCACTCAATGCTCCGGCTCAGTGTCCCAGGTGCCCCTTTTATTTGAAGACCAGCAGTTTCTTTTATTATTAATGTGCGTTGGCTCGCGGCACCGGGGAACACGGCCTCTCCCGATCTGCGCTTCAGACAAAACCGGCGGCGGAAAAAAAGACAGAAATTTTTGTCCTTGAGATGCTTAAAATTCCTCTGAAATTTCAGAGTTTTCCAAGAGTTCAGTCTTTGCTGCTTTGCTGCAACGTGTAAATTCAGCTCACCTGTGTAGATGCTAGCGTTGGAGGCCGGGATCCCGAACTGAGACTCGATGAACTTGGGGATGAAGGTGATGAAAGCGGTGACGATGGCGCTCTCCGCCGTGTAGGACAGGCTGACGAACAGGAAGGTCACGTTGCTGAGGATCCTCACGGCCGCCTTGGGGAGGTCTGAAAGAGAAAAGGCGGGAAAGGTTTTGTCTTTTTTTGTTTGTTTGTTTTCCTGTCCGTGGAAAAAAACCTCTTCTGATTTAAAAAGAAAACGAAAAAAAAAAAAAAAAAAAAAAAACGAGGTTTACAGGTACGGTCCTCGAACATTTTTTTTTTTTTTTTTTTTAAATCTGGGATGAAACTAAAAACTAGTTTTATTACCAATTAATAAAATGATTGTTTCCTTCACTGATTTCTTTCCGTTTTGAAACGGTGAAAAAAGCGCATCATATTTTTATCAGATTATATCCAAGTGACATTTTCAAATGTCTTGTTTGGTACAAAAAAACAATCCAATCATTGCAGTTCTAACTCCAGATTCTCACGATAAATCATTACCAGACTAAAAAATGGCAGCACCTCTCTGGAAAACAGTTTTCAATGGGTTTTTCTACAACCTAAATCTGAACCTTGACATCACATCTGTCTTTCTGAACAGATTGCGTGGGCAGCTGGGTTGAACGCTAACGCGATGCGGTACCTTTGATGTCCTTGCCGAAGCCCATGGACGAGGTGACCGTCTGGCTCTTGTTGTTGCTCTTCTCCTTGAGGACGTCGTCATCGCTCGACAGGTCGTCCATGCTCACCTTTTTCCTCCTCTTTTTCTTCTTGTGTCGGGGCGGCAGCTTCTTGGGGAAGGTGAACATGGGGAAGATGACCAGCAGCATGGCCACAGCGCACAGCAGGAAGCCGCTCCACCTGGGGACGAGCGAGGGAGGGTTTAAATGGTAGGCTGTATGCAAAAAGTGGACGTAGCTTCCGGCTCGGAAAAATGAAGCCGATGTGGAAGTGTCTTAAGATGCAATACCACCGGCTGCCACTAGAGGTTTGATTGACAGGACGGTGGTGCAGTCATGTTACGGCTATCGGTGAGCGGGGACGTAGTATCGCCTCGTTTCCAATCAGATCAGTTAGAGCCACCGCTAACCATCTCGCCCAAATATGGTCACTTCCTGCTCCAAAACCGCTCCGAACTAACAAGATGGCGCCGGCCCAAATTCCGAACGTGAGGCTTCATAACGGCCGTTCACAAAACCAACGGGCGACGTCACTGCCGGTTGCCGCTTGGTTCAAACACAACGTTCACAAAAACGGGAAGGCGATCAAAAAGCTGCGAGTCAGTCTGGACTTGGTGCCATTTTATCTCTGGGCCTTAAATAAACAAACAAACAAACAAACAAACAGGTACACTAATCCATCTCCTTCCTGCTATCATCACCTATAATACACGTAGGAAGCCCGTGGCTGTTTGCTAAATGAGTCACCGGTTGTGCTGTCAGTTAAGTGGACGGCATCACCGAGAGCTGGAAACAGATGACTAACCGCATCTCACACGCCGACAGATCTTCAGATGGATGCAAGACATGTGCAAAGAACGGGACCTAGAGAGCAAATGGTCGTCTTCGGGTGGTGCAGCGTTTTGGGTAAGATGTGTTTCTCGATACTTTCTGACTTTGACACGCACACATACATTTTACATTTCCTTTAATCAAACAGCAGGCGGAGAGGACTCACCAGTTGCCGATGAAGCGGGGATCGCTCTGGTCGATGTTGACGACGGTCTTGGGGTCCACGTAAAAGCCAATGAGGACTCCTCCCAGCAGGTAACCAGCCGCCGGGCCCAGCGCTCCCATCACATACATGATGGCTGAGAAGAGGAAAGTCAAATTTTAAAAGCTGCAACAAGTCGGTTCGAAAAAAACTCTCGGAGGAGTTCGTCAAAGTACAACAAAAATGGCGACTAAATTCAAAATGGCAGACTTCGTGTTGAGTTAAGGTCATCGTGCCAAGAGACTTTTTTTTTGATGTAGGTATGATCCACATGTCCACCAAATTTCCTGCATGTAGGAAAATGTAGCCCCCAGGGCATCTGTTCAGGGGGGCGCTGGCCAGCCATTTGGCCACGCCCACTAAAATACATAATTTTTCACACCATTCGGTGCTCGAGCCCTAATGATAATTTTTTGGCCCCCAAGGGGATCAAATTACAGACACAGAGCATTCTTATAATCCCACTGTAGTCATCCTCAATGACTGTAGCTCCCAATATTCACTCTTGTTTTTTGCTTTGGTTTGGTCTCCACCAACGCCCGAGCAAAAATACAAATATTCAACGAGTCTTTCACCTGCTAGTTAAAAACCGAGTCTGTCAGCTGTTTGCTGCTGTGAAGTAAGTTCATGTTTTCAAAACTGCCAGTTTGTCGGATTTCTACATTATGAGGGACCTTTTTTTATTTTATTTGATAGAAATTCACTCAAAACTTTTTTTTTGTTTTTAATAAGTTCAAAAGAGCCCCAAAAAAGAGTAAGGATACAAACGAAAAGCAGACACAAAGAGAAACATTGGTTTGGTGCTAGAAATATGATTAATAAAAAGGATGTTTAAACTATAATATTATATTCATTTATATCATGTTTACCCGTCACAGACTTAAAATACCAACTTCGTAGCTGCCGGAGAGGCGTTTTGCTTTGGTCACATCCAGGGATGAAATCAGTAAATGTAATTGTACTTAGTTACATTCCACCACTGTGGACCGTATGAGGGACTTTCTTTTTTTCCTCTGAACCCTTAAGAGCTCCCAGTGAGTTCCCAGGACTCCATGCCAGTTAGATAACGGTAGTTCAGCCCAGTGCCTGGTCCAGCTTTGAGTTCTTAAGTCACGCCACGGGATATTATTTTTTTTGTGTATGTGTGTGTGTTTGCTTTCAACTCTTGCCAAGGAATTAAAGATGTTAATTCCATCTAATTGGAGAAATCTTATTCTAAGCCCCCCCCCGACCCCCTTATCGCTTGGTCATATGATCTGCACACATGACTCACACACATGGCCTTTTGTGCACCGCTCTTAGTGCTTGGTTAGTTCTGTTTCGACGCGTTACATAAAGCCTTAAAAGTTAACCGAATGTCACAGAGTTTGAATAATTGAGTAGTTTTGAGACAGAAAGTTGACCGAGATGAGTTCTCATCAGACAGGTGTTACTAATGTCACGTTGAGGGAAGGGATGCAGTGATTTAAGAAAAACTCTTAATAAAGACGGTCCAGAAACTCGTATTTTAGGAGGTGTGGTTGACCCCGCTGCTCGGCGCAACCATTGGCTATATATAAAAAGTGCTTGTACCTTCTGGCTCTGAAAAATGAGGCCGATGCGGAAGTGCCTTTAAGCTGCAATACCACCGAGTGCCACTTGAGGTCGGCGTCAAAAAAAGCGTCCGGCTCCATTGACTCCCATTCAACTTCTCTCATCAAATTCTCATTCAATAAAATTTCTCCACGAGTTGGCTCGGTTTTGCTGCCTAAACTTGCTCCTTCTTATTAGTTTTCCGGCAGCCCATTTGAAAATAATCCCTCATTAATTATAAAATAAACTTCAAAAAGCAATGATTTTGGGGGCGTCATTCTAAGAATTTAACTCTTATCACCAGGAATCTTTATGAATAAGGCCCCAGATACTTTAAGACTTTTACTACAAGGTGACTTTAACTTTTATCAAGGTCATTTTCTCGTGAAATATCTGTACTGTTACTCAAGTGTGCCTTTCAGATACTTTGAATACCACCCCTAAAAGTCGATTATTATCAGCAAAATCTAAAGTTTCTGATTGTTTTCTGTTATTATTTTTTCTTTAGCTTTCCATTTGAGTATTTAGTTCACTTATATTTTACATTTAACTTTGCTGCGCCTCCTCGTTTCATTTACCACGGGTGATCTTTAAAATGTTTTGGTGAATTTTATACTGCCCTGATCAATATGTTTGACCGCATGATATCCCTCATGCTGAGGAAAAAAATATGAAATTCAGCACACATCCCTCATTTTCAGACTCCCTTCATCAAATCCAGACGTTCCAGAAACGCCAGCAGCCTAAAGCACTGCAGTTACTCATCTGCAGAGCATCTTCACATTTTCAAAAACCCTCCATCCCGTCTCTCCGCTCGACGATTACATCATCCGACTGGGATGGCCAGAGTCCCGGATGATAAAACGCAGGGATTGGATTGAGGGCTTAGGCTTTCCAAGGAGACCCGGTGGCATCGTGGATAATCCCTTATATAGCCCGGAGAAGAGGGGAAAACCCTCATCTGGCAGGCGGCTGCGTTATGCAACGTGATGCGGGAGCATCAGCAACAGGGATAAAGGATGACCGGTCATCGGGCGAGCGGACGTGCAGCACAGGGAAACCAGGAGCCAGAAAATACAGCGAGATAAACGGAGTTTATATCATTAATCAAGCAACAGTAACTCTGATACATTAATGGTGTTTAATTGCTGGAAAGCTGAAAACACATCTGTGTGGATGGACAATGAAGTTTGCAGCCGGTGGAAACTCTCCGGACCAGCGACGGTGCCAACGTGGTTTTAAAACGGAAATTAAACTATGTCAAAGAAGCTAAACACGTGATCCACACATGTCCGCATCCCAGCAGCCCAGAGAAGCTTTTATATTCTCATTTCAATGAAGCAGAACGATGGAGCGTGGGGACCTCGAGCCGGCTGCTGTCGATGCAGCAGCGTTTTGTGCTGATGGAGGCGGAAAAACCTTCTTTAGGTATCGGAGCAAAAAAACGATTTCCAGCCTCATCGTTCCCGTCTATCACCGCTCTGAGTTTCAGCTGAGAGTTCCTCCAGTGAAGCCACTGGATCCACTGCCCCCCCCCCCCCTCCCTCCAACCAACCCCCACCCAAGCCGCCTAACGTTAGGCGTCTTTCCTGGAAACTTGCATAAACAACACAATAGTAGAAATTAGAACGTGTGTCTATTTGCTGAAAGAGTGACAAACGAACCTCGTCATCAACCATACAGACACCAAAAAACAAACAAATGGAGCCATTATTATTTCTACATGTTTTTTTACATGTTTAAACTAAACATGGTGATTTTTAATGTCTTTAACGAGCGATGTGGCCGGTTACATCGTGATATAGTGACTACAGCAACAACAGAGCGAGGTGTGCTTCGCGTTCGTCACTTGATTATTGAGATATATCGCTGTTCCTGAGATCGGGACGGATGAATAAAAGCCTGTGTGCCGACTCCTACGGAAAAAAACTAGCATGTCAGAAAGGTTTCGATTGCGCCTGTCAATTCATTCAAGCTAAAATTGGTGGAACGGACATAAATATAACACTCTGCCGTTACACGGCGTGCCTTCGATATGTTGCCTGTTACACAACCGGTAGATTCAGAGCCCGAGCGGTCCGATCTGGTTTGAGACACGTCCTGAACTGAAGACGTGAGTCATGTCGTTACCGGCGGCAACGGCAGCTCTCAGGTGTTACAGAATGTTTTGCATCTGTAGTCTGGACGCTGATGACGGGAGGCGCGACACACACTTAAAACCAGGGCCATAAACGAGACGGATGGTGGCCGTAAATCAGAGGAGAAAAAGAAAAGGCTGAGCGACAGGTAATAAAATGTAATTTTGAAATTACTGTTTGTGTTGTTTGTGTTGACGTGAAACTCGTTCCTTTTAAGCTTTAGTAGAGCACCTGGAGTTTAATTTTTGTAGAGGAGTGCATCAATAAATTTCACCGTAATGATTTTTAAATTTAGATCACCCATTACAGGAAAGGTAAGATCTCTGGGTGACAGAGAAGGACCTCGGAAATGCTGATAAATGTTCCTTAAAAAACAGTTAAAGGTCAAATTTTAACCAAAAAAGTTCCTACAAAAAAACGTGACTCCAGACAGAACACACTCACACCAATTGGTTTGTGGTTTTTGTGGTTAATCCTTCACGGTCTGTCTCAAACTGCCCCTGCATTAAAAAAAAAAAAAAAAAAAAAGTAACGAGATGAGTGAACAGCTGGGTGGTATTAGTGCGAGCCACATTAATTCCACTGGAACACAACAACAGGAAACCCTACCCGACCTGACGGTATTTGCTTGACACCAATAACGCACCAAAGTGGTCGACCGAGTATATTTCATTTTTTCCCTGATCTATTCAAGTCTTTCCCAACACGCACTGAGCGGCAGCGATGTTATAGCACAGACATTAACAGGTAGAAAGCTCCCATTTTATGCACTTTGGTTATTTCGCCGAGATAATGCGATCGTGATCGGAGCACGGGAGAAGATTCGCGGTCGAGGCAGCTGTTTACTCTAAAGCCTTGATAAGGCTTTTAAGTACATGGCGATATACATTTACTGAAACTCTTAAAGACAACAGACTGTGTATAAAAGTGTTCGTAGCTTCTGGCTCTGAAAACTAGTTCCGATGCAGAAGTGCCTTAAACTGCAATATCACCGAGTGCCACTAGAGGTCGGCTCCAAAAAGCCTCCGGCTCCATGGACTCCCATTCAACTTCTCTCATCAAATCCAAAGTGAATAAAATGTGTCCATCAGCTATCTCGGTGTTGTTAGCTAAAGTCACTCCTTCTTATTAGTTTTCTGGAGGTCCATCTGAAAATAATCCCTCATTCATTAGAAAAGAAGATTCAAGAAGACCTGTTTTTGGGGGCGTGTCTGTTTGATTGACAGGCCCGTGGTGCAGTCAGGTCACGGCTATCGGTGGGCGGGACGTAGTATCCAATCAGATCCCCCGCTCTCACCGCCCCCAGCTCGGCCAAATATGGTCACCACACTTGGTTGCGCGTCGTGCCACCTTGCAAAGGGTCTAAGATCGTATGTCCCGTGATGCTATTAGTGAGTCCCGGTAGGTGTTGGACCACTAATTCAGCCAGTATGTCTAAGTGCTTTGCTTCAAACCATTTAGCTTCCCAAGGCATTATTCCGCACCTCTACTCACACCAGCTGATAAAAGAGGCTTCCACCCACTGCTGACCGTGCCTTGATCAATACCCGTGAACGCAGACGGTTTCCCTGATTAACCTTGGAAACACGATACCCAGAAACCTCACGGCATGTTTTAAGTGCCACGAAGCTCGTCAAGGGAGAGTGCGAGATGGGAACCTCTTCGTCAGACAATAGGGGAAAAAAAAAAAGGTTCACCGGAAGCCTCAGTGTCCTCAATTTATGACCCAATGAGGATTTATCGTCGTCCGTTTACAGATTGTTTGTGGTATTAAGTCAAAATGCAGCTTGAACTGAATGATGTCAAACCTGCTGACAGATTATCACAAATGTTCAAACACCTTGTTCAGACAAAAGAATGGACTGACCACAGCTTTGATATTAGATTAACTGCTCAATAAAGCTCAATATTCTGCTAGTCCCTGTAATACATTGAAAATCTTTGAATTTTGGAGTAACTTAAGTGCATGAAAAATCAGCATTTTTCAAAAAATTTTGGGACTCATTATTCATAAATATGTCTAAGCCTTTAAAAGATTTTCTGAAGAAGATAATCAAGAGCTGCAGCACAAAGCGGTTCCCTGTACGATTTACGTCTCCCATATTCGATGGCGGCGTGGTTTCAGACCTCTGAATCGCCGCTGCAGCTTCCGTACCGGCTGAAAATCATTTTGACGGGTCGACGCTCGCTACTGGCGCTTGATAAAAACAATAAAAACTCCCGTCCAAACAGAAAGTAGCCGAAATGAACTAAGCTAAATCATGAAGTGGCAGTCTCCAAGAAATGATTTTAAAATCCTTTGGTTTGTAAAACACTGTATGGTTTCTGATCTGCTGCCGACACCTTATCATCATTAACGGGTTAAATAAAAACTTCAGGTAATCTTATATTCTACCGTTTATTCTGTTTTATTCTATTTGGCTTGTTTTTATCATCTATTTCATTACATTTAATTGTTTGAAAAAAATATATATATATTTGTCTTTTTATATTACCTGGTGCTACTTGTATATCTTTTCTTAACGCCTTTATATCTTTATGGATTTAATCTGCGGTGTAATTTAGCTTGATCAAAATAGGTGTATTTAACTATGGTTTCCAGTCACGGCCTGTTTTATTCATCTGTCTTAGATTGAAATGTTGTTTTTTAAAAGAAAAGATTTGTTGCTACTTGCTCCTAAATGAAATCGATTGCTGTATTGTTACGAAGGAAGAAGGCATGCTGGGAAATCGCAATTTTGTTACACTGCTGCAATACTCGTACGACATTTTAATCCTGAACGCCAACATTAATAGTACAATAGCAACATGTACTGCCAGCTTCTAGTTGTAAAGAAGATGTATTAGTCATCCTAAAATTTTTTTTTTTTTTTTTTTTTTTTTTTTTAAATGACACGGTCCACAGGTCGTATGAGGTCATTCGCACGACGCCGTAACATGACGAAGCACGCCAAACACGGCGGCCCTGTTAAACCCCAGCGAGGAGCACGTTGCATCTCTGAGCTGGCACGTAAAAATTTCAAGTGCCTCGCATGGCAGCCAAACAGAGTGTCTCTTATCGGGGTTACAAAAGCAATATTGTGTTGAATTATTCTAATGGACGTCTGTCACGCCTTTAGGCACGATCTCATATGTAGGCTAAAGGAAACCAGGCCACCACGGTTGTTCTACAGCAGACGGTAAGAGTTTGCTGCTTGCTTACATTTAGGACCTCCCGTGTCTTTATCTCGTCTGTGAAAAAAAAACCAAAAAAACATAAGGTCGATTGTTGAGAGTCAAACATCCTGTTTTGTCCTTTTTAAACTGGAGTCTCAGGTGTAGTCTCGCCACTGGTGGCTGAAGTCGAGCTGTGAGAGCCCACCGGCCTTTTTATCTCCATTAACATCCGAGAGAAAACCAGGAAGACACTTTGGATTAGCAGACAAATGGCATAGATTGATTTTTGTGTGGGGGAGGGATTCTTTTGTAATCCTTTCAATCAATTTGTGGGCGAAACGAACACGCCAGCAAAAATCTGCAAATGAAGGCTTGGAATTACTTCACGAGCCATTTTAAGACACCTGCAGGCCATTTTAACTAAATTACAAACAGAAAAAAATCTTTAAAAAGAAATATCTGTGCTTTTTCTGCTTCTTTTTGAGCCGTTTAGTCAACTGCCGAAACACAATTTCATAAATCCTGCAACGAAGCCAAATTTAATCAAAATATAGTTGAAATTTTCACAAACTTTTTTGTGAAAAGAAATTTAAATGAGGTATGGAAATTTTGGACACTGAAGCATTTCAAAAATCGGTCTGCAGTTAACTGAAATAACCGCAGCATCTGCCTGCAAAATCTGCCGACATTCCTGCCGGCTTTAAATATTTCACCCAGAAATTAAAGTGTTTTTGGTGCCCTCTGTTTAACGCACACAATACACACTGAGGGCTTCTGTCGTGGAAAGCGTCCATTGTTTCACACTAAATATTTGGACCGTTATGAGCACACCATCCGCGTACTTGTAGTTCACTGTGACTTTAAACGTACAAAAAAATAAACACTGATGTACATTTTACGTCACTTCACACGGATCTGATGTTTTTCTTCTACTCACATTTTTCATTTCTTTTAACACATTTTGATTGTTTTCAAAGAAAATTCTGGTGTTTCAGATGTCTGAGATTTGAGCGCGTGGATGAAAAAGACCATTTTATATACAAGTAAGGGCATAAACACAAAATGAAAAAAATAAAAGTGTGGTAAGTCTTTGGTCTTTTCTAGAGAGGCCAGATATACTTTCTTCAAATGAGAGCTGTCCACAAATACTGTAAAAGTAATAGATGGACCAAAAGCAGGAGAATTTGTCTTTTTCAGGATTATTGTTTTCAAGGGACCGTGAACCTCGTTCCAGTAAGTGGGGAAAGATGTCAGCTGTCGTTAACCCAACCGACCACGCCGGCGTGTTTCTGCAGCCGGACGGTGTCTCCGGGTTGCTCAAAACCGTAAAACTCAAAACAAACGCTTTCATTCAGCAGCCACGAAAGCCACTGAATACCAGCGTTTATGGGTCAAGTGGGTCCTGTTAGACAAACACTTCTTGGTTTCTTGTCCAAGTGGCTGCTACAACTGATAAAAAATAAAATAAAAATAAAAAATAAACTGGGAATTACTTCAATAATTCTTAAAAAAAAAAAAAAAAAAAAAAAATTCATATTATTATTAAAATTTCCTCCACGGGTCTCCATATTTCACAATTTCCGTGAATTCAAGGTGACGTCTTAAAAAAAAAAAAAAAAAGTAGTAGATGTACATGGATTTACAAAAAAAGTGAACAATAAACATGTATAGATTATCTGTCGACCAAATGATTGAGCGGTTATGTCAGAACTAGCAAGAAGACAGTCGATGTGCACTTCTTAATGTTCACTTAGAAAAAAGGGCAAATATCAATAGTTATAGATGTCCAATTACCATAATCAAATTGAATAGGTTACTCAGCAGTAAATGGACGATATACAAGAAAATTATGAAATACATAAGTTTCTAAATATTCAAGGTTTCATATTTTACTCCCCAAAATGTTCTTAAACTTCTAATTTTTTAATTAAGGGAAGAATTAAAGGAGTATTTTGTTGATGTAGTTTTTGTACTTTCATAAATTTGAAAAAAAAAAAATAAAAACTAAAACAAATAAAAAAACAATGTAAATCTGTGAGATGTTCTCTAAAAACGTTGGTGCACTTTTGCATAATTCAGCAGTGTATTACACACTCCATCCCATGTCAAGATGACATCACCGTGTTTCTTTAGCGAGCCAAATCACGCTAACCATGACAAATGAAGTGTTTTTTTTAAGAGCGCTGAAGTGCACCTTTAATTGTCAGACAATATGAAATGAATGGTTTTCATAGGAAACTACTAAGGAAGTCATTTAAACCATTTTTGGCACCATTGTGGGTTTTTTTTTTCTGCTTTGTTTCGAGATATTCAAAATTATTTTTTTTTTGCCCTTGATATTATAACCACCAGGCTTCACTATGTAGTCACTCCAACGTTGGAAACCGTCCAATCACAGACCAGCTTGGCTCTCCAGGTGACCGTGTACCACCACCCGGCCGGTCCACTGATCAAAGCCTTTCCCCTTTTTGCTTCTCTGCTTGTTTTATGAAGAACAAAGAGCTCAGACCGGAGCCAAGCCACGGCCAGGCTTTCACTTCACCCCCCACCTCCCCTCCAACAACAGGAATGCACATAACCCCCCCCCCCCCCCCTTTCATAACTCAACTCTCATTTGCTGGTTTAATTAGGCTTGATCTTGTTTGAGGCTACTGGGGTGAGAACTTCTGGGGAAGTATGTGAAAAGGGAAAAGAGGGTAGGGGGGGTGGGGGGGTGAGCGTTGAAGGTCATGCAGTTGATTTAGCTGCAGAACTTTCTGGAGCAAGTTTCTGACGTGGTTGCTATGGTGGCCGGTGGAGGGGTGGGGGGGGACCAAAAGGAACTCAACTAAAATCCTACTCCGATGGGAAATAAGACTCCACTGATGGTGGAAGTGCCGACTCACAGACCTTAGTGTGTCTTTGGGGGGGGGGGGGGTTTACGTTTTACAGAATAAGTGATCTTCAAACGTTGGGACTACAGTTCAGGGCAAATAAAAGGAATGTTTTTTCCCCCAGTTTGGTGGACCTTTGGGATGAACTGGAACGTATTGGACCCCATAGACTGAAAGTAGGTTCTGCCTCTGAAAAATGAAAACTGCCATAAGCTGCAATATGACTATCGGTGGGGGCGGGACATAGCATCGCCCAGCGTCCAATCAGATAGAGGCAGATCCCCTCCCCAGCTCGTCCAAATATGGTCACTACCGGCGCCGAACTAGCAAAGACGTCGCCGGCGGCAATTCCGATCTCGAGGCTTCGTAACGGCCGTTTACCAACCGACGGGTGACGTCGCCGCGCGGCCGGTTAATCGCTGTTGATTGTCACCGTTACCCTGGCAACCAAATAAATAAAATGTATGGCGAATTCGCTTCGATTTAGTGATAAAAATTGTTTAAAAAAAGATAACGCTATGAGCGTTTAAAATTTGATGTGTTTCATGAGGCGGCTGTGAAGGTTTGTTGAAACTCTTACCCAAATACAGCGAGGCGTTCTCCTTCTTCACGTTGTCGTCCAGGTAGGTGGGTCCCAGCGTGTAGATGGGCGTGGACCCCATGCCCACCAGGATCTGGGCGATGACGAACAGCGCCACGTACAGGTTGTGCTCGTTGCCCTCCTGGTCCCTCGGACAGGAAGTAATGTCAACGCGGTCCCTGCCGCTGGCGTTGCTGTTCATGCACAGGCCCTCGTTGGCCAGCGACGAGTTCACCTCCTTGATCTGGTACGCCGGGGAGATGAAGTGAGGTAAGGAGAAGAGGGCGGCGCCCACGGCGATGAAAACCCCTCCCACCGCCAGCCAGCGAGGCCTCTGGCCCCGCCCGCCGAAGTAGCTGATGAAGACGACCACCAGGAGGCTCCCGATGTCGAAGCAGCTGACGAGCAGGCCGGACTCGGAGCTGCGCAGGCTGTAACGCTTCTCTATGGTGGTGATGACGCTGCTGAGGTAGCCAGACACCATGAGCGACTGGATGAACGTCAGGTAGCACATGCAGAACAGGAAGCAGCGCGAGTCCTGCAGGATGACGGACAGGTACTTCCTGCTGGGCAGGCGAATCCGGGCCAGCCACGAGGCGAAGAACCCCGGCGGCTTCCGCCTCACCATGTTTTTGGTCCTGCGGACCTCTGTGTTCTCCATGTACGAGCTCGGCCGGTTCAGCGCCGACTTCCCCGGCTTCGGCGGGTAGCCGGTTCCGGTCGGGGACTCGGCCGGGAAGGACTCGGTCTTGGCCGGGAGTTGGATGAACTCCGCCGTCTCCTCCTCCGCCGTTATGGACATCCGCACAGAGCCGACCAATAAGGTTTTCTCCTGAGGCGCCGCTTCGTTCAAAACGGGCAAACTTTTAGATTTGAAGTCCGCGCCGGGCTCCTCCGGCTCGCTGGAAAACCCGTCCTCCTTCCGAAGGGACTCGGACAACTCCGCTTCCTCGTGGTCAGCCATTGTTTTTCGGTCAAACCCCGCCTTTTCTTTCAGGGGGGTTAGGGAAAAAAAACAAACAAGCCGGCCCAGTCCTGAAGCCTACATGTACAGTTCAGGGGCTGCTGCCCATTACATCTATTATTAAAGGGGACATCTACTCCCACAAACAGGTCTGCGGTGCCCAGCAGAGGCTCCGAATAAAGAAAGAATGACAACCAAAGAGGAAAAAAAGAAAAAAGTACACTCGCAGCTTTATCTGCAGAGCTGGGGCAGGACAGCCTCTGGGGTGGAGGGGGTGGAGGGAAGGGGGGGTGGAGGGTTTGTTTATCTTGTCATGCACACTTGCCTTCTACCAGCATCTAATCCGGAGTTGGAGACCTCTCGGGCCTCTCCTCAGCTCGACCACAGCGGAGCTCCGGAGCCGGGAGGAGGAGGGAGGAGAAGGGGGGGGGAGGGGGCTCCTGCCGACGCTTCTCTCAGCAGGACGCCGCCGCTGCTGCTCCGCGGCCGGCAAACACGAAATGAAGTCGCAGAAGCCGCACCGCATCCCCGACAGCCCTGCCGGTGGAGATCACACAATCAAACAATGTCACTTCTCTCAGTGCGGGTGCATGATGCGGGTGCATGATGCGTGATCCTCCCTCCTCCCCCCTCCCTCCCCCCTTTTTTTTTTTACGCCCCACAACTCCTCCCCCCCACCCTCCCCTCCCCAAGTCAAGGGCAACCCCCGACTCCGACGTTATCACCGCACCAGCTGTCCTCCCAGCGGGCGACAGAAGCTCTCTGTCATCTGGTGATGACAATTTCTTTTTTTTTTTTTTTTTTTTTGCGTAAATTCCTGGAGAGGTGCGTGAAAATATATAAAAAAAAAAAAATTACGAAAACTGAGGAGAGGAGTCGTCGCGAGAGGAGAAGCGAGCTGCAGATCACCGCAGTGCTGCTCAGCTGCTGCTCTCCGTCGCTGTTTTCAAAACAACTGCGTCAAAAGACGCAGTTAACCACGCGGAAACCGGAAGCACGCACTTCAAAATAAACGTGTCAGCCAATTGTGATGAAATACATTTACTAGAAATTACACCACCGATGTGGGTTTTGTTTTTAGTTGGTCGCACAGCAGTTATTTCATGTTTCCAAAACGACACACGAAGTGGGATTATTTAATACCCCCCCTCCCCCATCACCTCCCCATGAAACAATAAAATCTTATTATTATAGATTTCACGACAGAACTAATGTTCTTTTTTTTTTCAAAATGGGGCGTAAAAACGAATTAAAATACCAAACATAGAGATAGTTTGAACAAATAACAGACTGTTGTTTGAAGTGGGAGCACCAGCAGCTCAAAACGGTGTCGAATAATTACGAGAAGAAAAAACAAAGCGTCGCTGAATCCCGTTAACTGTTTACAGATTTAAGATCGTTTTTCTTCGTAAGTTCATGTCGCTCACACATCTGGTCAAACGTGAACAAACGTCTAAACTGTTGGTGTCTTCTGATAAATTCGGCCTGCAATGATGACTAAAAAAACTCACATGTGATCGTTAAAAACGTCTAAAACGTAAAGATGACGATGTTTTATTTTGAAAAAAAAAACGAGCACGGCTACATCCGTGAGCTAGCTGCACCCGGCTAGCTGCCCCGTCCCCGCAGAGGGAACGATTCACCGATGAATAAAACAACAACAGCGGCGACGCTGCGCTTCACTGACCCGAGACTCTGAAGCGACGAGACGCCCGTTAAATCTTCGTGACCGACTTCCAGGATACGTTGCGGGAGGACGGGCGTTGAAAACCCGACAAAAAACACGTTCATGTTAAAAAATCGCACCTATAAAACATCTTCTGTCAGAGCTCCAGGAACGCGCCGGAAGTTAGCCGAAAAAAAGGACCGGAAACAGTGACGCCTTACTTTCATAATAAGAGATATAACTGTAGAATTTTCATTCTTTTCTTTTCATTGATCCGAAAGAAATTCTGTAATAAATGATTGGCCATATAAAATGCACACAAATAAGATTTAAGTATAAAATGATTAAAATTAACAATAAACTACAAATGGATAAAACAGAATCAAAGGTGCCAATACCATGTGACATATGTGAATAAACAGAATTTAATAGAAACAAAATCTGACAATTAGATGAGATTGTGATGCACAAAATCTAAACACTGCTTTCTATTGTTTTTTTTGTTTTTTTTTAACCTTAGAAATTGTAAACGGGAAAAACATTTAGGAGGCTTGAACGAGTCTTAAAGTAGAAACAAATAGAGAAACTATTCAGCACTTTAAAAACAGGATTTTATATTTTAAAATTTAAGAGATAACACCTTTCTTATACATCAATTTGAGATTTTTATTAAGTATATTTCGACCTTCAAACACTTTATGTTGCACAATTCAACATGATTAATATTTCTTTAACTGTAATAAGGAAACTTTCATTTCACTTTGCATATAAATGTTTCAAATGAAGCATTCAGATCGTCGTGACAATCCCCAAAAATTCCAACAAGCATAACAAGAACTATAATTGTAAATATAATCTGCAGAAATTCATGAAATCAGACTGCAAGAATAATTTGGATCAGAAGGGAAAATAACATATTTAATCATATCTGTTGAATCACTAGAAGATGAAAAATATAAACAACAAAAGATTTACAAGTTTACATTTTTCTTTTAAAGTTACAAATGTCAGACATCAAATTAACAGGAACTCATCGGCAATTCAAAAGATTACATATATAAATTCTCCATTTCATTGTAAATTTTCCATAACTGTATTCATGTTATTGTCGGTTATAGACTGTTTAAACACACCATATTGCTCAAGACATGAAACTTCACACACAAAAGCTGCAATTTCTATTATCTATCTGACAGCTACAGTGAAGTGGACATGGCCAAAAGCATGTGGACACACGAAAGTAAAAGGCCCATATGTAATAGTTGGACATGTAGTTGGATGAAGGCAGGAATATTGGGAATCTAAAAGAGCCCAAAACTTGGAGTCCAATATAGTGACACAAAAGAACACAAGAGTAAACAGTAGTTGCAGATAAAGGAAAACATTTGTAAACAGCGGCATCTGCTGGAGCTATTATACCTGCAAATAAAGATAAACGACTACATCTAAAAGATTAAATGATATTAATTAAACATGGTAAACGACAAAGTCCATTAATTTAATTAGTTATTTTGGGTGGTGATATTTCATAATTTGATAATTGATACCTTGACTTCAGTTCAGGCACTTTTCCACCACTTTCAGCTGACATGATTTTCCATAAAATTCAATGTTTATCTGGTAAGTTCAAGGTTTTTTTCAGTTGTAAGAAACACAGCCTGAAGCACCGTGTAAAACCAAGCAGAAGATACCAAAGTGCCAAATTTGCTCTTGATTTTCAACTTTCAATTTTCACTGAGAAAACTGTCAGATAGACATTTTTTCTCTTCAATAACTTTGGCCTACTGCAGCTGAAGTAGCTCAGCAGTGTTTCCACAGGGACCTTCAATCTTAAACCCAGCGTGGAGCGGCTCACTGAACGTGGTCTGGACTCTGTGGAGGAGAGTCATGGTCTCAGAGACGCTGTAGAAGGACAGAGTACCTGCACTGTGATCCAGGTACACCCCCACTCTGGAGGATGGAGGACCTGAGACGGGAGTTTTGATATCATCATGTGTGAATGTGTAACGCTGTTTGAAAACACCAAATGCCCAAGACAGGTCATTTTCTCCAAATTTGTCATCGAGAGCGTCGACATCTTTGTATGCAACCACGATTGAAATTCCTCCCACACCTTTCTCCACCTCAAAGTAACAACGTCCGGTCATTCTTGCTCTACTCAGGACCTGACCATTGACAGTGAATCTCTCTGAATCATCATCATAATCTTGTTCTTCCGAAGTTAATGTTGCTTTTCTGTTCCCATCAGACAATAACAGCTTTTCGTGTGCTGTGTTTGGATCCAGTTTGAGTTTTCGTGAATATTTTAAGAATTCAGCTCTGGTCTTTGGTTCTGGTTTTGACAGTAAAAAGTCCACTTCCTTCACTGACACTGAGCTCTTCTTCCATTCTTCATCCAGAACTTGCTGTAGTTTATCTCTGGCCTCTGACACAGCTGCTGTCACATCCTGAAAGTAGGTGAGAGGACGGATATGGATGCTGGATGAGTCTGTAGGCTCACTGAGTGCTGACACTGAGGGGTAGTTGTGCAGGAACTCGTTGTGATCCTCTGTGTGTGAGAGCTGCTCCAGCTCGGCGTCTTTCCTCTTCAGCTCAGCGATCTCCTGCTCCAGCTTCTCCTGAAGCTCTTTGACTCGACTCACTTGGGTTTCCTGCTGGGATATGATCTCCTGCTTCACATCGCGACTTTTTTCCTGGAGGAGACGCATCAGCTGTGTGAAGAGCTTCTCGTTGCCCTCCAGTGTTTTCTCAGCAGACTGATTGATGTCCTCCACCTCCTGCTGAAGCAGCTTCACATCTTTCTGTCTGTCCTGGATTTTCTGCTGGACGTTTCCTCGACTCTCCTCGAGCTCTCTCTGCCTCTCGGTCCTTTCTGCTGCAGCTGAGACGGTGTCGTGGCCTTTATGTTCATCCACAGAGCAGAGATAACAGATAATCTGCCAATCGGTGCGGCAGAACATCTTCATCACCTCGTCGTGACGAGAGCAGATGTTGTCCTGGAGCTTCTTGGAGGGGTTCACCAGCTTGTGTTTCTTTAATGGAGCGACATCATAATGAGGCTGAAGGTGTTTCTCACAATAAGAAGCCAGACAGACTAAACAGGACTTGACAGCTTTCAGTTTTCTCCCAGTGCAGAAATCACAGGCCACATCTTCAGGTCCAGCATAGCAGTGATCAGCAGGAGCAGCTTGGAGTCCAGTCTGCTTCAGCTCCTCCACAAAATCTTGTAACATAGTGTTTTTCACCAGGACAGGCCTCGGTGTGAAGTCCTGTCTGCACTGAGGACAGCTGTAGGTTTTCTTCTCATCCTCTTTATTCCAGTAGGTTTCAATACAGCTCATGCAGTAGCTGTGTCCACAGGGAAGAGTCACCGGATCCTTCAGTAGATCCAGACAGATCGAACAACAGAATTTTGTTTGGTCTCTCTCAATTCCTTGCTGCGCCATTTCACCTCTCCGTGTCAGCGAATGTCGGATAGTGTCACTTCCTCTGAACGGAAACAAACGTCTGTGATCTCATGATATGCAAATATTTGTTCATGTCTTCCTGGATAGGCTGTTGATATCCTGGTTTCACCCAATCAGATGATCTGCAAAGGGGGAGGGAACAAGGAAACGTGAACAGAGTCAGCCTTACCCATGTTTTTTCAACAGACTCCCCTCCCAGAAGGAAAGCCATCAGCCAATCAGCTCACTTGATTCTGCAGTTCTTTATGCATCTGGAGTAAAATAAATAAAAACGACCTTTGTGTTCTACCAATTTGACGAGTCCAAGGTGCACCTGTGTAATAACCCTGCTGATGACTCAGCATCTTGCTGTCACAGCTGTCAGCTGGGTGAAAGGTGAAATGTTCACTAACAAAGATTTTAACAAACTTTGCTAAACAAAACTTTAAGGAAAATAAACATTTTGTGTGCAAAAAAAAAAGCAGCAAAAACAAATGTGTTGTGAGTAAATATTGTACTACAGATATAATACATATACTTGTTTTTATACTGTTGATTTTTATACAGCTACCTGAGTAAAGAGTGCAACATTTGCCTTTGAAATGTGGTGGAATAGATTTATAAAGAGATTTTTTTTAAAAAAGAGAGATATAAATTCCAAAAAGTATAAAATATAAATATGTTGTCAGAATTATATTGTAATAAATGTATCAAGTTGCCTTCCACCAATGAGCTCCTATAGTTTAATGTAATTTAATTTTGTTATTACTTTTTTAGTGGGTAATTTGACATTAGAATGAAATGGGCAAACTTAGATCTGTTTGAGAACTGAATCCTCCACCAGTCGGACTTAGGACAGGCAGCATCTTGAATGTTTAAGCATGAAGTCGACATTTAACTTATCAGTGACGCAGACGTTCCTCACGAACAGGAAACATGTCGTTTGAAAGCAGAGTAGCTTTCAGCTGCCGCCTATAATTAAGAAAATGTTTGATCGACTTCGCTCCATGCACCGGCTGCTCATTGGAAGATGTCTTATTGAAATGTCTGCCGGGGGGGAGATAGGCTACGAGTTCATTTCAGTGAGAGCTGCAGTGCCACTGCAGTACCACTATCTCTATATACCTCCATCTATCTCTACCGCTCTATCTCTTTCTATCTGTATATATCTCTCTATATCTCTGTATATCTCTCTCTGTATATCTCTCTCTGTAAATCTATCTCTGTATATATCTCTGTGTACATATCACAGAAACTACAAGTTTAAAGCCGCAAGTAAAATATCCAACTAACAATACTTTTAATATGCATAAATATAAATACAACAATATAACACCTGGATTTCAATCATAAAAACAGAAAGAAGGGGCTGAAGGAAAATTGTGCAAGTCCAAAAGAATCATTGACACATTTATTTTCTTCTGTAAGAAAAGTCCGAATTGCAGCTGTTCGCTGTAGGTAAGGGAAAATAAGGTGAAACCTGAAATATATGTTCAAAAAAAAACATGGAAAAACTACTGGAGAGAAATATAGGATACTCTTATTTTCCCAACTATCTATAAAGAGAGGAATATGAACATTTGGGGACATGTCAGTTTCCCCTCGTTCCTTCCAGATGTGCAAAGAGCCAGAACTTGAGTTCTGTTGAGACAACATTACTACTAACATTACATATCCACGTGATCTATTTCAGTTAATTTAAATAAAAACAGCCTTGAAATCAACGGCCTTCAAACAGTTACTTCTTGCAGCCACTTGGTGCCGCCAGTGTTCCATGTTTCCTGTTGACTCGGCAACATAAAAAAGCCAGCAGCATTTAATCATGTCAGATATAATTGAAAGTTGCTTGTTGCATTTGTCTGCATGTCTAAATTGTGTACCATGAGTGTTTTACTATGTTGTTTTATCCCTTTTAAAGTTGCTATTCTAACGACTGTCCAGAGACAACAAAAGAAAATTTACCTTTTAGGGTAAACTCCTGTCCTTTTTACTGTTGATCAATGAGCCCTGTGCCTGTCAAATCAACACCTCAATCAAAACTAATAAAAGAATAAATACACTGATAGTACATGGCAATATTACATGTATGATTAGTGGAGGTTTAGCACACATAATACTACAGTATAGTGTCTTGTACTGGCCTAAAATGAACAGTTTAATCTTTTCTGGTGGTATTTTGACAAGTTCGGTACAAATCAAGTCCGATATGGCAAACGCGAAAGTGAATGTGGATTTCTTTTACCCAAACCATAATGTTTTCCTCACGTTAACCAAGTCATTTTTGCGCCTAACCCACATTTAATATATATATTTCCCCTGTCTGGCTTTCCATAACTATGGCTGATGAGCCTGTTCAACATTTCAAACCCCTACACCGAAAAGACCAAACTTGGGGGCTCGCCCGTGATAAACTCTTAACCTTTGACCTTGGAAGTTATTACTTTTATTTAGCCTACAATTAAATCTTTTTGGAAGGATAAAGAATCCAAATCCGATCCCAAATGGACAGTTCAAAGTACAGAAGTGAACGTACCAAAGACGCAGTGAGATCTCATCTGCTCGGACCACGTTCAGAGGTGCTCGTTCAGCAGTGTTCATGTAAACATGACCTGTCATCCAAGTGTTTACTCATTCACGGGCCAACAGGGTAATATTAAAGTGCAAGAAGCTGCCAATGGTTTTTATTTCCTCTTCTTTAAACTACATTGCTTCCACCTGCTGGTTATAAAACAACAAAGCATTTCGTTTTTGCAATGGATGTACACATGGGAAGTGAAATCCGGTCACAAGAGGTCACTCGAGATGCTCGTGGAGGCGTTTTCTGAAGTCAGGTGTAAAATGACATGCTGTCCACTTGTGATCGTATCACCCAGGAAACATGTTGATGCCAAGTGTGAACAGAGCTAATATTTAACCCTTTAAGCCCTAGATGCCCCCAATTGGGGACATATATACTGATATTTACACATCTGAACAAATCTCACCAGTGTTCCCTTTATTATTACAAATCTTTTTTTTTTATACATTTTTATTGTGGTTGCAGAGATATACTCTTATTATTATGGGTATGCAATTTTCGAGCAGAGGCCTAAAAAATAGGTGTGTTTTTAAAAGGTTAAGTCCCGTTAAGACCTGCACTTCCAGTTAAAGAAACGTGCACTCTCGGAGAAATCCAAGCAGAAATCTCAAAGTATAGAGATGATACGCATAAGAAGCCTCTAAAAATAAACTCCATTAAAACGGTTGTGTACCTGATTAACATACATGTATGTTAATCATGTTAAAAAAATCGCACTGACAAAACATCTGTCAGAACTCCAGCAAGGCGCAGGACGTTAGCCGAAAAAAGGACTGGAAATACTGACACCTTGCTTTCATAATAAGAGACATAAATATAGACTTTTCATTCTTCATAACATCACAGAGAGGTACTGAGCCAAAATAAATTCTTGGCCATTTAAAAATGCACACAAATAAGATTTAAGTATAAAATGATTAAATTTAAAATAAACTACAAATGGATAAAATAGAATCAAAGGTGTCATGTGACATATGTGAATAAATTGCATTCAGTACAAACAAAATCTGATAATTGGATGAGATTGTGATGCACAAAAACTAAACACTGCTTTCTATTATTTTTTTTGTTTTTTTTACCTTAGAAATTGTAAACAGGAAAAACATTTAGGAGGCTTGAAAGAGTCTTAAAGTAGCAACAAATAGAGAAACTATTCAGCACTTTAAAAACAGGATTTTATACTTTAAAATTTAAGACATAACACCTTTCTTATACATCAATTTGAGATTTTTATTAAGTATATTTCGACCTTCAAAAACTTTATGTTGCACAATTCAACATGATTAATATTTCTTTAACTGTAATAAGGAAACTTTCATTTCACGTTGCATATAAATGTTTCAAATGAAGCATTCAGATCGTCGTGACAATCCCCAAAAATTCCAACAAGCATAACAAGAACTATAATTGTAAATATAATCTGCAGAAATTCATCAAATCAGGCTGCAAGAATAATTTGGATCAGAAGGGAAAATAACATATTTAATCATATCTGTTGAATCACTAGAAGATGAGAAATATAAACAACAAAAGATTTACAAGTTTACATTTTTCTTTTACAGTTACAAATGTCAGACAGCAAATTAAAATGAACTCATCTGCAATTCAAAAGATTACATATATAAATTCTCCATTTCATTGTAAATTTTCCATAACTGTATTCACGGTATTGTCGGTTTTAGACTGTTTAAACACACCATATTGCTCAAGACATGAAACTTTACACACAAAAGCTACAATTTCTAACATCTATCTGATAGCTACAGTGAAGTGGACATGGCCAAAAGTATGTGGACACACGAAAGTAAAAGGCCCATATGTAATAGTTGGACATGTAGTTGGATGAAGGCATTAATATTGGGAATCTAAAAGAGCACAAAACTTGGAGTCCAATATAGTGACACAAAAGGACACAAGAGTAAACAGTAGTTGCAGATAAAGGAAAACATTTGTAAACAGCGGCATCTGCTGGAGCTATTATACCTGCAAATAAAGATAAACGACGACATCTAAATGATTAAATGATATTAATTAAACATGATAAATGACAAAGTCCATTAATTTAAGTAGTTTTTTTGGGTGGTGATATTTCATAATTTGATAATTGATACCTTGACTTCAGTTCAGGCACTTTTCCACCACTTTCAGCTGACATAATTTTCCATAAAATTCAATGTTTATCTGGTAAGTTCAAGGTTTTTTTCAGTTGTAAGAAACACAGCCTGAAGCACCGTGTAAAACCAAGCAGAAGATACCAAAGTGCCAAATTTGCTCTTGATTTTCAACTTTCAATTTTCACTGAGAAAACTGTCAGATAGACATTTTTTCTCTTCAATAACTTTGGCCTACTGCAGCTGAAGTAGCTCAGCAGTGTTTCCACAGGGACCTTCAATCTTAAACCCAGCGTGGAGCGGCTCACTGAACGTGGTCTGGACTTTGTGGAGGAGAGTCATGGTCTCAGAGACGCTGTAGAAGGACAGAGTACCTGCACTGTGATCCAGGTACACCCCCACTCTGGAGGATGGAGGACCTGAGACGGGAGTTTTGATATCATCATGTGTGAATGTGTAACGCTGTTTGAAAACACCAAATGCCCAAGACAGGTCATTTTCTCCAAATTTGTCATCGAGAGCGTCGACATCTTTGTATGCAACCACGATTGAAATTCCTCCCACACCTTTCTCCACCTCAAAGTAACAACGTCCGGTCATTCTTGCTCTACTCAGGACCTGACCATTGACAGTGAATCTCTCTGAATCATCATCATAATATCGTTCTACCGAAGTTAATGTTGCTTTTCTGTTCCCATCAGACAAGAACAGCTTTTCGTGTGCTGTGTTTGGATCCAGTTTGAGTTTTCGTGAATATCTTAAGAATCCAGCTCTGGTCTTTGGTCCTGGTTGTGACAGTAAAACGTCCACTTCATTCACTGACACTGAGATCTTCTTCCATTCTTCACCCAGAACTTGCTGTAGTTTATCTCTGACCTGTGACACAGCTGCTGTCACATCCTGAAAGTAGGTGAGAGGACGGATATGGATGCTGGATGAGTCTGTAGGCTCACTGAGTGCTGACACTGAGGGGTAGTTGTGCAGGAACTCGTTGTGATCCTCTGTGTGTGAGAGCTGCTCCAGCTCGGCGTCTTTCCTCTTCAGCTCAGCGATCTCCTGCTCCAGCTTCTCCTGAAGCTCTTTGACTCGACTCACTTGGGTTTCCTGCTGGGATCTGACCTCCTGCTTCACATCGCGGCTTCTTTCCTGGAGGAGACTCATCAGCTGGGTGAAGAGCTTCTCGCTGCCCTCCAGTGTTTTCTCAGCAGACTGATTGATGTCCTCCACCTCCTGATGAAGCAGCTTCACATCTTTCTGTCTGTCCTGGATTTTCTGCTGGACGTTTCCTCGACTCCCCTCGAGCTCTCTCTGCCTCTCGGTCCTTTCTGCTGCAGCTGAGACGGTGTCGTGGTCTTTATGTTCATCCACAGGGCAGAGATAACAGATAATCTGACGATCGGTGCGGCAGAACATCTTCATCACCTCATTGTGACGAGAGCAGATGTTCTCCTGGAGCTTCTTGGAGGGGTTCACCAGCTTGTGTTTCTTTAATGGAGCGACATCATAATGAGGCTGAAGGTGTGGCTCACAATAAGAAGCCAGACAGAATAAACAGGACTTGACAGCTTTCAGTTTTCTCCCAGTGCAGAAATCACAGGCCACATCTTCAGGTCCAGCATAGCAGTGATCAGCAGGAGCAGCTTGGAGTCCAGTCTTCTTCAGCTCCTCCACTAACTCTTGTAACATGGTGTTTTTCACCAGGACAGGCCTCGGTGTGAAGTCCTGCCTGCACTGAGGACAGCTGTAGGTTTTCTTCTCATCCTCTTTATTCCAGTGGGTTTCAATACAGCTCATGCAGTAACTGTGTCCACAGGGAAGAGCTACCGGATCCTTCAGTAGATCCAAACAGATTGAACAACAGAATTTTGTTTGGTCTCTCTCAATTCCTTGCTGCGCCATTTCACCTCTCCGTGTCGGTGAATGTTGGATAGTTTCACTTCCTCTGAACAGATACAAACGTCTGTACCCTGATTCAATGCAAATATTTGTTTTTGTCTTCCAGGATAGGATGTTGTATTTCTTGATAGACTGGTCCTACCCAATCAGATGATCTGCAAAGGGGAAGGAACAAAGAAACGTGAACAAAGTTTGCCTCACCCATGTTTTTTCAACAGACTCCCCTCCCAGAAGGAAAGCCATCAGCCAATCAGCTCGCTTGATTCTGCAGTTCTTTATGCATCTGGAGTAAAATAAATAAAAACGACCTTTGTGTTCTACCAATTTGACGAGTCCAAGGCGCACCTGTGTAATAACCCTGCTGATGACTCAGCATCTTGCTGTCACAGCTGTCAGCTGGGTGAAAGGTGGAATGTTCACCAACAAAGATTTTAACAAACTTTGTTAAACAAAACTTTAAGGAAAATAAACATTTTGTGTGCAAAAAAAAGCAGCAAAACAAATTTGTTGTGTGAGTAAATAATACATATACTTGTTTTTATACTGTTGATTTTTATACAGCTGCCTGAGTAAAGAGTGCAACATTTTCCTTTGAAATGTGGTGGAATAGATTTATAAAGAGATTTTTTTAAAAAAAAGAGATATAAATTACAAAAAGTATAAAATATAAATATGGTGTCAGAATTATATTGTAATAAATGTATCAAGTTGCCTTCCACCAATGAGCTCCTATAGTTTAATGTAATTTAATTTTGTTATTACTTTTTTAGTGGGTAATTTGACGTTAGAATGAAATGGGCAAACTTACATCTGTTTGAGAACTGAATCCTCCACCAGTCGGACTTAGGACAGGCAGCATCTTGAATGTTTATGCATGAAGTCGACATTTAACTTACCAGTGACACAGACATTCCTCACAAACAGGAAACGTGTCGTTTGAAAGCAGAGTAGCTTTCAGCTGCCGCCTATAATTAAGAAAATGTTTGATCGACTTCGCTCCACGCACCGGCTGCTCATTGGAAGATGTCTTATTGAAATGTCTGCCGGGGGGGAGATAGGCTACGAGTTCATTTCAGTGAGAGCTGCAGTACCGCTGCAGTACCACTATCTCTATATACCTCCATCTATCTCTACCTCTCTATCTCTTTCTATCTGTATATCTCTCTCTATATTTCTGTAAATCTCTCTCTGCATATCTCTCTCTGTAAATCTATCTCTGTATATATATCTCTGTGTATATATCACAGAAACTACAAGTTTAAAGCTGCAAGTAAAATATCCAACTAACAATACTTTTAATATGCATAAATATAAATACAACAATATAACACCTGGATTTCAATCATAAAAACAGAAAGAAGGGGCTGAAGGAAAATTGTGCAAGTCCAAAAGAATCATTGACACATTTATTTTCTTCTGTAAGAAAAGTCCGAATTGCAGCTGTTCGCTGTAAGTAAGGGAAAATAAGGTGAAACCTGAAATATATGTTAAAAAAAAAAACATGGAAAAACTACTGGAGAGAAATATAGGATACTCTTATTTTCCCAACTATCTATAAAGAGAGGAATATGAACATTTGGGGACATGTCAGTTTCCCCTCGTTCCTTCCAGATGTGCAAAGAGCCAGAACTTGAGTTCTGTTGAGACAACATTACTACTAACATTACATATCCACGTGATATATTTCAGTTAATTTAAATAAAAACAGCCTTGAAATCAACTGCCTTCAAACAGTTACCTCTTGCAGCCACTTGGTGCCGCCAGTGTTCCATGTTTCCTGTTGACTGGGCAACATAAAAAAGCCAGCAGCATTTAATCATGTCAGATATAATTGGAAGTTGCTTGTTGCATTTGTCTGCATGTCTAAATTGTGTACCATGAGTGTTTTACTATGTTGTTTTATCCCTTTTAAAGTTGCTATTCTAACGACTGTCCAGAGACAACAAAAGAAAATTTACCTTTTAGGGTAAACTCCTGTCCTTTTTACTGTTGATCAATGAGCCCTGTGCCTGTCAAATCAACACCTCAATCAAAACTAATAAAAGAATAAATACACTGATAGTACATGGCAATATTACATGTATGATTAGTGGATGTTTAGCACACATAATACTACAGTATAGTGTCTTGTACTGGCCTAAAATGAACAATTTAATCTTTTCTGGTGGTATTTTGACAAGTTCGGTACAAATCAAGTCCGATATGTCAAACGCGAAAGTGAATGTGGATTTCTTTTACCCAAACCATAATGTTTTCCTCACGTTAACCAAGTCATTTTTGCGCCTAACCCACATTTAATATATATATTTCCCCTGTCTGGCTTTCCATAACTATGGCTGATGAGCCTGTTCAATATTTCAAACCCCTACACCGAAAAGACCAAACTTGGGGGCTCGCCCGTGATAAACTCTTAACCTCTGATCTCGGAAGTTATTACTTTTATTTAGCCTACAATTAAATCTTTTTGGAAGGATAAAGAATCCAAATCCGATCCCAAATGGACAGTTCAAAGTACAGAAGTGAACGTACCAAAGACGCAGTGAGATCTCATCTGCTCGGACGACGTTTGAAGGTGCTCGTTCAGCAGTGTTCATGTAAACATGACCTGTCATCCAAGTGTTTACTCATTCACAGGCCAACAGGGTAATATTAAAGTGCAAGAAGCTGCCAATGGTTTTTATTTCCTCTTCTTTAAACTACATTGCTTCCACCTGCTGGTTATAAAACAACAAAGCATTTCGTTTTTGCAATGGATGTACACATGGGAAGTGAAATCCGGTCACAAGAGGTCACTCGAGATGCTCGTGGAGGCGTTTTCTGAAGTCAGGTGTAAAATGACATGCTGTCCACTTGTGATCGTATCACCCAGGAAATATGTTAATGCCAAGTGTGAACAGAGCTAATATTTAGCCCTTTAAGCCCTAGAGGCCCCCAATTGGGGACATATATACTGATATTTACACATCTGAACAAATCTCACAAGTGTTCCCTTTATTATTACAAATCTATTTTTTTTTTATAAATTTTTATTGTGGTTGCAGAGATATACTCTTATTATTATGGGTATGCAATTTTCGAGCAGAGGCCTAAAAAATAGGTGTGTTTTTAAAAGGTTAAGTCCCGTTAAGACCTGCACTTCCAGTTAAAGAAACGTGCACTCTCGGAGAAATCCAAGCAGAAATCTCAAAGTATAGAGATGATACGCATAAGAAGCCTCTAAAAATAAACTCCATTAAAACGGTTGTGTACCTGTTAAAAAAATCGCACTGACAAAACATCTGTCAGAACTCCAGCAAGGCGCAGGACGTTAGCCGAAAAAAGGACCGGAAATACTGACACCTTGCTTTCATAATAAGAGACATAAATATAGACTTTTCATTCTTCATAACATCACAGAGAGGTACTGAGCCAAAATAAATTCTTGGCCATTTAAAAATGCACACAAATAAGATTTAAGTATAAAATGATTAAATTTAAAATAAACTACAAATGGATGAAATAGAATCAAAGGTGTCATGTGACATATGTGAATAAATTGCATTCAGTACAAACAAAATCTGATAATTGGATGAGATTGTGATGCACAAAAACTAAACACTGCTTTCTATTGGTTTTTTGTTTATTTTTTACCTTAGAAATTGTAAACAGGAAAAACATTTAGGAGGCTTGAAAGAGTCTTAAAGTAGCAACAAATAGAGAAACTATTCAGCACTTTAAAAACAGGATTTTATATTTTAAAATTTAAGACATAACACCTTTCTTATACATCAATTTGAGATTTTTATTAAGTATATTTCGACCTTCAAACACTTTATGTTGCACAATTCAACATGATTAATATTTCTTTAACTGTAATAAGGAAACTTTCATTTCACGTTGCATATAAATGTTTCAAATGAAGCATTCAGATCGTCGTGACAATCCCCAAAAATTCCAACAAGCATAACAAGAACTATAATTGTAAATATAATCTGCAGAAATTCATCAAATCAGGCTGCAAGAATAATTTGGATCAGAATGGAAAATAACATATATTTAATCATATGTGTTGAATCACTAGAAGATGAAAAATATAAACAACAAAAGATCTACAAGTTTACATTTTTCTTTTACAGTTACAAATGTCAGACAGCAAATTAACAGGAACTCATCGGCAATTCAAAAGATTACATATATAAATTCTCCATTTCATTGTAAATTTTCCATAATTGTATTCACGGTATTGTCGGTTATAGACTGTTTAAACACACCATATTGCTCAAGACATGAAACTTCACACACAAAAGCTACAATTTCTAATATCTATCTGATAGCTACAGTGAAGTGGACATGGCCAAAAGTATGTGGACACACGAAAGTAAAAGGCCCATATGTAATAGTTGGACATGTAGTTGGAAGAAGGCAGGAATATTGGGAATCTAAAAGAGCCCAAAACTTGGAGTCCAATATAGTGACACAAAAGAACACAAGAGTAAACAATAGTTGCAGATAAAGGAAAACATTTGTAAACAGCGGCATCTGCTGGAGCTATTATACCTGCAAATAAAGATAAACGACTACATCTAAAAGATTAAATGATATTAATTAAACATGATAAATGACAAAGTCCATTAATTTAAGTGTTTTTTTGGGGGGGTGATATTTCATAATTTTTTTTCATAGTTTTTTCTCTTCAGTAACTTTGGCCTACTGCAGCTGAAGCAGCTCAGCAGTGTTTCCACCGGGACATTCAATCTTAAACCCAACGTGGAGCGGCTGAGTGAACGTGGTCTGGACTCTGTGGAGGAGAGTCATGGTCTCAGAGACGCTGTAGAAGGACAGAGTACCTGCGCTGTGATCCAGGTACACCCCCACTCTGGAGGATGGAGGACCTGAGACGGGTATGTTGATATCATCATGTGTGAATGTGTAACGCTGTTTGAAAACACCAAATGCCCAAGACAGGTCATTTTCTCCAAATTTGTCATCTAGAGCGTCGACATCGTTGTATGCAACCACGATTGAAATTCCTCCCACACCTTTCTCCACCTCAAAGTAACAACGTCCCATCAAACTCTCTTTACTCAGAACCTGACCATTGACAGTGAATCTTTCTGAATGGTAAAAATAATATTGTTCTACTGAAGTCAATGTTGCTTTTCTGTTCCCATCAGACAAGAACAGCTTTTTGTGTGCTGTGTTTGGATCCAGTGTGATTTCTTGTGAATATCTTAAGAATCCAGCTTTGGTCTTTGGTCCTGGTTGTGACAGTAAAACGTCCACTTCATTCACTGACACTGAGATCTTCTTCCATTCTTCATCCAGAACTTGCTGTAGTTTATCTCTGGCCTCTGACACAGCTGCTGTCACATCCTGAAAGTAGGTGAGAGGACGGATATGGATGCTGGATGAGTCTGTAGGCTCACTGAGTGCTGACACTGAGGGGTAGTTGTGCAGGAACTCGTTGTGATCCTCTGTGTGTGAGAGCTGCTCCAGCTCGGCGTCTTTCCTCTTCAGCTCAGCGATCTCCTGCTCCAGCTTCTCCTGAAGCTCTTTGACTCGACTCACTTGGGTTTCCTGCTGGGATCTGACCTCCTGCTTCACATCGCGGCTTCTTTCCTGGAGGAGACTCATCAGCTGGGTGAAGAGCTTCTCGCTGCCCTCCAGTGTTTTCTCAGCAGACTGATTGATGTCCTCCACCTCCTGATGAAGCAGCTTCACATCTTTCTGTCTGTCCTGGATTTTCTGCTGGACGTTTCCTCGACTCCCCTCGAGCTCTCTCTGCCTCTCGGTCCTTTCTGCTGCAGCTGAGACGGTGTCGTGGTCTTTATGTTCATCCACAGGGCAGAGATAACAGATAATCTGACGATCGGTGCGGCAGAACATCTTCATCACCTCATTGTGACGAGAGCAGATGTTCTCCTGGAGCTTCTTGGAGGGGTTCACCAGCTTGTGTTTCTTTAATGGAGCGACATCATAATGAGGCTGAAGGTGTGGCTCACAATAAGAAGCCAGACAGAATAAACAGGACTTGACAGCTTTCAGTTTTCTCCCAGTGCAGAAATCACAGGCCACATCTTCAGGTCCAGCATAGCAGTGATCAGCAGGAGCAGCTTGGAGTCCAGTCTTCTTCAGCTCCTCCACTAACTCTTGTAACATGGTGTTTTTCACCAGGACAGGCCTCGGTGTGAAGTCCTGCCTGCACTGAGGACAGCTGTAGGTTTTCTTCTCATCCTCTTTATTCCAGTGGGTTTCAATACAGCTCATGCAGTAACTGTGTCCACAGGGAAGAGCTACCGGATCCTTCAGTAGATCCAAACAGATTGAACAACAGAATTTTGTTTGGTCTCTCTCAATTCCTTGCTGCGCCATTTCACCTCTCCGTGTCGGTGAATGTTGGATAGTTTCACTTCCTCTGAACAGATACAAACGTCTGTACCCTGATTCAATGCAAATATTTGTTTTTGTCTTCCAGGATAGGATGTTGTATTTCTTGATAGACTGGTCCTACCCAATCAGATGATCTGCAAAGGGGAAGGAACAAAGAAACGTGAACAAAGTTTGCCTCACCCATGTTTTTTCAACAGACTCCCCTCCCAGAAGGAAAGCCATCAGCCAATCAGCTCGCTTGATTCTGCAGTTCTTTATGCATCTGGAGTAAAATAAATAAAAACGACCTTTGTGTTCTACCAATTTGACGAGTCCAAGGCGCACCTGTGTAATAACCCTGCTGATGACTCAGCATCTTGCTGTCACAGCTGTCAGCTGGGTGAAAGGTGGAATGTTCACCAACAAAGATTTTAACAAACTTTGTTAAACAAAACTTTAAGGAAAATAAACATTTTGTGTGCAAAAAAAAGCAGCAAAACAAATTTGTTGTGTGAGTAAATAATACATATACTTGTTTTTATACTGTTGATTTTTATACAGCTGCCTGAGTAAAGAGTGCAACATTTTCCTTTGAAATGTGGTGGAATAGATTTATAAAGAGATTTTTTTTAAAAAAAGAGATATAAATTACAAAAAGTATAAAATATAAATATGGTGTCAGAATTATATTGTAATAAATGTATCAAGTTGCCTTCCACCAATGAGCTCCTATAGTTTAATGTAATTTAATTTTGTTATTACTTTTTTAGTGGGTAATTTGACGTTAGAATGAAATGGGCAAACTTACATCTGTTTGAGAACTGAATCCTCCACCAGTCGGACTTAGGACAGGCAGCATCTTGAATGTTTATGCATGAAGTCGACATTTAACTTACCAGTGACACAGACATTCCTCACAAACAGGAAACGTGTCGTTTGAAAGCAGAGTAGCTTTCAGCTGCCGCCTATAATTAAGAAAATGTTTGATCGACTTCGCTCCACGCACCGGCTGCTCATTGGAAGATGTCTTATTGAAATGTCTGCCGGGGGGGAGATAGGCTACGAGTTCATTTCAGTGAGAGCTGCAGTACCGCTGCAGTACCACTATCTCTATATACCTCCATCTATCTCTACCTCTCTATCTCTTTCTATCTGTATATCTCTCTCTATATTTCTGTAAATCTCTCTCTGCATATCTCTCTCTGTAAATCTATCTCTGTATATATATCTCTGTGTATATATCACAGAAACTACAAGTTTAAAGCTGCAAGTAAAATATCCAACTAACAATACTTTTAATATGCATAAATATAAATACAACAATATAACACCTGGATTTCAATCATAAAAACAGAAAGAAGGGGCTGAAGGAAAATTGTGCAAGTCCAAAAGAATCATTGACACATTTATTTTCTTCTGTAAGAAAAGTCCGAATTGCAGCTGTTCGCTGTAAGTAAGGGAAAATAAGGTGAAACCTGAAATATATGTTAAAAAAAAAAACATGGAAAAACTACTGGAGAGAAATATAGGATACTCTTATTTTCCCAACTATCTATAAAGAGAGGAATATGAACATTTGGGGACATGTCAGTTTCCCCTCGTTCCTTCCAGATGTGCAAAGAGCCAGAACTTGAGTTCTGTTGAGACAACATTACTACTAACATTACATATCCACGTGATATATTTCAGTTAATTTAAATAAAAACAGCCTTGAAATCAACTGCCTTCAAACAGTTACCTCTTGCAGCCACTTGGTGCCGCCAGTGTTCCATGTTTCCTGTTGACTGGGCAACATAAAAAAGCCAGCAGCATTTAATCATGTCAGATATAATTGGAAGTTGCTTGTTGCATTTGTCTGCATGTCTAAATTGTGTACCATGAGTGTTTTACTATGTTGTTTTATCCCTTTTAAAGTTGCTATTCTAACGACTGTCCAGAGACAACAAAAGAAAATTTACCTTTTAGGGTAAACTCCTGTCCTTTTTACTGTTGATCAATGAGCCCTGTGCCTGTCAAATCAACACCTCAATCAAAACTAATAAAAGAATAAATACACTGATAGTACATGGCAATATTACATGTATGATTAGTGGATGTTTAGCACACATAATACTACAGTATAGTGTCTTGTACTGGCCTAAAATGAACAATTTAATCTTTTCTGGTGGTATTTTGACAAGTTCGGTACAAATCAAGTCCGATATGTCAAACGCGAAAGTGAATGTGGATTTCTTTTACCCAAACCATAATGTTTTCCTCACGTTAACCAAGTCATTTTTGCGCCTAACCCACATTTAATATATATATTTCCCCTGTCTGGCTTTCCATAACTATGGCTGATGAGCCTGTTCAATATTTCAAACCCCTACACCGAAAAGACCAAACTTGGGGGCTCGCCCGTGATAAACTCTTAACCTCTGATCTCGGAAGTTATTACTTTTATTTAGCCTACAATTAAATCTTTTTGGAAGGATAAAGAATCCAAATCCGATCCCAAATGGACAGTTCAAAGTACAGAAGTGAACGTACCAAAGACGCAGTGAGATCTCATCTGCTCGGACGACGTTTGAAGGTGCTCGTTCAGCAGTGTTCATGTAAACATGACCTGTCATCCAAGTGTTTACTCATTCACAGGCCAACAGGGTAATATTAAAGTGCAAGAAGCTGCCAATGGTTTTTATTTCCTCTTCTTTAAACTACATTGCTTCCACCTGCTGGTTATAAAACAACAAAGCATTTCGTTTTTGCAATGGATGTACACATGGGAAGTGAAATCCGGTCACAAGAGGTCACTCGAGATGCTCGTGGAGGCGTTTTCTGAAGTCAGGTGTAAAATGACATGCTGTCCACTTGTGATCGTATCACCCAGGAAATATGTTAATGCCAAGTGTGAACAGAGCTAATATTTAGCCCTTTAAGCCCTAGAGGCCCCCAATTGGGGACATATATACTGATATTTACACATCTGAACAAATCTCACAAGTGTTCCCTTTATTATTACAAATCTATTTTTTTTTTATAAATTTTTATTGTGGTTGCAGAGATATACTCTTATTATTATGGGTATGCAATTTTCGAGCAGAGGCCTAAAAAATAGGTGTGTTTTTAAAAGGTTAAGTCCCGTTAAGACCTGCACTTCCAGTTAAAGAAACGTGCACTCTCGGAGAAATCCAAGCAGAAATCTCAAAGTATAGAGATGATACGCATAAGAAGCCTCTAAAAATAAACTCCATTAAAACGGTTGTGTACCTGTTAAAAAAATCGCACTGACAAAACATCTGTCAGAACTCCAGCAAGGCGCAGGACGTTAGCCGAAAAAAGGACCGGAAATACTGACACCTTGCTTTCATAATAAGAGACATAAATATAGACTTTTCATTCTTCATAACATCACAGAGAGGTACTGAGCCAAAATAAATTCTTGGCCATTTAAAAATGCACACAAATAAGATTTAAGTATAAAATGATTAAATTTAAAATAAACTACAAATGGATGAAATAGAATCAAAGGTGTCATGTGACATATGTGAATAAATTGCATTCAGTACAAACAAAATCTGATAATTGGATGAGATTGTGATGCACAAAAACTAAACACTGCTTTCTATTGGTTTTTTGTTTATTTTTTACCTTAGAAATTGTAAACAGGAAAAACATTTAGGAGGCTTGAAAGAGTCTTAAAGTAGCAACAAATAGAGAAACTATTCAGCACTTTAAAAACAGGATTTTATATTTTAAAATTTAAGACATAACACCTTTCTTATACATCAATTTGAGATTTTTATTAAGTATATTTCGACCTTCAAACACTTTATGTTGCACAATTCAACATGATTAATATTTCTTTAACTGTAATAAGGAAACTTTCATTTCACGTTGCATATAAATGTTTCAAATGAAGCATTCAGATCGTCGTGACAATCCCCAAAAATTCCAACAAGCATAACAAGAACTATAATTGTAAATATAATCTGCAGAAATTCATCAAATCAGGCTGCAAGAATAATTTGGATCAGAATGGAAAATAACATATATTTAATCATATGTGTTGAATCACTAGAAGATGAAAAATATAAACAACAAAAGATCTACAAGTTTACATTTTTCTTTTACAGTTACAAATGTCAGACAGCAAATTAACAGGAACTCATCGGCAATTCAAAAGATTACATATATAAATTCTCCATTTCATTGTAAATTTTCCATAATTGTATTCACGGTATTGTCGGTTATAGACTGTTTAAACACACCATATTGCTCAAGACATGAAACTTCACACACAAAAGCTACAATTTCTAATATCTATCTGATAGCTACAGTGAAGTGGACATGGCCAAAAGTATGTGGACACACGAAAGTAAAAGGCCCATATGTAATAGTTGGACATGTAGTTGGAAGAAGGCAGGAATATTGGGAATCTAAAAGAGCCCAAAACTTGGAGTCCAATATAGTGACACAAAAGAACACAAGAGTAAACAATAGTTGCAGATAAAGGAAAACATTTGTAAACAGCGGCATCTGCTGGAGCTATTATACCTGCAAATAAAGATAAACGACTACATCTAAAAGATTAAATGATATTAATTAAACATGATAAATGACAAAGTCCATTAATTTAAGTGTTTTTTTGGGGGGGTGATATTTCATAATTTTTTTTCATAGTTTTTTCTCTTCAGTAACTTTGGCCTACTGCAGCTGAAGCAGCTCAGCAGTGTTTCCACCGGGACATTCAATCTTAAACCCAACGTGGAGCGGCTGAGTGAACGTGGTCTGGACTCTGTGGAGGAGAGTCATGGTCTCAGAGACGCTGTAGAAGGACAGAGTACCTGCGCTGTGATCCAGGTACACCCCCACTCTGGAGGATGGAGGACCTGAGACGGGTATGTTGATATCATCATGTGTGAATGTGTAACGCTGTTTGAAAACACCAAATGCCCAAGACAGGTCATTTTCTCCAAATTTGTCATCTAGAGCGTCGACATCGTTGTATGCAACCACGATTGAAATTCCTCCCACACCTTTCTCCACCTCAAAGTAACAACGTCCCATCAAACTCTCTTTACTCAGAACCTGACCATTGACAGTGAATCTTTCTGAATGGTAAAAATAATATTGTTCTACTGAAGTCAATGTTGCTTTTCTGTTCCCATCAGACAAGAACAGCTTTTTGTGTGCTGTGTTTGGATCCAGTGTGATTTCTTGTGAATATCTTAAGAATCCAGCTTTGGTCTTTGGTCCTGGTTGTGACAGTAAAACGTCCACTTCATTCACTGACACTGAGATCTTCTTCCATTCTTCATCCAGAACTTGCTGTAGTTTATCTCTGGCCTCTGACACAGCTGCTGTCACATCCTGAAAGTAGGTGAGAGGACGGATATGGATGCTGGATGAGTCTGTAGGCTCACTGAGTGCTGACACTGAGGGGTAGTTGTGCAGGAACTCGTTGTGATCCTCTGTGTGTGAGAGCTGCTCCAGCTCGGCGTCTTTCCTCTTCAGCTCAGCGATCTCCTGCTCCAGCTTCTCCTGAAGCTCTTTGACTCGACTCACTTGGGTTTCCTGCTGGGATCTGACCTCCTGCTTCACATCGCGGCTTCTTTCCTGGAGGAGAATCATCAGCTGGGTGAAGAGCTTCTCGTTGCCCTCCAGTGTTTTCTCAGCAGACTGATTGATGTCCTCCACCTCCTGCTGAAGCAGCTTCACATCTTTCTGTCTGTCCTGGATTTTCTTCTGGACATTTCCTCGACTCCCCTCGAGCTCTCTCTGCCTCTCGGTCCTTTCTGCTGCAGCTGAGACGGTGTCGTGGTCTTTATGTTCATCCACAGGGCAGAGATAACAGATAATCTGACGATCGGTGCGGCAGAACATCTTCATCACCTCGTTGTGACGAGAGCAGATGTTCTCCTGGAGCTTCTTGGAGGGGTTCACCAGCTTGTGTTTCTTTAATGGAGCGACATCATAATGAGGCTGAAGGTGTGGCTCACAATAAGAAGCCAGACAGAATAAACAGGACTTGACAGCTTTCAGTTTTCTCCCAGTGCAGAAATCACAGGCCACATCTTCAGGTCCAGCATAGCAGTGATCAGCAGGAGCAGCTTGGAGTCCAGTCTTCTTCAGCTCCTCCACTAACTCTTGTAACATGGTGTTTTTCACCAGGATAGGCCTCGGTGTGAAGTCCTGCCTGCACTGAGGACAGCTGTAGGTTTTCTTCTCATCCTCTTTATTCCAGTGGGTTTCAATACAGCTCATGCAGTAGCTGTGTCCACAGGGAAGAGCTACCGGATCCTTCAGTAGATCCAGACAGATGGAACAACAGAATTTTGTTTGGTCTCTCTCAATTCCTTGCTGCGCCATTTCACCTCTCTGTGTCGGTGAATGTTGGATAGTTTCACTTCCTCTGAACAGATACAAACGTCTGTACCCTGATTCAATGCAAATATTTGTTTTTGTCTTCCAGGATAGGATGTTGTATTTCTTGATAGACTGGTCCTACCCAATCAGATGATCTGCAAAGGGGAAGGAACAAGGAAACGTGAACAAAGTTGGCCTCACCCATGTTTTTTCAACAGACTCCCCTCCCAGAAGGAAAGCCATCAACCAATCAGCTTGCTTGATTCTGCAGTTCTTTATGCATCTGGAGTAAAATAAATAAAAACGACCTTTGTGTTCTACCAATTTGACGAGTCCAAGGCGCACCTGTGTAATAACCCTGCTGATGACTCAGCATCTTGCTGTCACAGCTGTCAGCTGGGTGAAAGGTGAAATGTTCACCAACAAAGATTTTAACAAACTTTGTTAAACAAAACTTTAAGTAAAATAAACATTTTGTGTGCAAAAAAAAGCAGCAAAACAAATGTGTTGTGTGAGTAAATATTGTACGACAGATATAATACATATACTTGTTTTTATACTCTTGATTTTTATACAGCTGCCTGAGTAAAGAGTGCAACATTTTCCTTTGAAATGTGGTGGAATAGATTTATAAAGAGATTTAAAAAAAAAAAAAGAGATATAAATTACAAAAAGTATAAAATATAAATACGGTGTCAGAATTATATTATAATAAATGTATCAAGTTGCCTTCCACCAATGAGCTCCTATAGTTTAATGTAATTTAATTTTGTTATTACTTTTTTAGTGGGTAATTTGACGTTAGAATGAAATGGGCAAACTTAGATCTGTTTGAGAACTGAATCCTCCACCAGTCGGACTTAGGACAGGCAGCATCTTGAATGTTTATGCATGAAGTCGACATTTAACTTATCAGTGACACAGACATTCCTCACGAACAGGAAACATGTCGTTTGAAAGCAGAGTAGCTTTCAGCTGCCGCCTATAATTAAGAAAATGTTTGATCGACTTCGCTCCACGCACCGGCTGCTCATTGGAAGATGTCTTATTGAAATGTCTGCCGGGGGGGAGATAGGCTACGAGTTCATTTCAGTGAGAGCTGCAGTGCCACTGCAGTACCACTATCTCTATATACCTCCATCTATCTCAACCTCTCTATCTCTTTCTATCTGTATATCTCTCTCTATATTTCTGTAAATCTCTGTCTGTAAATATCTCTCTGTATATCTCTCTCTGTAAATCTATCTCTGTATATATCTCTGTGTACATATCACAGAAACTACAAGTTTAAAGCCGCAAGTAAAATATCCAACTAACAATACTTTTAATATGCATAAATATAAATACAACAATATAACACCTGGATTTCAATCATAAAAACAGAAAGAAGGGGCTGAAGGAAAATTGTGCAAGTCCAAAAGAATCATTGACACATTTATTTTCTTCTGTAAGAAAAGTCCGAATTGCAGCTGTTCGCTGTAAGTAAGGGAAAATAAGGTGAAACCTGAAATATATGTTAAAAAAAAAAACATGGAAAAACTACTGGAGAGAAATATAGGATACTATTATTTTCCCAACTATCTATAAAGAGAGGAATATGAACATTTGGGGACATGTCAGTTTCCCCTCGTTCCTTCCAGATGTGCAAAGAGCCAGAACTTGAGTTCTGTTGAGACAACATTACTACTAACATTACATATCCACGTGATATATTTCATTTAATTTAAATAAAAACAGCCTTGAAATCAACGGCCTTCAAACAGTTACCTCTTGCAGCCACTTGGTGCCGCCAGTGTTCCATGTTTCCTGTTGACTCGGCAACATAAAAAAGCCAACAGCATTTAATCATGTCAGATATAATTGGAAGTTGCTTGTTGCATTTGTCTGCATGTCTAAATTGTGTACCATGAGTGTTATACCATGTTGTTTTATCCCTTTTAAAGTTGCTATTCTAACAACTGTCCAGGGACAACAAAAGAAAATTTGCCTTTTAGGGTAAACTCCTGTCCTTTTTACTGTTGATCAATGAGCCCTGTGCCTGTCAAATCAACACCTCAATCAAAACTAATAAAAGAATAAATACACTGATAGTACATGGCAATATTACATATATGATTAGTAGAAGTTTAGCACACATAATACTACAGTATAGTGTCTTGTACTGGCCTAAAATGAACAATTTAATCTTTTCTGGTGGTATTTTGACAAGTTCGGTACAAATCAAGTCCGATATGGCAAACGCAAAAGTGTACGTGGATTTCTTTTACCCAAACCATAATGTTTTCCTCACGTTAACCAAGTCATTTTTGCGCTTAACCCACATTTAATATATATATTTCCCCTGTCTGGCTTTCCATAACTATGGCTGATGAGCCTGTTCAATATTTCAAACCCCTACACCGAAAAGACCAAACTTGGGGGCTCGCCCGTGATAAACTTTTGACCTCTGACCTCGTAAGTTATTACTTTTACTTAGCCTACAATTAAATCTTTTTGGAAGGATAAAGAATCCAAATCCGATCCCAAATGGACAGTTCAAAGTACAGATGTGAACGTCCCAAAGACGCAGTGAGATCCCATCTGCTCGGACCACGTTCAGAGGTCCTTGTTCAGCAGTGTTCATGTAAACATGACCTGTCATCCAAGTGTTTACTCATTCACGGGCCAACAGGGTAATATTAAAGTGCAAGAAGCTGCCAATGGTTTTTATTTCCTCTTCTTTAAACTACATTGCTTCCACCTGCTGGTTATAAAACAACAAAGCATTTCGTTTTTGCAATGGATGTACACATGGGAAGTGAAATCCGGTCACAAGAGGTCACTCGAGATGCTCGTGGAGGCGTTTTCTGAAGTCAAGTGTAAAATGACATGCTGTCCACTTGTGATCGTATCACCCAGGAAACATGTTAATGCCAAGTGTGAACAGAGCTAATATTTAAATCCCGTTAAGACCTGCACTTCAAGTTAAAGAAACGTGCACTCTAGGAGGTAAAGAAATCTCAACATATAGACATGATACGCATAACAAGCCTCTAAAAATAAACTCAATTAAAACAGTTGTGTACCTGATTAACATACACTTATATGATATTGAAGTGTAGTGCTAGAAGACTTCCCAGTATGCCGTACAGTAAGCCGTTTGGGAGATGCGATATGATCTGGCAGTCTGTCAAAGAGGAAACCACCAGTAAATATTTAATCAGCAATTCGGTTCGCCTTTCAAATATTCATGAAATCTAATCAACTTAATCACAGTGTGATCGTTATTTCACGGCGTAATGAAACTCCCTGCCAGCTCACTCAAGTGTGTCCGGGGCGGCTGACTTCACGGCGTCGCTCTCTAAAAGTCTCACACACACACACACACACACACACACACACACACACACACACACACACACACACAATGTAGGTGTCTAGAAAGGGAGAAGGGAAACCAACAAGCCAAAGGAGGTAGAGAAAAAATAAGGAAGGAAGGAAGGAAGGATAGAAGGGTTTATTAAAATTTACATTTAGAATCTGAATGGGCTTCTTTTATGTAACAAGTAACAAATTGAAACTCTGCACTCACAGTTTAAATTTGACAGTACGTGCTTTTTCCTGAATGCATTTCTTTACGTTTTCAATTAATGAAGCTCACATCTGGCATAGAAAACAAAAACAATGTTTATTACTTACTTGTAATTATTTTCTGTCTGTCCCATGGACTATATAAAAGTGCATGTGGATTCCTGGTCTGAAAAATGAGGCCGGTGCAGAAGTAACTTAAGCTGCAATACCACCGAGTGCCACTAGAGGTCGGCTCCAAAAAGCCTCCGGCTCCATAGACTCCCATTCAACTTCTCTCATCAAATACAGCGTCAATAAAATGTGTCCATCAGTTATCTCGGTGTTGCTAGTAAGTTCTTCTTATTAGTTTTCTGGAGGTCCATCTGAAAATAATCCCTCATTAATTAGAAAATAAGCTTTAAAAAGATGCGTTTTTAGGGCATTTTTGTTTGATTGACAGGCCTGTGGTGAAGTCAGGTTATGGCTATTGGTGGGCGGGACGTAGTATTGCTGGGTTTCCAATCAGCTCCCCCAACACGGTCACGACCGGCTCCAAACCGCTCGGCCAAATCCCGAATTCGTGGCTTCATTACCGCAAATCTGTTGCGTTCTTGCTAGCTGGCGTAACCTAATTTGAAAAACTAACAGCTGATTGGCTGAAGCTGAATCGCTTTGTGTCACAAGGGGGGGTCGGGACATCTGTGGGTTATCAAATTTATATGCATATTGTTCGAACCGGGTCGGGTTCTATACAGACTACCCTTTAAAAGATGCAATTACCACATAATAAATCAACACATGGTGGCTTTTAATTGAATTTGATCAACCCATTAGTGAGTAAACAACACACTGAAACCCAGAAAAAACAAACAAACAGGCAGTTTAAAACCAAGCGCAGGAATTTCGAGGAGACAAGCGGAAAAACATAAATATGCTAATTCTGTAATACGACAAGCTTCCCGATGACACGACAACATGCTTTTGTTTTATCTTGTACGTGCAACCTCATCCTCCGCTGCTACCAAAACCCCGGCCGAGGAGGCTGCAGAGTTTGCCGGGAGGCTGCAGCCGCGCCTCACGGAGGGAACAGCGAGATGGATCTAATGTACAGTATAATGTTTGGCCCGAGGAGAGCGCGGGGAAGCTGCTGTGTCCTATTTGCTGGGATGTTGAGCTCATTTTGGAGAGCACTTCATTCTCCCTGCCCTGTGGGATCTGAGCCACAGGCTGAAATACAGTACAATCTATCTGGTTTTCATCACAGTAATAGCCTCTCTGTTGTGTCTGCGTGATGCTAAAGTCTACGTTATCTCACCTTATCAGTTTGGATGTGTGGGAACGGCAGGAGGAGATGCTATACATGTATTTTTTTTGTTTGTAATATTGTAATATTTTAATGGATGCACACATCAGAAAGCTGCAGGTTCTTCTCGGCAGCGTATACGCGAGCACTTCATGTTATTTCTTGCTCTCCTTCATCCACTTTGCCTCAAATGTATTCATACATGTTCCTATTTTAAGGGTACAAAAAAGTTCTTCATTTTGAGACAAATTAAATAATAGTTTGGAAAAGTTTTTGGAAATGATTGCTTCCAGGGAATTAAACTGTAGGAACCACAATTCGTCTGTATGCCTCTGGCGTTTTCTAGCCTTAAGGTTTGAGCTTTTCACAGTGCTGAGAAATAAGGAGGCCAATTAAAGCAGAAACCCAAGATAAACTTCAAATGAAACTGTGACATAAATAATAAAAAAAAATTACTACAATAATAAAATACCAGACTGATACCCCTTTAATGTAGGAATGTAAAAAGTGTAGTTGTGATTAGCATATTATAAAGACACGGAGTCAAAATGAATTCTTGCCAAGAAAGTCATAATTTTTGATGATGCTCGTCAATATTTAATGAATTTTTTTTAATATGTAACTTTAAAGTTGAACTAATACAAGGGACTTTAAAGCTGGACTTTTGGCCACTAGGGGGCAGAAGACCTTCTAAGAAGAGAAAATCAAGCTGCAGTTTATAAAAGTGGACGTAGCCTCACCACCAAAGTCGGTTGGGTACAGTCTCTGAATGTTATTGATATCACGCCAAAGTGTGTAATGTACTGATCAGTCCACCAGAGGGCATCGTGTTAGTGTCACATTTTACCTCACCTAGGCGTGAAAAATTAAATGCGTTTAGTTTGGGTTTAAAATTTGAATTTTTACGCAAATAACATGATGAATGTCATGTAAATTAAAATACTTTACTTTATGTACGTGATTTAATTATGCAGTTTAAACGAAATCCACAGTGAGTTTTGATTTCTCACAAACTCAAACAATGGTCCTCCAGTTGAAAGTCTTTTTATTTGAAATTTTACGTAAATAACGCAATGTGTGTCATGTAAATTAACTATGGCACTTTATGTATGTTAAATACTTAATTATGCCGCTTTAAAGAAATCCACAGTGAGTTTTGATTTCTCACAAACTCAAACACAAATCATCCGGTTGAAAGGTTATTTCTAACCACCTGTTGTCATCACATGACCTCTTTCTTCCACCCTGGTCATACATGTGTGTATTATTCATGGCACCCTCTTGTGGACTGACAGGTGTACTACACCAGACACAACATTTTGTGTCAATCCATCCAGTTGGTGGTTACACCGACACAAAATTTGACCCGTCGGTGGCCCCAAATTTCTACAGGAGATATGCAAAATGTCACGAAATAACGGAGAAATTTCATGATACTTTATTGACATTGCTGTGCATTTTTACATTTTAGTCACAAGCAGATACAGCATTTGTATGTACCTGATTTTTTGTCAAATCCCGATCATTTCTCCAGCAACATTACAAAAAGCTAATCCTCCACAGGACCGCTGCTTTCAGTCAATTCTCTCTTTCCTGCTGTGCTCAGATATACTCGGAGCGCATGAGCTCAGCGAGGTGAAATACTACAATAGAAAAAACACAAATCCCAGAGGCTCGACACCTGAAGGTAAACAAAGAGGTACAGCGTCTCGCTAATCCTCTGAAGAGGGAGTCAGTCACTGGAAACCTGCAAACCACAAGGACACGATGCAGAAAAGGCCAAAGACGAGGGCTGAAGCGATGAGATGTCGCGATGGAAACGGTGAAATGATGGTCGGGAGCAGATCGGATCTTATCCTGGATGGAACGGAGATTATCAGTTTGAGGAAGGTGATTGACAGGGATTAAAAAATTTGCTGTTAATTAGAAGTGAAGGTGAAGTGGGGGAGATTATGTAAATCAGATATTATGATGCAAAATAGTGAATTGAATAGAAGAAGGGTTGGTATTGGATGTCTGTTCAAATTTGTTATTTAAGAGGATTTTATTTTAACAGTTTTTCTTTGAGGTTCATTTTTGATGTTCTAATAAATTTAAATCATAATTTCCATCTGTACTTCCATCAAGTTGTTTGGGTTGTGGAAATTGTTTTATTTCACCTTACAAAAAGCAAAGAAATTCTGCACCTCCACATGAAAACTCCTCACAGAGCTTTGAGTTTTCAGCGTTGGCAGGTCTATCCCGTCGTCAACTACGCAACACTGACAAGTAAATACACCTCTTCACTTCGCTTTTGCATTTAATTAGGACATGGGACGAGCATACATGAAAATCTTTCATCCTCCACCTCTTCCTGTCTTCTACGTGGCTCTTTTTTTTTTTTAAGCCTACAAACTGAAAGCAGGAGAAAAAAAAGAAAAAAGAAGATAAAAGTGGTGAATGAAGCAACAACACGGCAGGAGCATCCACCTAACCTACATTTAGGTGCTTTAATATTTAATACGTGTTTTAGTGTGTAAAAGTAGTGGATTACTGCATACACTATTCATAACTGCCACATGTTTAGAAAAGGATTCAGAGAAAATTGGTAAATTTTGTTTTTATTTGTACTTTAATCAAATTATTGTACTAAAAATTAGCTATCATTTTGATAAATGTTGTAATAAAACATTTTAAACACCTTAAATTCCTAAAAACATAAACTTAAATAGGATGAATACTAAATTGTTAAACAATTAATGATTTTCATGCCAGGGCGCCAAATACTGACGATTTTTGTAAAAGCCCGCCGTCGTCTCATACGTATGCGCCAAAAAATACGTGGTCAGGTTGAGGAAAAGACACAGAAGTTACTTTTTTGTACGTGATATAAGCAAGTTCCTTCCATTCCTTTACAGAAAGCCACGCTGACTTTTGCTTCCTCACGGACTCAAACAGCGGTCTCCTGGATTAAAGTCGTGTCTTTGTCCCATCCAACCAATTGTTTCGTTGTAATAGAAATAATGGAGTAGGTTAATCTGTATTTGGAAGAAGTCACTGCCGGACTTCGGAGGTGAAATTCATACATGCTTCCCATCGATGGCGCCTAAACAAAGTGGGAAGGTCCATATTTTCGTACGCAGCAGACCAACGCATACCCTAAACTGTAGTACGATTGGGACTGCGTTCATGTGCACATCGGCCTGTAAACACGGACATGGAAAGTAGAAACCACTAAATCTATTAGTAAATTTAACATACTCAGAAATGTCTAGTGGGCATTTCAACCGCAGTGTGATTTGAGTAATTTTTTGAGAATTGGTGAATGTGTTTCTTGCTTTTTTAAGTCGACAGGTTCCGAAACAGTATTTCATATTAAGCGGTTAGTTGGCCGACAAGCTGTCTCGTCAGCTGAATGTTTGCATCTCTTTACCATTTGAACTGTTTTTCTCATATCAGCAGCAATTATCTTGGTGAGGGTAAATATGTCTCTGCAGCTTTAGCCGTATGTTATTTGGGTCATCCGTCCATCCCAGAAACGCGATATCTCAAGAACGCCGTGAGGGAGTCTCTTCAAAATTGGCACAAATATTCAGCTGGTCCCAAAGGCAACCTATTTAGAATTTCAGGGTCAAAGGTCACTGTGACTTCAAGTCCATCCCATTTTTGTGAACGTGATCTCTCAGGAACTCTTCGAGGGAATTCTTTCAATTTCGGCGCAACCGTTCACTTGGACTTCAAGGATCAACCAATAAGATTTTGGTGGCCAAAGGTCAACTTAGCTGTGACATAATGTTCGGCAAAAACTCTTCTCTGTATTCACTGTTTAACTGACATTCACGTTGAGTTGTGGCGTTAAAAAAAAAACACGGATTCAAAGAATTATAGAAACTGTTGCTTGACTTTGAATGGCCGATGCTGAATCACAGCCTTCCTTCTCCTCATGATGTCACAGCTTCAGCAGCCGTCTGCCTCCTAAAGCCGCGAGCAGAGGGGGCGGGGCGGGGGGGGGGGGAGTTACACACTGTGCAGGGCTTCCAGCTGCAGCGCTGAGTCTTTTCCTGAGCGTTCGAAGAGAAAGAAGAAGCAGCAGCAGAGGACGAACCACTGGGAAAAATTATAATAATACAAGAAATCTGCTGTATGGCACCGGTGAATGGGACCTGCAGCCGAAACATGGAGTGCCCAGACTGTGATATGAGAGGAAAGTCCAAGAGGAAGAGGAGGAGGAGGTGTAAAGGTAAAGCTTAGTCCAGCAGCTGTGAAGTTCATGTGGGGACTGTCGCAATGATATTTACATTTATGGTGTTTTACAGAGACTTTGTCATGTCAGATTATTTAAAAAATCTCTTATGGCATCCATAGTTATGTGTGTTTTAAGGGTTTTTTTGTGCTTTATTGCACGTTTTTAATTCCATACATATTCTTGTTGCGGCTTTGTTTCGCTGTGGTATTTAGTGTCACTGCATTACACCACTTTCAATAAGCACATTGAAGAGGAATTATCTGATGAGTGTGTCCCAAATGAGTTCAATATGACCACAATCCTCTTGTAATTCTTTTTCTGCAGTAACTTCAGTATATTTATCGTGAATTTTGTTGCGTTTGAGAAGCAGAAATGAACGTCAATGTTTGAGTTACTTTTCTCGCTGAAGGTTTGTGTTTGAGTTTTGGTATGTGAAAAAAAAAAAAAAAACATGACTATCAATCAAAAATGGAGACTTCTCTCTATAAGAAATTGCAAGAAAAGAAAAATAATATATCTGTTAATGTCAAATATATTTATAAAGACTTTCTACATTTTATATCTGCGTTTTTTTCCACTTGAAGATTTTGCATGATATATCTCATAAGGGCTGAAGAGGAATGAGGTAATGTGTGCTCCAGTTTTTTTTTTTTTTTTATTTAGTCTTGTTGCTGCAGTCACAAAAAAAAAAAAAAAAAAAAAAATCTTGTTACGTTGGGTTTTTGACGGCAACATTTCTTGTGTTGAGATGAGGATTTGGGAGGATTTCGCACTTTTAAAAAGAATAAAACATGGATGAAGGAAAAATAATACTCATCCTGGTTCTCACCATCGTAGTGCACCTCAGCTGCAGTGACTGCAGATCTCCGCCATGTTTTTCAGACTACATTTAAAATGTTTAACAGCACTGCCTCCTCATTATTACGCTCTGATTTTGACCCGATGACGGTGAACAGAAGAGAGTCTTAAAATGTCATAGCATGAAAGATAAGTGAGAAGTTTCAAAAGAACTTTAAAATATTAAGCTTGAAGGTTATGCAGACAATAAATGATAAAACTCCAATGATCTTCGAAGTGTCCGTGTAGATTTATATTCCAAAGATCATAAGTAGAACCAGGGATCGACTGGTGGTCGAGAAGTCTCATAAACTTGAACAGGCTGCATGTTCGGCCTTCATTTTACGGTATATATGTGCGTTAAATACAATCATGATACGAGCGCTGTTAATCATAATCACAGTCGGCCGGGCAACAGGTCAGCCTTTTAGGATTAAACCGGCATTGTTCTCCACATGCTAATCCTTGGTAAATGCTGCAGATTACTGCGTGCTGACTGTGGTATTAAATCCGATGGTTATTCAAAGTGCGTTAAACCCATTCCACTTTCATTAATGACCCATCAGCCTTTTTTTTTTTTTTTTTTGTACATCAGCGCTGGAGTGAAAGCGTGTCGTAGAAATCATTTACGCAGCGTAACCCCTCAAATCCAACTATCTTAAGGACCAGAATGCACTCAGCTAAATGCTTCCTCGACATCCGAGCTATAATTTAACACCAGCTGTCATTTCAGAAACAGAAGGTGGCATCTTTTTCGGCAGACGTCTGCGTTTGAGACATCACAAGTTTTTAGATAGCTGCATTCTGAATTGTCTAGTTTTTCTTTTCTTATTTTAAGTACGAATTGCAGCTACCCTTACAAAGTATGTACTGTTGCACGCAGTATGCATACGACTCGGACAAACTACTTCGTCATTAAAATTTGCACCGAACTGTGTTCCAGTCACAGACTGGATATAAAAGTGTTTGCAGCTTCCGGCTCTGAAAAATGATGCTGATGCAGAGATGCCTTAAGCTGCAATACCACCGAGTGTCACTAGAGGTCGGCTCCAATAAGAAGGACTGACTTTAGCTTACAACACCGAGATAACTCGTGGAGAAATTTTTATTGACTTTGAATTTCATGAGAGAAGTTGAATGGGAGTCTATGGAGCCGGAAGCCTTTTGGAGCCGACCTCTAGTGGTACTCGGTGGTATTGCAGATAAAGGCACTTTCGCATCAGCCTAATTTTTCAGAGCTGGAAGCTACGTCCAATTTTATATAGTCTATGATCTAAATTTACACGGATATTATTCAGCAGTAAAACTGGTAAACACTGGTATGCATTCAAAGCAAAAGACGTGGGTACATTTTCAAAAGTGTTTTCCCGCTGACCTGTAGCTCATCATGCCAATACAACAGTTAGCACAGTTACAGAGACAACAAAACAATTTCAGTAGTTTTCTATTAGGTTTTCTGTTGCTTGCACAACATTTAAATAACTCTTCTTCAGTCTAATGCAGCAGATTACTGGAAAAGCATGTGATTATCTCGAAGGAAAAAAAAAATAATTGAGAATTCTCTAGATGACAAGAACTTTATTTTAGCTCCTTTATTACAGAAAACTGTAGTGGACAGCCGGAGCACATAATGAAATTACATTGCTAATAAGGATTTTGTTTTTTCTCTCTCGTGAGCTTTTCAGCAAAAATAAATTGACATTTGGCTGTAAAAAATCCCCTTCTGTTGGCTTTTTAGTCAAATTAACAAACTGTCATTTGCTGGCTGTAAAGTCGAGTTGGAGAAATGATGTGATTGTCCTGCTTTCAGCGAGGATTATGATTCTCCAACATGGAACAAACAGCTGCTGTCCGTGATGGGGCTGTCAGTTGGTTTTGTTTTTTTGGACATGTCTGTACATTGAATGCATTTTGGATAAGTGAGCTCCGTCGTGCAGTCAAACTTAGTGGGGCATGTCAGTGCGCAATTTCACTGATGGATTCGGCAGTCGCCACACTTCTCTGGGCTTCGCGAAAAACATTAGCAATATGGTTTGTGTGCCCATTTAACTTAATTGCAGGGACGCTCAGCGGGTAAAAGCGTGCCACTAACTCTGCGAGGGTTACGGTTGCCATTTCCTCTGCAGCTCAGAGGGGAAGTGCTGCCGCTGAGCTCTGATCCCCACCGGGGCCGAAGAAGCAATAGAGTTTCTAGTTGAAATTTGTAGATTTTCTGCATGCTGAGCACGATACTTTAATTAAATAAATCTGCATTTTATCATTGATTTCTATTTTTCAAATTTAAAATTTTGAGTTTTGAATTTTTCAGACCACTTGAGGACTAAATCGCAAGTTCCTCTTTGAACCACTTTCTGCAGTTGCCGTTTACACCTGATTTTATTCACATCTGTTCAATGCTTATTATATTCTCACGTAAATGTCACAGAGTCATGGCAGATGAATTAACCTGAAAAACAAGCATGCACGATTAAATTTTAGTAAAAATTACTTTATCCCCGTGAAAATGCAAGACATTAAATACACGTCAAATCTGTAAAATTCTAAACATTTCAATTGTAAAATTTCCAACCAAATTTGAGGCAATATATAAAATACAAGCCAAGTCCACTTTTATACACAGTCTATGATCTTAATACTGAAACTACCTTACATTTTCAATCTACATTCATTTTATAGACTAGATATAAAATGGATGGGTTTTTTTGTGTCTGAAAAGTGAACATGAAAATTCCTTAAAGTGCAATACCCCTGAGGGCCACTAGGGGCAGGCTTCTACAAACCTGTCTCCAAAGACTCCAATTCAAGAAGCATCAACTTCTCTCATGAAATACAAAGTAAATGAATGTTTTCCACATGTCATGATGGCATCTTTAGTTAAAGTCCCTCCTGATCAGTGTTCTGGTGATCCTTCTGAAAATAAGTCCATCATTAATTAGATATTAGGCTTCAAACAGAGCTGTGTTTGGTTTGACGATTGACTTTTCTTTCAGTTGAACCAATTTAAAATGATTTACAGCGAGTTCCAGGCATTTACAAAAAAGAATGAGGGTATGCTTCATTTTTACTTTCTCGGAAAAACAGTCGGCCTACATTTAAATATCAGCTCCTGAATCATAAAAGTCTAACAGAGCCTGCTTGTCTGTTTATTTTGTTGTATTACAACTTTTACATAAATGAATAATCCAATTTCTTTCTTCCCGTACCTGTCATTAGCAGCAAGTACACTCTGTTGGGTGTCTGTAAGATTGGATTATCATAGCTTTACTGTTTACTCACTGACACCTAATCAAAATTTAACCATGAAAACAAACTCGGTTGACAATTAAAGACAAATGAAACCTAATCTTTCAAACTGATAAAGGTGACAGTGAGGCAGCAAGCGAGGGCATTAAAAGTTGAGGCGAGGCCGTTGCAAGCGGTCGACAGCCTCCCATAGATTATGGCTGTCATTATTATTATCTCTCCGTGAGGTTTCATTGCACATTACCATATGTTCCAGGCAATAATTTCATCACTCATTTCCGGATAATGATCATCAGCCTGTTGATTTAAGAAAAGCAGACGTTTAGCTTTGTTTTCTCGAATGTGATTTGATGAGATGACGGCCTGAACTGAATTAAAAATCGAGGAAAAGCTTTGTAGTCTGCTCTCACGGCACGAGGAAGAAGAAAAGGATATTTGGCGGAAAATCAGAAACAGCCATCTGCCACGGTTATGAATTAAGACAATAAATATGTGAAAGCAGCATGCAAATGGTGCCAATGTGAGAATGCAGTTACAGTCCACTTTGGAAAAATTTACACAATTAGATGCAAAATATGAAAGTTTCGATAATATTACAGTACACCAGAATGCAGGCGACCCACATGCAAAACTGTGTGACAGTAAGTTAAAGAAAAGTTAGGTTTACTCACTGAAAAGTCAAAACAAATAAGGCCCTCCTTTTTTTTAGATCCAGGCTGGAGCAGAAGGTTAAGAAGCTGCAAACACTAGCCAACCTAACAGACTACATCACCTGATGGGATAACGAGCCACAGCTGGGCGGGAAAACTAAACAATGGCAGGAAATAAAGCACACATGGACACTGAAGGTGGAGGATTCCAAAATAAAACAGGAAGTCATAACAGAGGCCAAACCATTGAATATATATACAAGTAGACGTAACTTCTGGATCCGAAAAATGAGGACAATGCGGAAGTGCTTTAAGCTGCAATACCACCGAGTGCCACTGGAGGGTTGGATCCACAAAAACGCTCCGGCTCCAGAGACTCCCATTAAACGTCTCTTATGAAATAGTCAGTACATTTTTTTCCACAAGTCATTATGGTGTCATTCACCAAAGACACTCCTTTGTTAAAATAATTCCGTCATAAATTAGAAATTCGGCCTCAAAAAGCTCTTAACGAGAGAGTGTCTGTTTGATTGACAGGCCGGTTGTGAACTTAGGTTTACGCTAGAGTTGGGCGGGATGCAGTATCTCCAAGCTCTCCGATCAGGTCGGGCAGATCTGATTTTTTTTTGGGCCTTTATTTCAGAAATAAAGCAAGCTGTGATGGCCGAGTGGTTAAGGTTTTGGACTCGAAATCCAATGGGGTTTCCCCCCGTAGGTTCAAACCCTGCTCACAGTGTTGTAACTTTGCTCTTCTCTAAAGGCAACTGGAGTCACTTGGACTTGCTTGATTGTCCAAATGTGCTCATTTCAATCTCCAAACCACTCTGAACTTCCAAGGTAACGATCACAAACCAATGGGGTGATGTTTCCTTTGGCTTGGTGTGATTGTGTTTGTACATCAAAGTTGAAAAAAAGTTGATGGCAAATGTTTCATTGGCATTTTGTTGAGAGTTTCCCGTGGGTGGCGCCGGGTACCGAACTTTGATACTTTAAGCTTTACAACCCGACGGACGTCGAAATTTTCCACCCATTCCTTTCATGTTTATTTGCACAGCGAATATTCATCACAGAGAGATGCAGCGTATAGCCAATGAAACGACCTCAGCTTTCCAGCAATGTCAGCGTCTCGTCCGTGTGACGAAGAGCTGCAGAGACAATACGCTTTGAATTTGCATCAGATTTAAATCATCGTTACCCTTTGCATGTAGTTCTGCGTCCATTTCCACACCTAGTCTCCACACCACGACTAGTCTTGATTTTACCACATATCACTATAAACTATTAACATCGTATCTCCGTAAGAGACAGATTTAGCTACGCTGAAATTCAACCAATCGGCCATCTCAGCTTATGTTCATAAGCCTACTTATATACTCATACTACGTCCTTAGAATAAACAACACCAAATAATCTTGTATCCGGTGTGAGCAGGATTGGAAACTTTTAAAGGGTTTCCTGTCAGTACCTGTAAAGACATTGATTGGCCTTTGAACGCTGTGAGTAGGGTTTGAAGCTACGCGGGGACTCCCCATTGGATTTCGAGTCCAGCGCCTTAACAACTCGGCCATCACAGCTGCTCCAGATGTGCTTCCTGATGTGAATCAGTCCATGTTTGGAAGGATAAGAAAGGCCTCGCTGGCAAACAAAAGCATTTTCTTGTTCAATCATCACTCCACTCTCCCGCCTCAATCAGCCTGTAGATGGATGCACGTGTTTTGGAATAAGCGAGATCACACTTTCCTAAAGTCTAGCGTGAAGGATTTTTCTCAACAGGGTTTACGTAGCTCTGTTAAAATCGTGCTTTCTTTGATCGATAGGCTCATTTAAACGCACTGTCAGCAGTTTGCTCTCTCAACCTGCCCACACACACCAACAGAGAGCTGATCAAAGCTCGACGTATGGCAGTATCAGAGCACACAGTTTCACAGATGAAAGATTAAAAAAAGAGGATTTTCAATTTTATATTTAATTAGGAAACCAAAAAATACATTTTGTGAGCTCAAAAGCAGTCAACTTTTTTTTTTACTTCAGTGCATCTTGTAACGAGGAAGGAAGTAGGTCATGTTTCAGGCTTTCCTCGCATCCCTTAGATTGACTCCGAAATGATCATCAACAGGATTTTAAGGAGATTCTTTTTTGTGGAAAATCCAATCCATCGTTCAGAGACTCAGTCTCAGAAAGATGTAAAACACAATCAAAACTAATCTTAAGCAGTTTTTATTGAAGGAGAAAATCGCGAATGCCTCATTTAAATACAGTTTATAATAAAAGCCAGTCAGTTTGGATGTCAAATTTAAATCTAAAGTAGCAAACACTTTAACTCTCACTCTGCTATTAGCATACTTTCAGAGTGCAGTGTGCAATTGTCTGAAATATTTGAATCAATATTACTTAATACGATTGATATCACAAGTGCATGTTGACGACGAGCTTCCAGATCGGAAAATTTTTTTTTAATGGGGAGATGGTTTCTTACCTGACGGGATTCACATCCAACCGGGAGGACTTGGCGAACTTTCCAGTTATGCGATAGAAAATAAATGAATGAATGAGTGAATGAATGGAAGGATGGAAGGAAATGTGTGGAAAGAGATAAACGACCAGGATCCCAATGTCTCCCCTTATGGCCAGATGGGACATGGAGTTAAAACCCATTGACACCATGATGTTGGTGACCGTAACAGGTCTCAGGTGTGACCTCAACGACTGTCAAGGTGTTAATGAGCCTCCAAAAAGGTCAAAAACCAGGGAGTCCACTCCACTCAGTAAAAAATAAAGAGTTACAACATCTTTAAATAATTCTAGCAAGTCCAGCTGCCTTTGGATGTAACACTTGAAGCGAGGTTTTTCCACATTGAATCCCGACTGGATTTCAAGTCAAACAGGACTTTAACGATGGACTGATGGGTCGACAATCAAAACCCATTCAGACCATGATGATTGTGACGGGCCTTAAACGTGGCCTCCTCAAAGTGTTAACGATGCAAACAGAAGGTGAAAGTAGACAGATAGGAATTGTGGGGAAAGAGAACAAGTAAACATTGGCTGGTTAGTGGTTTTGCAGGCCTTGAACATGTCCTTAGAGATTCTCAAAGTGTTTTCAAAGCCTCCGGAGGTTAACAGCCACAAAGTCCACCACACTCAGACTTGGAATAGCTCAAGAAACAAGTTGCAGACGCTGTGAGCAGGGTTCGAACCTGCGCGGGGAAACCCCATTGGATTTCAAATCCAACGCCTTAACCTCTCGGCCATCACAGCTCTTTCTTTCCATTTTCAAAGGCAAAAACTTTGAAAATCCAATGCAGACAGCCAGACAGGAAATATGGGGAAAGAGAGCAGGTCAATGAAATGTGAGTGAAGGTGTGAAAAGGTGGATTGAATTCCTCAGATAAGAAGGTAAAGAAGCATTTACACCAAGACCCTAGCAGCTCAGATGATTGCCGGGTGTCCCAAAACCAACTCCCACTATGACTATTGATACCTAACGACTCACAGGATGGATGGCTGGCCGGGTCTCACGTGTGACCTTGAGAGGTCTTCAAGAAAGTCAAGCACTTTCATTTGCAACACTGTTAGTTATTTATCTGTGTTAAGCATTAAAGACTCAAACTCGCTGTGAGCAGGGTTCGAACCTGCGCGGGGAAACCCCATTGGATTTCAAGTCCAACACCTTAACCACTCGGTCATCACAGCTGCTGGAAAGAAACTCTTAAATCTTAAAACAAAAGAAACAGTGAGGATAATGATTGTTAAGTTAAAACGTTGCCTCTTTTTTGACCTTCAAACATTTGGAAAACTGCTGGCTGATATCAACATGAGAAAAAGGGATGGCTAAGACATTATTAGACAATCCAATACGTATTCAATTTAAGGAATCCCAAAGAATTTACTCTCAAAATGGCCACTTTTTCAAATGGAAGCCGGCGTCAAATCTCTCTGAAACATCTGTCCGAAATGGTAAAGATGGGAAAGATTTAGATGTTATCGACTTCCAAGTCTCAAATGCTGCGACTCTCCCATTATTCGTGTTATTAAGCGCCCAGTTGGATATATCAAAGCTTTTCCCAAAAAGAAAAGTTCCCCCGCTTCATGCAGAAACTTTTAATTACGATAAACTGCGATATGATGTGAACACACGGAGGGAACGAGCTCTCGTATGATCCAACGAGCACTTTGTTTGAAGCGGGATAATGAGGATAATAAGGCTTTCTTTTTTCTTGACCAGATTTCAAAGCAACACAACTTTTCCGGGTAGAAGCTCTTTTGTGTTGGGACTCATTTTAAAAACCGTTAAATCTAACTGATGTAAAAGGAGCAGGGAATCAAATCTAATGAGCAAATAATAAAACCAAACATCTACGGTTACAAACATGGTTACTAACACCGAGGCGGTCGGAAAGAGAAATGAATCCAGAAAGTTTCCATATTTCTTTGCCCTTGAGGAAAGACAGTCCACATTACAAGTAAATGAAACCACTTGCCATTAATTATGCTTAGCAAATGAGATTATCCACGGCTGTCGGACCGCACACACACATCGGACAGCCCCCCCCCCCCCGCCCCCCGCCATGCCTAATTTCATTATTCTATTAAATAAGGTTCATTAACAGCGGCTGGATGGAGAAACTTCACTTCTAAGGTTTAATAAACACAAGCACTGAGGAAGATGAAGCCACCTTCCTCTTCTCATCTCTGCTCTCCTCCAGTAAATTGTCGTCTTTTGTCTCTAAGTAACTCCTTAAAACAGCAGTTTTATTGCATTTTCTGCAGTCACTGATGCGTTTACAAAAAAAAAAAGGCTAAAATTATAAAGACGAAAGCTCAGAGAAGAAGCTTGTGATGGCGAAATTGTGTCGATTCCTGTTTAGATTTTTTGGAGAATGAAAATCAAAGTCCTGAGAAAATGGTGACACCCGATTGGATTCATACGCCATCAAGGTCAATAAATCAGGCTGCTCATTGAGCTCCATTCATGGTCTGCCTCCAGTAAGCAACAGTTAAAGACTCACTCAGAACATAAGTTACATTCTTGTTGGGAAATGAGATTCAGCACAAAGGCTGCTGTCGCAAATCTTCTTAAAATCCGATAAAAGGATTAATTTTCAATTTTTTTCAGACTCTCGAACTTCCTTTGTGTAGCTGTGATGGCTGAGTGGTTAAGGCGTTGGACTTGAAATCCAATGGGGTTTCCCCGCGTAGGTTCAAATCCTGCTCACAGCGATTCAGCTTTGTTGCCGATGGCAACACCTTGCAGACGTCGCAATCATCGCGAGGAACTTTCTGAGCGTAAATAACTTCAAATCGGCTCCACTCAGACTTTATTCTCAGATCAGATCTTTTAGGTTAGTCGTTAGTTTTCCAGACATCACCAATAGCTGCACGGGTTGTTGTGGCAACCACGTGCGCGCAGCTACGCTGGCTTTCCAACACCGAAGCTGACAGCACATGACGAGCAACTCTCATTGCTGTGATGGCCGAGTGGTTAAGGTGTTGGACTCGAAATCCAATGGGGTTTCCCCGCGTAGGTTCAAATCCTACTCACAGCGATTAAATGTCTTTAATGTTACAGACAGGGAACTCTTTCTCTAAATGAAGACATCTTGATCTATAAAAAAAAAAAGTCTTTGAGGAGACCATCTGAATATAAACCAATACTGGTCTCCGACTACACAAAAGATATTGACATGATTTAGTTGTCGCCAACAAATTTCCAATGACGGACCTGAATGTTGAGGTCACTGGTTGGCTGCTTGGACCAACACTTTTTCACAAATTTCCGGTTGATTTAGAATTTTTCCAACATAATTAACGAGGACGAGGAGCACCTGAATGCACCACCAGCCAAACGTCCACACCACCGCCTCCATTTTTTCCCCCACTAATCTGAAGAGTGCTTTTACACTTTTGAAACCAAATGTAACCCAACTGCGTTGGAAAACAGATGCATTTCCAAAATGCTGCACAAATTGCACCTCCGATTACTGGGGTTACTGGTAGATTAGGCAAATAATTTGTCATGTTGCAACCATGGTTAACCTCTACTTAAACCGGGTGCCAAGTCTAATACTTCAATTCACGAGTGAATGGGAGTTAATGAAGTGCTACTCAAGTGAGATCGTGCATGTACAAGCGGGGGGAAATCGAATGAGAGATGAAGGAAAACCTATAAACAACGGAAAGTGTGGGGAACAAATGAGCTCGGCGGATGTAACGCAAAGACAAACTGTTATCCTTTTTTATTTTTATTTTGTATTTTTTGGGTCTACAATAAATAGCCCCATTAGCTGTGATGATGCAGGTCATTAAAACACCTCCACCTGCCTTCAGAAGCTGCAGGACTCACATCATTACGTTCACATCCTCATCTCACAGCTCACGCTCGTATCAGCCCACCACACGCCTAATATCACTGCAAGGTGCAAGGTTAATGCAGAAGAAGTTTAATCTGCACTCTTCATTATTCTAACGACTTTTAGTTTTGCATCGCAGTGCTCTCCAGAATCAGCAGTGACCGGTGGAGGGGGGAGGGAGGGGGGTAAACAGGCAGTAAAAACGACCCACGAGAAGTCCGAAAAAAATCAACAATCAACAATCAAGCTTCGATAATAATATCACGAATTTGTAATGACTTTCAGTTGAATTTTCACGATGACAGTTTTTATTAGTAATTAGCTCGCATGATTTATGTATTATTTTTCACATGGTGTGTCACCGGCTCTCTCTTCCCCTGATTTCCTGTCTGGACTTCACTGTTTCCATCTAATAAAGGCAAACAAATGCAAAAAAAAAAAAAAGGTTGAGGTTGCCTGAAGTTGATTTTTTTCCAATTTGCTACAAAAGCAGAGGGCAGAAGAAGCTGTGATGGCCGAGAGGTTAAGGCGTTGGACTCGAAATCCAATGGGGTTTCCCCGCGTAGGTTCGAACCCTACTCACAGCGGTCAACGTGTCTTTAGTGCCGCTGGCAGAAAGCAGTTTCTTTTAGCTGCGGCAGGATCGACATCCTGATCTGCTAACGGCTGACAAACCTGTATGCAAAGAGTTGTGATGGCCGAGTCGTAGAATTTACGCTGACTGGTCTCTTGATCAAACTTTGGTCACCTGTCTTACAGTTTGGGCAGTTTCATCGTCAGGTTTCCCTCATTTAGACTACAATCAAATTATGCTCACAGCCACGTGATTCACCTCGACCAACACTTTGTGTTGTACTTTAGCAAAAAAAACAAAAAACGCAATACGCCACCACAAGGAATCTTTTCCTAAACACTGTCAGAAAAAGCAAAAACAAAGACTTATGGCCAAGTCGTAGAATCAACTTGATTTTTCCATCAAAATGTGTTCATCTGTTTTACAATTTGGACATTTCCCTCTTGTAGATTCAAATTATGCTTTTTAATGACAAATGGAGGCAAAAACGCAACGCCATGCAGTGGTAGACACAACTTAGAAGACCTTTTTCAGACTCCTCAACGTTCACTTTCTTATTCAAAAAACTTTTAATTTGAGGTTGCTTAAAAGTTATTCTGTTCCAAAGTGACGGAAAAATGTATGCACAGCCACATATACCTTAAAAGTGAATGATGAAATGTCTTTAAAATGGCACATTACTTCAATGTCGATCCATTTTGTTTATACTTTTAGCAGGAAGGCATTCATATTTTAGAAACAATGCATTTGCCAAGGCAGCTCATATTTCTGTTTGTGTCCGTGTGTGCGGGATGAATTCGACTAAACGAGCGCCGCTAAACGAAAAGCTCTTAAACGGTGGCAGGGCGCCAGATAAAATCTAAATGGGAATAAATGGGGTTGGTGGTTCGGGGGCGTGGGGGGGTGCGGGTGGTGGTGGTGGTGTGTGTGTGTGTGTGGGGGGGGGGGGGGGTTACCTGGGGTTTGTTTCCTGAAGACAAATTAAAAAATTAGAAGCTGCAGCGAGGGAGGAAAGGTCGGCACATTAAAAAATAAAAAAAAATTAAAAATGAGGCCGAATGCAAACGATCGGAAGTAAAATCAAGTCTTTTTTTTAGTTTTTTTGTACAAAATTTCCTCTTTCTTGTTTGTGTTTGATTCAGACCAAAGATGCTGATTTTTTTTTTACGGGCATTTCGAACCTCGCACCAAATCTTCCAACAAAACCGATTGTACAGAAATCGGTGTGAGCGGGTTTAACGAGACAAAGCTTCTCATTCAGCTTAAACCCTTCGACGCCTCTCGTCCTTTGAAAGCCTCGGTCTTTATCGCCGACGTCCTTTCAATTACGCCGGCCGACCCCGAGCCGCCTTTTCTGTTTGTTTTCTGTCGTGTTCGTTCGGTGCGAGCTCTAATGGCCTCCCCCGGCCTCGCGCATTAGTCGTGCACGGTCGCCACGAAGGTGCCCAACCTCGGTCCATTTCATTACCTCGATGGTTCGGGGTTGAATATAAATAGCTGAACACCGAAGAATCGCAGCCGCAATTGAGCTCATTGAACAAACAGAGATGAGAGGAAGTAGACGGCAGCAACATTTTGTACATTTCCACTCGTGATGTATGTAAGACGCCACGCTAAACAACAACAACAACAACAACAACACTGATTTCATTGTTTTTTTCAGGATGGAGCGAAGCGGCATCGAACCTCGTCTGTCCCATAAAACGCTGGGATACCGGAGCCTCATCAGACCATTCAAGTAAATCTTTTTTTCCTCCTTTTCACTGAACACAATCTCATTTTCATTATTTCATTTACTCGGCTGCTTTACGAAACAGACGAACCACAAACGATATTTTCAGCCGACACGAGCAGCTTCCGAACGTCGGCCGGTCGGCCGGTCGGTCGGTCGGTCGGCCTCCTCGATACAGACGGAAATATTTCAACAACTATTTGGTCGATTGTCATGAAGTTTTTGTGAGAATCCAATTCGCGGTGACCCCGCTGACTTTTCCTCGCTCACGACTTGTCGGTCGAAGTTTTAAAGATGTAACTACTGACGGTTTGCCATGAAGTTTTGCGCAGTTCCCCACTTTTCATCATCGTGCACCAAGTTTAAGGATTTTTTTTTTGAACTCCCCTGCCGACGAAAAACCTAAAGCTGCCTTCATCTCTAACTTTCTGTAGCAAATGGCCACGGTGGGCTAACGGTTTAGCAAGCCAGCGGGCGGGTACCGTAGTGCGGGGAATGGAAATTCAGAAGAGGAGGCTGCTGGTACATCAAACATTTTCATCATACGCATCATAAATTTATGAAGAAAAATTAAAATTTTATATTAAATGATCATCCACTGAAAAAAAAAAAAAAAAAGAACTTCGTAGTCCGTGAACGAATGATTCTCATCAGGTTTTGCTGAACTTTGTGTTTAGTGATATTTAGCAAAGTTAGCATGCTAACAAGCTAAACTAAACACACCAGCGTACAGTTAGCATGTTTGCCATTATAACTCTGGGTATGTTAGCATGCTGATAATAGCATTTGATGTGACTCCAGACTCTAATGTAGACCTAGCATCATATCTAAAAAACTCCTTTTTCATGTAGTTTTGCCCACTTAGAGAAATCATCCAGGCTGAGGACTTCCTGACTTCGGGGCCCCGAGCGAACGGTCCAAACATTTGATCCATTAACAGACCCTCAAAATACGTTTACTCAACAAAAAACTAAAAATCCTGTAAGAAACTCATATTCTGTTTTGATTTTTCATCTCAACAGGCAGCAGCAGTTTGGAGGTGAAAGAGAACCGGGCTGACAAAAGCCAGGTGGAACCCGACCTTCTACCAAAGGATCATCCGTCCACTTTCTGCACGACTTTCCTCAAACACGGGCCGAGAGCTCTGAAGAGGAAGCAGCCGCTGGCGGAGGGAAAAGACCGGCTGCCCTCCCGAAGCCACCCGACTTATAAACGAGCGGCGTGGGCCGTGACCCAGAAGAACGCGGTGGTGCAGCTGAACGAGTTGCGACCCGGCCTGCGGTACGAGATCGTGTCCACGACGGGACCGCTGCACGCTCCCGTGTTCGCCGTCGGCGTGGAGGTAAACGGTTTCCACTTCGAGGGCAGAGGACCTACGAAAAAGCAGGCGAAGATGAGGGCCGCAGAGCGGGCGCTGCGCTCGTTCGTCCAGTTCCCGAACGCCTCGCAGGCTCACGCCGCCATAGGCGACTTCGCCGGCGCGCCCGTCGACTTCACGGCGGACAAGCCGGACATCCCGCTCCTCGAAGAGTTTGAGCCGTCGCTACTTGAAAACTGCGACCTCCTGCGCTGCAGCGCGGCGAAGAAGGAGGTCTTCTCCAGCGTTTACAACCACAGACGGCTTCTTCGACTCACTCTGGACTTGGTTTCCGTCAGCGGCTCGTTGCTGGAGCGCCTGAGTCCGGTGGCGCTGCTCAACGAGCTCCGCCCGGGACTCAGGTACACCTGCCTGACGGAGCGAGTTCACGGCAGGCCGACGAGGAGTTTCGTGATGGTGGTGAAGTTGGAGGGACGGGTGTTCGAAGGGTGCGGCCACAGTAAAAGACTGGCCAAGGCCCAGGCAGCGGCCGCCGCCCTGCAGTCGCTCTACAACGTGAGTCTGGGACCAGACAGGAAGGTCCTCCGGGGCAGCCGGGCCAGAAATCAGCTACCTCAGGTGAGTACGAATTATTGTCCAACACTATTCTCCTTTCCTTACAGTGCTTGAAATCAGCATCCAGAGTGTAGACTGTATATGAAAATGAGGCCTATGCGGAAGGTCCTTGCAATACCACCGTGTGCCACTAGAGGTCGGCTCCAAAAAGCCTCCATAGACTCCCATTCAACTTGTTTCATATAAAGTCACTCCTTCTTATTAGTTTTCTGGAGGTCCATCTGAAAATAATCCCTCATTCATTAGAAAAGAAGATTCAAGAAGACCTGTTTTTGGGGGCGTGTCTGTTTGATTGACAGGCCTGTGGTGCAGTCAGGTTCCCCCCCCCCGCCCAGCTGGCCCAAATACGGTTGCAACCGGCTCCAAACCGATCCGAATTACAAAGATGGCGCCGGACGAATTACGAACTCGAGGCTTCGTACCGGCCGTTCAACAAACCGACGAGCGACGTCACGGCCGGTTGCAGGTTCTAGTTTTAAATCCATTCGCTGATGACGGCAACAGAGGCTGAATGAACAGCTGCAGACTTCTAGAAGATTCTAATACATTATTCAAAGACAAATCTTGAGCCTTAAAATGTATTTTTAAAAAGAAATCCCCAGATCAGACTAGAAGACATCATGATAAGAATCTGGGTGTTTTTTTTCCTCCACACTGTGGACACATTTTTCATCAGCATTTTACAGGACAATGTGGAAACACCACACCGGCTTCAAACTGAATTTTTCCCCTCGGTCGTCCAAACCGCCGGGACGAATGAGCGCGCCGCACATCGGCAACGGCCGTCGTGTCCTCGGGCCCGGCGGCCGGATGGCGTCCCGCACGCTCGTCTGTGGCATCTAAACAACTTCATTATGTCTCGGAGCCTCCGAGGCATCGTTCCCGGCGTCGTGCTTTATGAACACGAGGAAGATTCGCCTCCCGGCGTCAAGAGAGACGACTTGAAACCTTCTGCATCACACCGTGGCTCAAATATGCACAAAAAATAATAATAATAATAGGAGAAACACGTTTAGACACTTCTGGTGAACGCCTGAGGGAGATTTTGTCGAGAGTCCGATGACGAGCGGTTTTAACATTCAGCTCGAAATTCTTTTTCGATGCTCCGAAAAGTGATTTCACACCAAAAGCTGAGTGAACAATTTGCAGAAGCTTCCCACCGACTTCCCGTTTGGCGCCAACCGTCCCTCCGTTCCTCCGACTGTCTGTCAGGCGGCGCAACGCATTGATGAACATTATTACGGCGCATTAGAGACGGAGGAGGCGCGGCAGCCGAGCGAGGCGGCGGAGAGGTGGGGGGGCGAGGCGGTTTGTGAAGAGCCTAATAATCTGACGGATAATTGTTTAACACACTCATTACACACGACCTTGTGCCGACTGTCATCCGGAAAACGACGAGTTTAACGCCCCCCCCCCCAAAAAAAAGAGGGAAAAACATATTTTCTGATTGACAGAAACGAGCTCTAAAGAACAGACGAGACGTTTTAAAAGGCGATCGACAGTTTTAGGCCTTGAAATGACGGCGGGGTGATATTTCTAAATGAGTTTGGGTTTGACGCGTGAAGTGAAACGTTTAAATTCTTCGACATGTGAAAAAGTTTGTAGACGGTTGTGGTTTGTACAAACGGAGAGAAGCGGCGAGACGAGTTGCGTCTTTTTTAAGCAACATCAGCACCTGTGATTGATGTGTTTTCGTGACCGCCGGTTCGTACGACACGGAGCCCAAACTCAGGCGGTTCGCAAATATGTCGCTTTTTTTTTTTTTTTTTTTTTGGAAAGCTGCTCCTGAAAAGTTTTTTACGCTGGTCGCAAATATCCACTTGGTTTTATTATACAATGCACAGCAACTTTCTTCCGCAGCTAATCTGGCAGTATTACGACCTCGGACCTCACATGAAATTGAAAAGTTAAGTTAAAATGACATGCGGGTACCATGGTAACGATGCCGGTGGAAAAGTATTCGGATCCTTTGTTGTGGTGAAGTGACGCGGTTCAGACGACGTCAACGTCATTTTTTTTTCTTTCTTGTTTCTTGTTGTTTAAAGCTGCGTTCACTGTTGCCACGACGATGGAGGTTGCATAAGATGTAATTTTTAAAAAGCCCGACACGCTCCAACCCGAGTCGTTATCCTTCACCACCCCAGAGATTTTTGTGCCGAAACACTCAAAACAAAAAAACAAAAAAAGAGAGCTTCACTTACCGGCTGCAGAATCCAAAGAAACAGAAAACAGACGGGGAGGGAAGTGAACACAAAACATCAGGGACACGTGTGTCACTTGGCAAACAACAAGCGTTTAAATTACCAGAGGGGCTACTTACAAAGTGGCTGCAGCTGGGGCACCTGGGAGCAGGTGAGGTGGGCGTGGCTTGCAGAGACAGGAGGGTGGAGGGGGAGGGACATACGAAAAAAAAACAAGACCAGGACACCTGTGGGTCGTCTTCCAGGTTAAAAAACAAACAAACAACCTTTGTGTTTGTAAAGGTGCATGGTTAGGGTCTAAAATAGTTTACGACAATGTTTTAATTTATTTTAATGTTCTCCATGTGGCAGCTCAGTTTTTATGTATGCACCCCGGACTCGTTATAGAAAGCTGCAAACGGGTTTAATTCAGGAGTTTGTTGCTGTAAACCATTTAAATTTCTTTTCGCCCCCTAGTGGTCATTGTTGAGAGTTCACACCATCGACTGTATATAAAAAGCCTTAAGCTGCAATACCACCCGGTGCCACTAGAGGTCGGCTCCAAAAAGCCTCCGGCTCCATAGACTCCCATTCAACTTCTCTCATCAAATCCAAAGTGAATAAAATGTGTCCATCAGTTATCTCGGTGTTGTTAGCTAAAGTCACTCCTTCTTCTTAGTTTTCTGGAGGTCCATCTGAAAATAATCCCTCATTCATTAGAAAAGAAGATTCAAGAAGACCTGTTTTTGGGGGCGTGTCTGTTTGATTGACAGGCCTGTGGTGCAGTCAGGTTTCCAATCAGATCGGTCAGATCCATCGCTGGCTCCTCCCCCCCAGCTTGTCCAAATATGGTCACTTCCTGGTTCAAGCCGCACTGAACTACAAAGATGACGACGGCCAGAAATCTTCTTAAATTCTTCATAACGGCCGTTCACAAACCAACGGGTGACGTCGCTGCTCGGTTAAACAACGTTTGCACAAAGTTTCTTTAAAGCCAACATCCCTCTAATTGACCTCAAATGTTTGTCTCTACCACTTTTTCCGTCTGCAGTTCTTCGCAGAATCGATCTTCCACTTGGTGAGAGAGAAACACGCCGAGCTGACAGACGGCTGCTTCTCCGCCTCGCACGCCCGTCACAAGGTGCTGGCGGGGATCGTAATGACCGCAGGTGAGTGGCGTCGCAACTCGGATGTAAGAAGATGAGGTCAGACACAGAGAGGGAATCACACGCTGGAATGAACGTGTTCGAAAACGACCCCAAAAAAAATCAAAGGCAAGTAAAACAACATCAAATGAAAATATTTCAAATCCAGACAAGTCAAGGAAAGAACTAATGTCCCTCGAACCTCCAGCCCAACGCAGCGACCATCTCAAAAGACGAAACATTGCTCAGTCATATCGTCATAAATATCGAAACAGAAGATTTTGAATCCTCGTCGTGTCCTTTAGATTTGGATTAAAACGGTTTGTTTCGCTCTTCTTCCACTATCCAAGTCCGTCTTGATGTAGTCGGTGATGGAAAGGAACGCCTCAGATTACTCTGTTCAGATCCAGAGAGGGGAGCCGACATCTTTGAGGCGTCGGAGGTTCAATCATACACTTTTCATGAGCCCGTCTCCGCCGGTTAACGTCGCCGAGGACGAGGGTCAAACGAGGCGTCTCGTCTCGGCCGCATTGTGTCGAATGTCTCGTTCCATCGGAGTCAATCATTCGCTCAACGAGTCGCTTCGGATCTGAAATGAGACTTATTGTTTCTGTAAATTTCATGATTATTATTATTTTTTTTTAATTCCACGCTCAACATTTCTTCCTCTTTATTCAGGATTTGACCTCCGGTCCGCCCGAGTCGTGTCTCTGGCGACGGGGACGAAGTGTCTGGACTCGGATAATTGGAGCGACCGCGACGGCACGCTCAGCGACTGCCACGCCGAAGTCGTCAGTCGAAGGGCGCTGGTTCGATTCCTGTACACTCAGCTGGAGCTGCTGCTCTGGTACGATCAGGAGTCGATTTCTCTGTTGTTATAAAAAAAATAAAAAATAAAAAATAAATTGTCATGGTGATTTCAGGAAGAGTTGTACTTGGCCGAAGTTTTGGATGAAATTTGGCATTCAAAAGTAATTTGGTCAAATTCTTTTGGAGGATTTTGCCTTAAAAATGTCATTTTGACTGGTTTAAAGGGGGAATTTGACCATAAAATTTAAACTTTGCCCAGTTCTTGTTTTTTGTGGAATTTGTCATTAAAAATGTTTGATCTCCTTTTTGGGTGTTTTTCAGGTGGATTTTGCCATTATATCTATTATATCTATTAATTTGTTAATTTTTAGTTGAATTTAGCCTCAACAAATATTGTTTTGTAAAGTTTTAGCGTGCAATTTGGTGTCAGAAATGTAATGTTCTTAAAATTGTGGATGGAATTTGGCATAAAAAAGTAAATTTGGCAAATTTTTGCATGGATTTTGTCATAAATGTCATTTTGTCTTTTTTAAGAAAAACTAAATAAAGTATAGTTTTATATATAGTTTTATCCAGTTTTTGTGAAAATTGACATTAGAAATGTTTCGTCTGCTTTAAAGGTTGATAATATTCTAAAATGACTTTATTTGTCTTGTTTCTAGGTGTTTTTTTTGGCCTAACATGTGATTTTGTCTCGCAGCATAAAATTTGGTTCAACAAATGTTACTTAGTCCAGATTGTGGTCAGAATTTGGTATTAAAATGTGTTTTGTAGTTTTTCGTGGAGGATTTTTGGCAGTAAATATTATTTTGTTTAGTTTTTTGGTGGAACTGGCGTAATTTTTTTTTTTTATTTAAGCGCCGTTAATAAATTGAGACATCAGTTTCTCTGGATTACCAAAAATTTTTGACGATGTGACAAAGTAAAAAAACAACATAATTTCCAGCGGTGTTTGTCGTGTTGAATTTTTCTCGTTTGTTTCCTTGAAGTAAACCAGCTGACGTTGAGGAAGAGTCGATCTTCGTACCAAATAAAAGCGGCGGCGGCTTCCGGCTGCGGGACGGTGTCCTCTTCCACATGTTCGTCAGCTCGTCGCCGTGCGGAGACGCCCGACTCAACTGCCCCTACGAGACCACAGCTGCATGTGAGGCAAACACATTTAGATGATGGTGATCGTGGTGATTCTACGGAGGCACATTTCTGCCAGTAACAGAAACTAGACCTGTTTCAATCCACGAAAAAGTATGAAACCTGGACGTTGATTCTGAAAATCTGGAATCAGGCTTTTTAAAGTGATGTTCCTCGGCAGCGTGGCGCCTCTGTAAATTATTATTTGTTTTATCCTTGTGACAGATCCCAGCAGGAGGTTTCACTGCCACCTCCGGGTGAAGGTGAACGGAGGCGAGGGGACGCTGCCCGTCACGGCACGGACAGCCAATCAGAAATGGGACGGCGTGTCGCCGGGTAAACGTCCCGTCACCATGTCCTGCACGGACAAAATGGCAAAGTGAGTTTGATGGATAAACACCGTCCTCGTACTTCGTTAAGTCAGAGTTCGGAGACTTTAATAAAAAGTAATATAAAAGTCGTCTCTCGCTGTGGGGAAATTTAATCGTATCATTTCTATAAGATTTTGTTTATTTTTATAGCTTTTTTTAGATTTAATTCTTTTACGTCTGACAGTGAAAAACAGACGTTCAGTTCCTTCTCGATCTCGTGTAGATTTTATTTCCACACCCCGATGAAGGATTCCAACTTTTAAAAAAGCTTCTCATCGCGTTTTTTTGTCTCGACAGGTGGAGCGTCGTGGGCCTCCAGGGGGCGCTGCTGTCTCACCTGGTGGCGCCGGTTTACCTGCACAGCCTGACGGTGGGCACGCTGAACCACACGGGTCACCTGGGCAGAGCCGTGGCGCGCCGCCTCGCGCCCGTCCAGCACCTGCCCTTCCCCTACCGACGACAGCAGCTGCTGCTCGGCTGTACGTCCAAACGGAGCCCTGAAACAACGATCCTGACTTATTAATCGATAAAGAAAATTGTGTTCATTGGCTCATTTGGACGCTAAATGGAACCGAACCATCACGAATGTTTTTAGTTCCACGTGAGCGTTTCCTGATGTGAAAAGTACAAAAGTCTGGCGTGAAAAAAAAAAGGCCACTTTCAAATTCTGGGTTTCAAACAAACAGAAATACAAACTCATGACAACAGAAGTGCTGAACGGGCATTTAAAAATACGTTTTCAGACGTGTCCACCGTAGCCAGCTCATTGTGGACCGTAGACTGGATATAAAAGTGTTCGTCGCTTCCGGCTCTGAAATATAAGGCCGATGAAGAAGTGCCTTAAAGCTGCAATACCAGCGAGTGCCACTAGAGGTCGGTTCCAAAAAGCCTCCGGCTCCATAGACTCCCATTCAACTTCTCTCATCAAATCCAAAGTGAATAAAATGTGTCCATCAGTTATCTCGGTGTTGTTAGCTAAAGTCACTCCTTCTTATTAGTTTTCTGGAGGTCCATCTGAAAATAATCCCTCATTCATTAGAAAAGAAGATTCAAGAAGACCTGTTTTTGGGGGCGTGTCTGTTTGATTGACAGGCCTGTGGTGCAGTCAGGTTACAGCTATCGGTGGGCGGGACGTAGTATCGTCAGGTTTTCAATCAGATCAGTCAGATCCACTGCTGGCTCCTCCCCCAGCTCGTCCAAATATGGTCACTTCCTGCTCGCAAAGATGGCGCACGGCCCAAATTCCGAACTCGAGGCTTTGTAACGTCCGTTCATAACGCACATTTTGGATTTTTTTTTTTTTTTTTAACATAAAACAAACCTGTAGTTTAATACACATATAATCTGCGTAGATTTCCCCCCAAAAAATGCTTTTTCCCTCCTCCCCCTTCAGGTCTGAGCAGCGGGGAGGTTCGGCCGGCGGGGGGGAAGGCGCCCAACGTCAGCGTGAACTGGAGCCGTGGCGACGACGGCCTGGAGGAGATCAGCAGCTCCACGGGGAGGCGGACGGACTCGGGGACGCCGTCCCGGCTCTGCAGGCGCTCGGCGTTCGCCCGCTGGCTGAGGCTGCAGCAGCAGGTCGGTCGGAGAGCTGGAAAACTCATCTTAAAAAAAAAAGAGGAGACGCCTCAGAGAGGATGTCTGCTGCATGAAAAATTCCCGAGGATGTGATTACCAAGGCCTCCTTCTAAACTCGTGATATCACAGATTACTTACCGGCATGTAATTGGTTTATTTTGGTTGAGGTTTATCATCGAGATATTGAGCTTCAAAAAAATTCCCTTTTGGCCAAGTGATCATTTTTTCTGCGTCTTAACCAACCCTCAAAATGTTTACACGCAATTTTATAATTTGTATTAAAAACACAGGTTGGAAAGTCGGCTGCGAGTGAAACGATCAGAAATGCTCAAATATGCCAGTAAATGAGCAAATAAGTCCTCGAAGTCTGCGACCAAACCCACCGCACGTGTGACGAAGCCTCAAAGAAGGTTTCGAAACTCCTTCTGCGAGATTAAAATATGCATGTGGCGTGTCGGGATCGGACCAAATGGCCTCGGTTTAAAGTTTGATGGCAGCAGACGAGTCTCGTAATTATTTACGGGGTCATTGTTGGAAAAAGCCGCTTTTAATATCGCAAAGAAAAGACGTAGAAGAAATAAAAGAAAGGGAGGCGAGTCACGAAAGGAGGACGACAAAACTAGACAATAATAATAATAGAGATCATTATTTTTGAACATGTTAACTTACCTGTCTGACATCGAGCTTTTTCCGATGTTGACGCCATTTTCCATCGTTGGTAACTGAGCTGAACAATAACGTTCAATTTTCTTGAATTATTTTGCCTCTTTGTGGGCTGATTAGAGAAATTATAAGTTTGATTTGATTGACCAGACTTGTATTTAATTGTGCTCCTCCCCCCCTCCCTCCCCCCGCCTTTCCTTCCCAAGTTACATGGTTCGATTTCGGTCGCCACGGAAACGTATTCTGCTTCCAAGATGGCCGCCGGATGCTACCAGAGGGCGGTGCAGCAGTTTGCCGGCGCCGTGCAGGCTGCAGGTCTGGGAACGTGGCGCAGGAAACCTCCCGAGCTGGCTCACAATGGAGAGTTCGAAGGCTGAATGTTTTAAGGACGTTTTTTTTCCAACACGGTACGAGGAAACGTTTCAGTTTCGCTCGCGTGAGAAAACAGCTCGATTTTGGAAACATGGTGAAGATGCAAGTAAACAATTCATCATCATGCAAGTGAGCACAGAAGCAAAACATCAATCGTATTTCGGCAAAAGCTGAACTGGAGTTCTGAGCTTTTATAACTTCGTAGCTCGCTGACTGGAGAAACACTGAAAAACACATTTTCTATCAGTTTAACCGGCGAAATATATCGTTGTTGGGTAACTTATTTATGAGGTTTGATCAACCGCTTGCAAAGAAACGCCTGCGAGTTGGAAATGTGGATTTGAGCACTAATAATGTTTCAAGATCGACAAACATCCAAATTAGACCCCGAATACGATCAATTCAACGATTTCAAAAGCTTCACCTGTTTTTATTCGTTAACGAACGATGTGAATATAGCACCAGATAACACCCGTTCTTTCGTTTTATTTATGTTTTCATCCTCGTGATGATCCATGCAGCTCTTACATTTTAACCTTCAGCCATTTGTAGAAGTTAAAACGGTCCAAAATATCCGCATCTTTCAAAAGTGTCCTCGTAAGGTCTGAAGCACCTGTCGGTCCTCACAAAGAACAAAAACAAACACACCAAACAAAACTCGCTTCAGTCTTATCTGAACCTTAACCGACCTCCACACACACACACACACACACACACACACACACACACACACACACACACACTCTATAAACTTGACCTTGAAATCGAACGGTCAACCTTGAGCCGAGTCCCCACAATGTAGGTGTGTGAGTAGACACGTGTCCCCCGTAAACACTCGTTTGAACAGGTTCATTTTTTAAAAGTTGTTGTGTTCTTTACAGAAGATGTTCTTGATGTTCATCAGTTTTTCCCCCTCGTGTACTGCGAGTGTTCAGGACTAACAAGGACACACTGCCACCTAGTGGTGGATTGTGTGCTGTACACAGGGGGTGAAGAAATATGTGTTTTGTCCTATTTTTTTGCCACCCAGATTTCTTCCTTTTATCTCTTTAATGAGTTAAATTACAAATATCCCAAAGATGTTATTACCTGTATTTATAGGTGTTTGTTTATAGAAGGTTTTGGAGGAAATAAGATGTAAAACTTTTACTGAAAGCCACTTGGTGTGTAATGAGACTTTTATTTTTAGCTGTGCAGAATGTATGTACTCTATATTGGTCATGACTATTTTTATCACTGGAAATAAATCTAATTTGTGTTAATTGTTTGTGTTGACGCTGACGTCTTCTGAATAATTAGAACTACTGAACGCTGATGTCGGTGCCTCGTTCCTGTTTGTATCTCCGACGTCACGTTACAGCAGGTTTGTTATAGTTTTGGATGTTTTTTTTGGGGGGATTGATAATGTCTCAGAGACAACTACGAATATTAAAAGGTCGTGATAGAATATAGACACACCAAAGAAAACAAAACGGCAAATGTTCAAACAGCTCAAATGGTTTATTTGTATTCCACAAGCAGATGCTTGTTCCTCGTTACACAACTATAATCCACAAACTTGTGGTAAAAGTTACATTTCATTTTTTTGTTTTGTTTTTTGAACTGAGCTGTGGTGTTTGTTGTTGTACATCGACCACATAAAACACTGTTCAACACCACGAAGCCACAGTTTTACAAGGCTGCAAGACGGCGGGATTCGAGATGGCCGACGGCTCAGTGAGAAATGTGCATTTTTTATTTATTTATTTTTTTTCCTCGTGACTGATGGTGTAAAACTGGTGAATTATGAACGTGGTGACAAAGTGGCTCAGTGTTGGTAGAAAAACGCAGTCGAGTGCTTTAAGTGTTCGCGAAGAAGAAAACGTGTTTGGAGTGAACGAACGATCGTTCGTGACACGCAGACAGCTTTTCGTCTTCTTCACACAAACGTGACGTGTTATCATTTAAACCAGGGATGAGCGCCTGTGCAGCTCTTATTTTGAAAGGAACAGATTTCCTGGAGTAAGACAGCGGACTTTCAATTTAAATAAAATTCAATTGAACATTTTAAGGCTGGTTTTCCTTCAGTAACGAGTGTTAGCGAACGGTTTTCTTATTTTCCGTCAGTAAAATTTGGTGTTTTTTTTAAATACAGTTAGTTTGATGCAAAAGACCTTTTTATTTGCCATCCCTGGGCTAAATGATAAAACAAACCTGAACGTAAAAAAACGGATGATCCAGCGTCACCCGTCGTGAAGCAATAAATCAGATTTACACCAAATAAAAAAAAACAAAATAAAAAGACAAGATCATGTCATCAAGTTATAAAAGCTAATAAAGCTGCTGCAGCTGAAATGCACTATACAGCCGAACTTTCTTTATATATTACAATTCATACGATACAAATGTTATGGTTATAAAGTCAGAGGAGGTTATCACTTGACGCGTGCCTTTTGACAAGTAGTCGAACACTTTTTTATGATTTCAAATCTGTAATCGTTGTGGTTTTTCTTTCTTTGAGGCTAGAATATTTTTTTTTAGGCGAGCAAAAGGCAGCATTAAAGCGTGACCACGTATACGTACAGGAAAGTCGTTGGTAACCACAAAAAGAAAATACAAAATTTGTACCCACAGAAAATGTCGTTGTGTTTGTTTAACATTTGAGTTACGAACCAGCGAACGCCTCACAAATCTAAAGCTGAGCTCACAGTTTTGAAAACCAACCGTGCTTGTTCATCGTGTTGCTGCGGTCACTGCCCATTATTACGATATTTAACACGTTTATTAGCTCGACGTCGAACCGTCTCACCCGAAAACACACCCGGACGTTGTTTTAATAGCGAAACCCACACACACACACACACACATTACAGAATCTAGTTCCTTGAATGCAGCTTTGGCTGTTTTAGTGGCAGTGGGAAAGCAAAAAAAAAAAAAAAAGCAGGAGACAGCGAATGCATCATGACACTCCCCAGAGATTCGACTTCTTTTTAAAAGTACCGTAACGAACGACGGCATTCGAACACAACGGGCTAAAGGGCGCTGCGATTAACGAGAAGAAGAAATAAAAGAATCACGTCCAGTATCGGTGGAACAGCAGGACCGGGCGTCGGAGGAAAAGTTTCCACTTCACATTCCTTTTTAAAACCGCTTCTTAAACCCTCGTTTTAAATGAATCCCTTTAAATCAGATTTCATTACCTGATAAACTAAATTTATCGTCCAATTTCTGTCCAGGTAAACTACGTTTCCCTAAAAAAAAAAAATCAACACATTTTTTTTAAAGTACACTTTAAATGGACACAATATTTTAAAAAGCTCAAAAGTAGAATTTTTAAGCGATTATTCTTTTGTCAGAAGTTTCACTCACGTTAGTGTGCGGACTTGAAACCTTTTCATTAAAAAGATAAATTAATTTCTGAAAACCAAATTTTTCTTTTAACAAAAGCTGAAATGAATTTAGATTCGTCCGAATTCACAAGCAGGTTCAGATTTTTAAAATTGCTTCTTAATTAATGGAAAAAATTCTTGCAGTCAAAAGGGGCGAATAATGTCCCGGAAAAAAAACATTACACACACCAGAGGTATTTAAATTCTTTTCTATGAAGGGAACAAAAATCTGGATTTGGATTTTCTTCAAAGTGCCCAGCCCTGCCTCCAACATGTTTTTCTGAGACTAAAGATTTCATCTTTTCAAACAGAAACGCAGAGATCTTCGTCCTACACGGCACAAAGCAGCTTCTAACAACGAATCGTCGCTTCTTGTTTTTGTTTTTTTTCATGTCCAGCTGACAGTCGCTGGTTTCACGACTCCACAAAAAAACAACAATGATCCTGGACAGAGCTTCAACATTTCAGCCACTCAGGTAGAAAGTTAATGGAAGTACAAGAGAGTGTGCTTATTCCTTTTAATTAATTCCAAGTCGTGTAAAATAAAACGCTGTTACAGCGTTTCTCCTGTCGCTCGGCGGCAAGTGTGCTCAGTGCTGCCGCCGGTGGCGAAACGCTGCGCTGCAACGACATCACTTAAAAAGTTTCCAAGAATCCAAATATGTCCTCAAATATGTTGTTTTTATGTTCTGGGATACTCACGAGGAAAATTGACAGCAAAAAAAAAAAAAAAAAAAGTGTATTTGACACTAAAGTCACTTAAAGACCATGACGAATAGAAACATGAAATTTGCCTCATAAGAATTTTACTGTAACGTATTGAAGCCATCGTTTTTTTAATTCTTCTAATAATTATTACAATTCTTCAATCACAGACACAACGTTAGAATTAAAGTGTGAAAGTCTGATTGTTAAATATGTGCTAGTTTCCATTTTAAACACTTCCACATTAAATCTGAGGAGCTGATCTGGATGTTGCGGTTCTGTCCGGCCGATCGGGATGTTTTTCGGGATGAAATAATCAGCAGCACGAGCACATGCGACAGTTTTCTTTCTGATCCACATTGAAGACCGAGATTCATCCCCAAAAATGTTTTATCCATCATTTGATGAGAAAAACCCCCGAATCTGTTAATTACAACTAGTGACGTGTATCGTACTATTACTGAAGTCTGAATTTAGGATTTAGAGAACGGACGCCTCGTCGAGTTGTTTCCAGATGAAGTTTCTGTAAATCAGATAAAAGAAACTTTCTGTTTAAGTGGATTTTGTTCCTTTTTTTAAAAGCAGCTGTTTTGTCCGAGCGAACTTTCCGTTAGCGTCGCAGGTTCGATCGGAGCGGATACGTGCGTCGACATGTTTTTTAGTTTTCAACGAAGAAGAATATCTCGAGGTTACGTCTGTGCTTGTTTTTGTTTGTTGTTGTTCCATCAGTGTTAAACAGTTTATTTTAGTTTGTTTTAACCTCCGCAGGCTCAAAAGAAGAGCTGATAAAAGTCCCTACTTCCGCCCGGTGCGTTTACGACACGTTTTCCACACGTATAAAAAGACGAAACTTTTCACAGCCTCCTTTTAAGCCGACCGGACGCTCCGTTGAGCGTTCCACGCCGCGAACACTGACTTTTTTTCTTTTTTTTTGGGGGTGGGGGTGAGTGAAGAAGAGGAGGAGGAGGAAGAGGAGGAGGTCATTTCTCCTGCAGCAGCGCCGGGATGTTGATGTTCCAGCCGATGGCCTGCCGGTCGAAGCCGCAGGTGAACAGGTTGCAGGTGTTGTTGTCTTCGCACCAGGCGGAGCAGCACACCATGCGGCGGTGACCCTGAAGGACAACCACGGGGACACAGAGGTCAAACACTGGAGGACAGCGACGTCATTTATAAAACTCTGGAACCGACTGGATCTTATTATAACCCCCGTGTTTAAATCTAATCATGACTTTAATAAAGTCAACAATATAATCCTGCTATTTTCAATTTCTTGTTCTGGATCAATCATCTGAAGTGTTTCAGGATGTTTCACAATAAAAGCATAGTTAAGATATAAAAGATTGTTTTTTTTTTCACTATTAGAGGTCGAGGACTCTTAATTTGAAAGGGAAACAGGAAGAATGAAGTTTGCAGTGACTTTAACGGGGCAAACGGGAGCGGATGAAGAGAACCAGAGACATTCCCAATAAATCTGTGATTTATTTGTACAAAATGAAAAGATGATGGAGGAGAATGATTTTTTTTAAAGGCGTGACTCTCTTGACTGACCTGTCTGTTGCTTCGTGGGAGTCGAGCCAGTCGCACCCCCGACATGTCGAACAGCCGGACCTGCCGATTGTCGTGAGGAAGGGCGATAATCTTCTGGTTGACGGACACGCTGATCCTGAAGAGAATCGACAGCAGCGCGTTAATCAGAGTGAAACATATTCAACCCGACTGATGCTTGAACTCAGCTTTCATACGTAGTCTGGTCATAATAGTGGACAGATAATAACCCACGAGGATTAAAGAGTTTAACATCCAACCATCATTTCTGTCTTTCTAAGAAAATAAAGCCAATTTTTTTTATCTCGTTTTCACTTCTAAAAAAAAAATCTGCCTCTTTTTTCTGCTTGTATAATTATATATTAACTGAACATTAAGTTTTTGGCCTGAAGGTCAAACAACACAAAAAAAAACCTGATGCTATCTGGGGCTTTAGAAACCTCTTTACTATTCTTGGACACTTTACAAACTAAATAAGATTATTTCTCAATAAAGAAACGCTTGTTAGTTGCTCCCCTAAAAACAGAAAGCTGTCATGAAAAACAGGACTTTTTATTCGGTGCTGAAAACACCAATAAATTGTAGATATTGTACATTTAAGTAACGCTATGATCATTAACTGTATAAAAAAAACAAAAGCAATAATAAACGATGCATACGTTGTGGTATCAGTGTCACACACACACACACACACACACACACACACACACCACACACACCACACACACCACACACACACACCTGTTGACGGCGGAGTCGGTGCGGATGGTTGCTATGGGCGACCTCATGTTCTTCAGGTCCCACACTTTGACGGTTCGGTCGTCGCTGCCGGACACCACGTTGTCTCCCACCGTGAACACGGCCGACGTCACCGTGCTGCAGACAGGAAAGAGACAAACGTAAGCCGGTCGCTTCCACGTGTTTGTTTTTGTGCGATTCAGCAGGTTTTGTTTCCCGTTGTAGCCGTGGTAACCGTACTTTATTAAGATGGCAGCGTTATTTACTCAATGAAACTGAAATGTAATGTTTTATTGGATGATCGCTTCAAGTTTCTTTAGTGTTTTGTTTTCAGCTGATGCCACATCGCCCCCTTTAGGAGCAAATGAAATCTGCAGGATGGAAACTTTTCAATTTAATACAACGAAAAATCAATAAGTATTAAAAGTCTTCCTCGTGTCAAAAATGTGTTTTGGTTGCTTTCAGGATAATTTACTGCGTTTGCAGCGTTTGACGCTGGAATTATTTTTTTTTTTCAATCTTCTGAAAGTGTCTCGAAGGTGTGAACCAGCGAACAGGATTTGTGACATCACAACTCGTTTTGAAGCCAATTACACAACAACAACACTGAGAAGGGATTTTTAGTCGTTAAAAAAAATATCAAATGGCGTTCATGAAAATATATTCACAGACCGCTGTGCAAATATAAATAAATATTATTTGTAAAGACGCTTCCGACACGTCTGGGAGGATCTTGGGGAACTACTCGGTGACGGAGGCGGCGTGTCGGGTGTCGGACTGACTCGGTGTGTCCCTGGAAAACATTGACGGAGTGGATGGACGGGTCTCTGAAGTCCCACAGTCTGAAGGTGGTGTCTCTGGACGAGGTGACCACCAGGCGCTGGGTGGGGTGTGTGCAGCAGTGGGTCAGCTCCTGGTCGTGACCTGAACACACACACACACACACAGTGATACACAAAAAGGGGGACGTTTTTCTGTGTGACACACACTTCCTGTTTAATCTTTGTGAGCCGGTACACACTTTTTTTTTTCCCCCCTGAACAACATTGTATTATTTTTGTGTTTCATCTCCTCATTTATTTGAAACAGTGATAATTTCCACGGTGAAACTTTCTTTCTGAAAGTAACAAACAGTGTAAAGTAATTCATATCAAAATAATTTGACCTTTATATTAGATTAATATAATTTTCTGATTTATGTCACAACTATGAAGCGTTTCCACAAAATGCTGCTTTTATCGAGGTACAAAAATTAAAAGAAGAAAAAAAGGAGTTATCATGATAATAAGAGCTGTTTTAAAATGATTTTTCCTACAATTGTTACTATTAAAATTACTCAGGTGTTTGCTGACCAGGTTTTCATTGGTTCTTTAGTCGCAGTAAGAAAAAAATAAAAAAAAATAAACGTGTGACAACTGGTCAATTATTGGCTTGAGTTGACGTCCACCTTAATTAATAAAGAATAAAGAAAATAATTAATAAAGAAGCCTTAAATATGACTCACTTTTACTGCTGTTGGTCTTCAGCAAGTTTTACACATACAAGTACTATTATCAATGAGTTAGTCATTGAAGCTTTCACCTCCACTGTTTGTTTCACTCAGACTTCTCTCAACTGTAGAGATTTTAAGAGTCCACGGTTTTATAACAAAAGCAGCATTATTGTTATTATTGTTGTCGTCGTCTTCCTACCAGTGAGCGAGTGGACGAGCTCTGACGTCTCCACGTCGTACAGATTGGCGGCTCGGTCCCAGGAGGCCGTCACGGCCTGCTTCCCCCCCACCAGCCAATCAGCGGCGATCACCACGCCCTGGTGGCTGCGCAGAGTCGTGGTCGCCACGCGGATGGAGGGGCAGTCGTTGGGCCCCTCCAGCTCGCCGTCCGCCTCGTCTTTGTCCGAGAAGTCCACGTCGTCCTCGCAGGGCGTCTGCTGCCGCCGCCGCGGAGACGGGGACAGACGAAGGAATTCAGTCACAGAAAAAGTTACACAAAAAAAAAGTCAAAGAGAAGCTGCGTTCGTGCTCACGCTGATGTCGACGACAGGCTGCGGAGTCGGCAGCTGCACCATGTATCTCCAGATGTGAGCCGTCTGATCTCCGGACGCTGTGGAGGCCAGAAATAAAACAGCTGTTAAGAACGCGTCTGAATGGGGTCAGTTTTCAGGGTGGGTTTGCATCCACCACAGACTGGATATAAAAGAGTTCGTAGCTTCAGGTCTGTAAAATGGTTCTGATCCAGAAGTGTCTAAAGCTGCAATACCAGCGAGTGCCACTAGAGGTCGGCTCCAAAAAGCCTCCGGCTCCATAGACTCCCATTCAACTTCTCTCATCAAATCCAAAGTGAATAAAATGTGTCCATCAGTTATCTCGGTGTTGTTAGCTAAAGTCACTCCTTCTTATTAGTTTTCTGGAGGTCCATCTGAAAATAATCCCTCATTCATTAGAAAAGAAGATTCAAGAAGACCTGTTTTTGGGGGCGTGCCTGTTTGATTGACAGGCCTGAGCCATTCATAAACAAGCGATGTGTCTGCTGCCACTGAGAATTGAAAGGACGTGTTAGTTGTGATGTTTACCTGTTAAAGCCATCTGTTCAGTCGGGTGGAACTTGATGGAGTTCACTGCAGAGACAGATTATCACATCAGACATAATAAACTACATGCTGCAACATTAACCTTTATTATTTATTTTATTTTTCTGTTTGCACCTTTAAATTAATCAAAATTTAGAACTTACATTTCCTAATAATTTACTGTACTTTCACCTTTATCATAATGCAAAAAAAAAAAAAAAATTCTCTTCGATAAAATGTACCTAACAAACAGGTTGCGACACTCTTCAGAATTGTAAAAAGCATACGTAATAACAAACGATATATTTGTTCATATATATGTGAAGCACTGCGTGTTATTTTCTTGAGCCGCATTTCACATATAAGGTGCTTTACAAAATAAAGTTCATTAAATATCATTATTATTGACAACTTCCATCCATCAATTCTCTTTAATTAAAATACAACAGAAGTAAACAAATCTTAATGCTTCAGATATTCACAGGAACAACACAGTTGGATAGAAAAAGTGTATTTCATAATTTCTTTTATAAATATATTGTATATTTTTGACCTGATCCTTGATGGCCCAGATATTTGAGGAGGCACTTTCCCGTCTCGATGCTCCACAGCATCGCAGAGTGATCTGTTATAATACAATAACAAAAAAAACACGACAATTTAAACTTTTATCCTGTTAACAACTGTCTGCATTCAGTAATATAATACTGCTTTCTGGATATAAATAAAATGATTTTGTATGGAATTAATGAGCTGTCCAAGCCATTCAATAGTAAAAACACTACAGAGACCAATGACACAATTAGATCTAGATAGTACGAGATAGAAAGATATAATTAATAAGATATTATTTGATATAATACTGCATTCTGGATGCAAAACCGATGGTATTAAATTAAAGAAAAACATATTCAAAACTTTATGAGACAGTCTGAGAAAATGTAAACTTTGATCTTGTTATCAACTGTCTGCATTCAGTAATATAATACTGCTTTGTGGATATAAATAAAATGATTTTGTATTCGTCTTTTAAGATGTTTGTGACATTTAACATGAAATTAAAAGCTGTCTCAGACATTAGATCATAAAAAACATTTAGATTCGACAATAAAATTCTCAAAAAAGGTAAAAGAAGCCTGAATATTTTGAACTAAGTGGAAAAGCCCCCAAAAAATAAATAATAACAATAAAAAGGAGAGGTGGAAGAAACCAATGGTATTAAATTAAAGAAAGACATATTTAAAACTTCACGACAGTCTGAGAAGATGAGAAAAAAAAAAAGAAAAAAAAAGACGATAAAAATAAGAGACTTATGATGATGATTAAAAAAATTAATAAAAAATAAACTGGTGCGAGTGAGGAAGTACCTGCAGACGCCGTGCCGAGCACCACCGGCTGCGTCCGGGTGACGCTGAGGTCCCAGATGCCGTCCCGGTGGCCGACGTACTCCCGGACCAGCTGGCACACGGCGCGGGACGTCGTCGCCTTGAAACTGGACACAATCTGACACCGACAACAAAAACCAACGTTAACGCACAAACACACCAGGGGGAGAGGGGGGCGGGGGGGGGACCAACACATCCCAGATGTGTCCCTAACAGGGTTCCTACACATCGTCACGATGAAGCCCTCCACATCTGGTCGTGGTGCTAAAACGAAGGGTTGTCATCTATTTTTTATTAATTATTTAACAGAAATCCATAAACTTCACACACGGTGTGCCGTTTATAGCTTGAATTATTATTATTAATGATTATTATCCATTCAGCTGAATCATCCTTTGGTTTTCTAAACGTTTCAAAGGATGTGATTTGATGTTTTTTGGGTTTTTTTTGGGGGAGGGAGCGGGGGGGCGGAGCCGTGTAGGAACCCTGCTCTGATCCGATTGGAGGGAGGAAGCGGGTCAGCAGAACTGAGGATCACTGAGGAGCAGCTCAGCGGGGGGTCCTTGTAGTATGCCGGAGCTAAGAAGCTTAATTCATATCAGCGCCGGGTTGAAAAAGTTTTTTTTTAACCCAAACGGTCTTTTTGTTTGCTTTGGAGCGTCAAAACAAACAGCGGTCAACCCAGACCTGGTACCAAAATGCAGATAATTATTCGTACTGGATCAGTGCTGCGGATTACTGTCAATGCAAAACAAAACAAAAAACACAAGTAAGTGAGAAATAAATCTTTTTTAAAAAGGGAGCGGGTGGGGGGAGAGTTAACAGAGGAAACTGATCAGTAACTGTTTATCAGTCGTATCGACGGTTTTCGGTCCGAGCGTTTACGTTAAAGATGGGGATGATACAAACGGGACTCTCCGTTGGTTTCGGAAACAGACCGCTAAATAAGTTCCAGCTGAAAAAAAAAAAACGGGAGACAATGAAGGAAAAAAACGGCGTCAGTCGTTCGTGGAAAGGAAAAAAAAACCTCGCTGGACAGAGCCGGCGTCACAAACGTTATCTGTTCAGGACACTCGAGGATGAAGATGAAGATGTGATGAAGAATAACACACATTCAGCGATTATGGTCGGTGAAGATGCAAATGAAATGTGGACAAAATAGTTATCTCGAGGGATGAACAGTGATTTGTTTTCTGGATGATGATGATGATGATGAATCCAGAAGTTTTTTTTAATTTTATTTAATTTTATGTAGCTCTGATGCAACATGTTCAAAAGAAGCAGCGGCGGGCGACCGGGAGGTTTAAAGGAGATGCAAAGCTTGAAAGAAAGAAGCTTGAAGTGACGAGCTGAGCGGAGAACGTGACTTAATGCTCTACATGTGCAGTCTGCCACCGGCCACATCCAGATTTTGCTCGCTTTTTTTTTACACTTTTAGGAAAACTAAAGCAATATCTAGGCTTCTTAAAGATCTAATAATAATAATAATAATAAACTTTATTTGTAAAGCACTTTTTTTAAACTTCGGTTACAAAGTGCTTCGCACAAAATGAGCCATTAAAAAGAAAGAAAAGGAATTCAAACAAGACTTAACAACACAATGAGCGTATAAAACAACCATAAAAAATGTTTTTAAACACAGGAAATAAGAGTGGATCACTAAAATCGATTAAAATCAGCAAAGTTTGATTTGAGAAGAGATTTTTCTCCATCAGTTATCTCGGTGTTGTTAGCTAAAGTCACTCCTTCTTCTTAGTTTTCTGGAGGTCCATCTGAAAATAATCCCTCATTCATTAGAAAAGAAGATTCAAGAAGACCTGTTTTTGGGGGCGTGTCTGTTTGATTGACAGGCCTGTGGTGCAGTCAGGTTACAGCTATCGGTGGGCGGGACGTAGTATCGTCAGGTTTCCAATCAGATCGGTCAATAAAACCAAAGATACGTACTGTTACCACAAACAGACATGCGTTTAGATTTTTTTTGTAATTTGAGTGAACTGATTCTTTAAAACTTCTATATGTGATAAATGTGTTAATAAATACAGTTACAAAGGTACAAAGTACTCAAACCTTAGTGAATAGTCTAAAAAAGCTAAATCTGATATGGCCAGTTTATTTTTTTTCCGGAGGGGGGAAGGTGGGTGGAGGCGGGGTGGGGGGTGGGGGGGAGGGGCCTAACGGCTGCTTCCTGTTACCGTAGTCTCTCCACAGTGTACCATTATGCGAATGCCGACAAGTGGCTTTTAAAATCAAAACCGAAAGAGGTGCAACTGAAAATTTAAAAAAAAAAAAGCCTGTTAGCGAGATGATAACATGTTTTTAAATCTCACGCCAGACCCAAAAAAATATTAAAAAAAAGCTTCAGGCCCTACATTTGAATGACCACGTCTCTCGGGGAGGGAGGCTCCACACCCTGGCTGGGCTGGTTCATGCATATTGGCACACAAGGGGATGTGAGAGGGGTGGGTGGGGGGGGGGGGGGGAGGGTGGGCGGGGAAATCAACAAGTTACCCATGAGTCTCCACCCCACAACTCCCAGCTGGTTACGCTGAAGTTGCGGGATCCGCTCACTCTCGCATGGCAAGAGTTCGAACGCGGCTACGAGCAAAGAGGTGAAACAGACAACACAAGTTCTTTTCTCTTTAACATTCAAAAAATAAAATCAAAAAATGTAAAAAAAAAAAAAAAAATCACAGATGAGCGACAAAACAAAGACCTTGAACTGAACTTTATGTATTTATTTGGTTTTAGCTCGATGTACCTGCAATTCATAATATGGGAAAAAAAAAAAATTCTAACATCCAATTTTTTTTCTAATTTCAACATTTTTAGGGGGAAAAAGTTTTCAAACTTTTTTTTATTGAAAAAAATAAATAAAAAAGAAAATCACAGATGAGCGACAAAACAGAGACCTCTTTGCAGTTTTGTGTTTTACCTTTCTCAATGCAAAAGTCCATTTAAAAACAACAACATTTTCTGTGCTGCATCCTACACAGGAAGGTGTTTCTATTATTTTACCATCTCATTTATATGAAGGGCAGAAAAAAACACCTTAGTTCCCCCTGAAAAATGAACTTTATATATTTATTTGGTTTTAGCTCGATGTACCTGCAATTTATAATATGAGAAATGTTTTTTTTTCCTAATTTGTACATTTTTGGGGAAATTTTTTTTCCAAACTTTTTCGATTGGAAAAACAAAATCAGAAAATACCAATAAAACAGTATTTACCTTGCTGGTTGAAGCCTTGTAGGTCGTCTTCAGTTTCTGAGACAGCTGACTGGTGCTGTGACTCGCTGTCAATCAACACCACAGAAATCAGCACAGTAAGAAAAACAAATTCAAGAATATTACTTTATTAAGGTAAAACACATAGATGAATGTAGAGCGTGACTCACCTTTGGTTTTAAGAGCTCCTTTAGCTAAATCCGCCCCTTCGAAGGACTGTCCCTCCGCGGCCAAACGGTCATTCAGCGTTTCGATTTCTCTGCGTACTGAAAGTCAAACATGTCGTAAAAATGAATAAACGTTTTATTCAGCGCAGCAGAGGTTGTTTTTTTCCCCCCGCTGCCGTGTTTGGATCCAGGTTACTCGAGTCGGGGAGCTTTGTGCCTATTGGCTTAAAAAGTAAAAAAAATTAAAAAGTCATAAACGTGAACCGGAGAGACTTGATGATGCGTCAGTGGCTCCAAAGTTATTTTAATGACGTAAAATTTTCTCATTTTAGTTAATTTTGTGACTAACGACACTGAATACTGGGAAATGTAAAACAATGTTCAGACTAATTTCCTACTTTTTAATCCTCCTTTGTAAATGTTTTAATGACGTCATCCAAACCGACTGAAAGGCTCTTTTAATAGTTCTCTATTTAATAGTTGTCTACTCACGTTCCAGGTTTTCGATGTAGAGGTTTTCGAACTCCCGCTCGATCTGACTGAAGAGATCCAGCAGGTTGCTCCTCAGAGACAGAGGCAGCTTGGAGTCCTGCAAGAAGGAGGAAGGAAAAGGAGATCTTCAACCCACCTGGACAACAACATTTTGTTTTTGTAGTCCTAAAAAAAACCCCAAAAGACATTAATTACTCCATTGTTTAACCTCATCATCATGGGTTTGATTCTCCCAAAAATTATAATAGTTGTACATTTTGTATTTTTCTTTTGGTATGAGTATGCTTTGTGTGGTTTTGTTTATTTTCCTGCTTCACTGTTGTCATACATAAATTAAATATAAAAAAGGAAAAAAAGGCTTAAAGTGAGGGACGGGGCAAAAAAAAAGGAAAAAGAGATATCAAGTATAAGAACGCCTACACGACAGGCTTTTATACAACTTTACCAAATTGGCAGCAACAACAGAAAAGTTTCTTATCTCAAAATAAACCTCGAGGAAGGAAATAAGAGTGAACTCCTGTTTCAGGCTCAAACAGGAAAGAATCAATGAAAGAATCAGTAACACGGTGGATGATGTGTTGGCGCCTTGCAAATGTCTGAATGTGAAAACAAGCTGTGACTTGTCAGGCCTGAAGAAACTGACATGTAATATCAATTCATACCACGCGGCAATATTTCATGACGGTTATAAAAATGACTAGAGACTCAATTTAGTCCCTTTTATCCTGTTTTTTACGAAGCAAAATAAAAAATAAAAAACAGCTCCTGACGTTAATTATGTGTATTTCACTGTAATTTAGTAATATAGTAAACAAAAATATTACTAATCTGTACCAAGATTTTTTCTTTAAAAGGAACTAAATGATTTTTACGAGTGTTTATTTTGCTGATTACTGCCGCTAAGAGTAAAGTTACACTTCTTAAATAATCACAACTTTGAATAATTATTTTTGTATCAAGAGAAAGGAAATGGTAAAAAAATAATGCAAATAAACTGCTATTAAAAATACCATGGTTATAAAAAAGCAATTTACATTTGGATTTGGAAACATGGATTTTTTTTTTTTTTTTTTAACTCTAATTTAGTTGTTTAAAATCCAAAATAAACACTTGTGAAATCCCAAATTCTCAAAAAAAAAAAAAAGAAAAGAAAAGTGTAATCCCTCCTAAATTTGAGTTAAACTCATCGTTTACAGTCTGGAGTCAGCAGCATGACCACAAACAGGAAGTGGGAGGGGCATATGTCTCCTCAAAGCTTCGGCCAATCACGATGAATCGGCTCAGAGTGAACTGTGCTCTGCCGGCTTCACGCCAGCTCGGGCTGAACTGGTGCTCACGGCTATATTTTCTTCAAGAAATCAGTCAAGTGTGCTGCTGGTATTCACCGGCTTGAAAGGTTTGTTCACATTGTTGGATAATGACACAGAAAAAAAAAAAAAGGAGGAAAGGTTGCAGCGTTGATTACACATTGCATCGTTTAAAAATGGTAAAAAAAATAAAAAATACATTACAGAGGAAAATCATGTGAGGGCTCATATTTAGCTTCTTGTGTTATTTAAAGGAAAATTCAATGACATTTTTATGTTTTATAACGACGGTTTACTGAACAGGTTCGTGAAAACGAGTCGTTTGATGTCACTTTATTATAACGAAAGAAATATGTACAGCGTTTACCAATGAAGTTTAAATATCCAGAAAACCTCCGTCAGAGGCACCAGACGTAAAACCTCTCGATACTAATCAAACCTGAAACTGCTCACGACTAAGGCTAGCTCTAAAAAAAAAACAACAACAATAACAACAACTATTTGGGGAGTTGCCCTACTTGTCTGAAACACGGAGGACTACACACCTGGAAACTTACCTCCATTCTCATGAACGATTCCAGATTATCGGACGACTGGGACCAAAAAAAACAAAAAAGGGACCAGAGTGACAAAAAAAGGTCATGACACCACGTTCGGTTCAAATCCAGAAGAGCTCTCGTATATTTTTTGTGATGTGTCTCAAAATCACCTTTTTTTTTAAATTAATTTCAGCGTAAGATGTTTTTTATATTCAGGAACATTTAAAGTTCTTCTTTAAAGTATAGTAACTCGGCTTCCCTTTAAGGGCAGAAAAAACCCAAAAGAAATACAAAAAAAAGAGAAAGAATCCACGTAAAGTGATATTAATTGCGGTATCCATGTATTCGGGCTGCCACGAGGACAACCGTCCTTGTCTCCAGTTAGCATGACACAACAAAACCACGGCAGCTTCTTCTCACAATAAAGGAGCGCGGCGCCGACTTTTACAGACGAGACTAATAATTTCTTCTGCGGCTTCGTCACGCCGCGTGAAAACGACCTCGATGATGCCGAGAGAATAATCACGACTCTGTTGTGGCGAGTTTGACAGACAGGGTCGGTCCAAGGAAAGATGCCATTAATCCGCGCTTATGGAAATTGCTGGAGTCAGCATTTCTGAAGCTTACGGACTCAACAAACACCAGTAATCTGAATCCAAAGTGTTTTAGCCGCTAAATCAGAGCAACCTCACAGCAACCGTGCATGTAGATTGTGTCAGCGTCGATACGACCCGTTATGTGTCCTGGAAGCTATTAAAACCTAATTGGCTTACGGCTTACACCTGGAGTGCTTACAGGTGCTCACGGCGACGGCGGGGCTAACGAAGACGGACAGTTTGACATTTACAAATACAGGGGGAGGCGATTGTGGACGTTTTTTTTCGCGTCCCGTGAAAGCGATGCGGCCGTCCTGTACCTGTCCCTCCAGCATGTCTCTCTGCAGGCCGGCGCGCTCATGCTCGGTGCTGTTGGTCCTGCGAATGGACAGGCTGTGGGACTTCCTCTTCTGCTTGGCCTGGCGGGCGGCGGCGCTGCTCCCGCTCTCCACCGGCATGTCTCCGCCCCGAACCCGACACGACCGCGGTCTTAAAAAGCACACAAAGGGCACAGAGTGAGGAACAAACCGGTGACCGTATGTGAAAGTGCAACAGTGTGAGAATCCTTCTTCTTCCTGTTTTAATAAAAACTGAAAATTGTCTCATCAGCAATCACTGTGCTGTTGTGTGTTTTTTTTTGTTCGGTCGAAGGAATCTGAAATGTTCTCTTCATCAACAAATCACTCCAGTCTAGTGACACCGAACGACAAAGTTAAGTTGCTTTTTTTTGGGGGGGGGGGGGGGCTTTTAACATGGCAGCATTGTTTATTTATATATTTTAGACTGCAATCACTGAGAAATGCAACTTCAGATTTGTATTTTTTGTCAACAATGACATCCAACTAGTTTATCGTGATTCATAACAAACAAACGAATCCCACACTATTACAACGATCCGTGGAAATTGCGGTCCACGTTATTATACATTCAAGCATCTCATTTCTTTGCTATATTTTTTAAATGTTCCTGCATATCTGTTTTTATGTGAAATACTGCATGTAATTATCTTGCTGTAAAGCAATTACAAATAAAATTTATTATTATTATTATTATTATTATCTGAGAAAATGGGATATTATGGTCCACATTATGATTCATGTATGCGTCATAGTAAAATTTAAAATGATAGATTACACATCAGTTATTTTGATTTCTACCAAAAGGAAATCCGTCATATATGTTATCAAGGTCAGGGGATTATTTGTGGGGGACGTTTACATGATAGAAATAACGTAATTGTAATAAATCAGGGATCTAGACAGATGAATTTGCTCCGTATTGAACGTCCCGTGAACATCTCCATCCGAGCGTCGCCTCTCAGAGGGGCTTTAACACAACGCCCAACTCGGGTCACTCATGGTGCCGAATGTGAAACACTAACAACAGTGCATTCTGGGAAAATTCCCATTCCCTATCCCAACACACGACAATCCTTCAGCGTCACATGCAAACCGGTGTGTTGTGTTTGTCCTGGAGCAGACAAGACAAAAGGAGGTCTTTGATTATTAAACATGCAAATGTGCTTTTCTTTTCTTTTCAAAGCCGGTAGTTAGTTAGTTCCTCCCTTGGGGGGAAAAAAAAAAAAAAAAAAAGGCAAAATTAAGAGTTAATAATAAAACATTCCTCCGTTTCAAAGGGACGTTAACACCAGCAAGGCTCGACGATGTTCGCCTTGTCGATGCCCAAAGCTAATCCAAAGCTACCGAGCGTGCTAACAGGCTAACGGTCAAGACAACCTGCTCCCCGCAGAACATCAACTCACCGGAAAGTCTACAAATACACGGTTTTATTCCGGGATGTGGAGGGAAACGTCGTCCTGTCGACCATCGTTTTCTTCTTCAATATGACAAGAAAGCTGCGCAGGTTGTTTTTTTTTTGTGTGTGTGACCAAAATCCCGTGTTGACAGTTGACGAGCACCGCTACTGTAAGATAACGAAGCCAATTTCCGGCTCGAGGTTTTTCGCAATAAAAGTCGTCTCCGTATACAGAGGAATCGTTTCGCACCAAACTTCCATTCGAAATGCGCTAGTTGTAAGTTTTCTTCTTTGATACCACGAGCAATCAATTAAAACATAGATTTTATGTAGGCCAACATACATTAAGGTATTCCTCTAAATTCGGCGTATTAAAAACCTACCAAGACTTTAAATTAGAAAAGAGAATCGCTCTTATCACACTGAGCAAATCAACTAAATTAATTGCATTATTGTGGATGTTTGGAAATAAATATAATGTATGCCGAATTACAAATTTTTTGTTGATGAATTAAGTGATATAAAAATTTATATTTTCCTGGGTGAGCATTTTTGACACGAGCAAGAAAACGTCAACAGAAAAGCATGTTTAGGGGCTAAACAGCCAGAAAAGAGCAACCTGGCAGCTGCTACAGATCAAAAGTAGGACGGATAAGCTTCACAAATCTTTACAGTTGACCTGGAAGTAAATTAAAAAAAACACACAGCAGGGTAAATCCCAGGCATAAATCTTTGTTTTTCAAAATAAAAGCCTGACACTGCCGTTTAGGTCAGGTGTATATTTATTTGGCTCCCCTGTCATGAATATTTCTCAAGAGGACGCCAGTTATCATCACTTTATCTAAAGACGGCCCAGCATTTCCCGACCCACATACACGCTTGTAAGGCATAAAAACTTGTGAAATGGTTTACAGATCAGTGACAACAGTTTGATGGCAACTGCAGTAACAAAATAAGACATTAACCATCACAAAACTGGTTTTTGAGTCTCTGTTTTTCTATATAGTTACATTTTCTGAGGGGTTACTTTTTTTTAACAGCCCCATCATCTTCGATGTCAATAGTCCAGAAGAATCAGGTTTATCTGCGATCGTTGGTGCCCGACTTCCTCTTCCCGGCCAGGAGGTGTTTGGGTTTGAGGTCGAACACGTGTCTGTCGGCCTCTCCCTTCTTGCCCTCGCGGTTCATGCCTTTCTGGGAGTTCTTCATCATCCTCTTGGTCTTCCTTGCCATCTGAGGAAAACAAACACGAAAACTTTCAAAATCTGTTCCCCGCCCCTTTTTTTAAATTTAATTTTTTTTTTTAAATGAACACGTAAACAACAACAAACAAATCTCTTAACAAGAGCAAGTCAAAAGCAAAGACGTCGTCACAGACCTTCGCATCTCGTAAACCGGACTGGTCGCGTGGAGGTCGGGAGGCGCTCTGGCTGCGGGTTTTGAAGGCGGGAGGAGCCGAAGCTTCACGTTTACGTTTCTTCGTGACGCTGCGGGAGCGTCGGGCCTGCTCAGCGTAGTGGCTCTGAAAGTACCAGAAAAAAACAAAAACAAAAAACGTTCACAAGTGTGTCGCCTAACTCAACCAACAGTACGAAGGACTGCCGTGTGACTACATCGACACCCCACCAAAATAAGAGAAAAGCTCATTTATAAATCCAAAGATAAAAGTAATTATAAGCAGGGATTGATGCATTACAACAAGGGAAATAAGAAAGAACGACAGTCGCATAATGCTAATCTTTTTTTTGTATATTATAAGGACTATTCAAATATTGTAAATTTGTGTCCCATCCTTAATATTATATAAATATAAAAAGTAAAACAAAAAAATTATTAGAAAAACAATAATAATTAAAAAAAGAGGTAAAACACAATAGGTAAAAAAAAAAAAGAATGAATACAATCGCCTGCTTCAGTAAATTATCATTAACATGTCATTTAAAAATATAAACAGGACTTCGTTCACAGGATTCATTTAATTATATGTTTTGGATTTAAAAGGAAAAACTTACATCGTCTTTGTCGTTCATGTCCAGACCGAGGCTCCCCATCTCCTTCTCCAGCTGCTTCCTTTCAACCTGTACATATCACACACAAATCAATTTAATAACTCAAGAGCACTACCAAGGACGTGAGGTGATCAGGGGACGACTTTCAAAATAAAACCGCGTGCTGTTGTTAATCAATTTCATAAAAACATTAGAAATGTAGCTGCTGAGATTTGAATGTCTGACACCTGAGCACACACAAACGCATTTTTCATTTCATGTCATATATTGTTTTGATTTTATTCAAATTCAATAAAAAAAATATATTTTTTTCTAAACATAACTTACCTCTGTGCTACTTATTGAACGACCTATATTCAAAGCCTGGCACTGCATTGATAAGCTTAAAACTGACCAATGGCATCATCCCAGCCCCCCTCCCCCCCGCCCAACCCTCCTTCCCCCCCACCTTGGTGGCGGTCCTGGGCATGCGAGGTCCGTGAATGTCCTTGTCTTTCGACTTCACGACCAGGAGCTGCTTCTTCTCGCGGATCTGCTTGGCGAGGACGCGGATCTCCTGCATCTCCTCGTCCTCGCTCTCGTCGTCGGAGTTGTACTCCCCGGCTCGCTCCTTCAGATCCTCCTCCTGCTCCAGATCCTCCAGTTTCTGCAAAAGGACCAGGAGACACTTTTAGTTTTCTTAAACCAGGTAGTAAACCTTCTTTTTGGGGAAACCGCATCGAGATATATGCACCGAGAAAGAGTCAACAACCGACAACAGAAAGCAGCGAACACAAAATCCGAACTGAACAAGAGCCAAACATTTTTAAAAACAGGTTAAAACAAAAAATAAATAAATAAATGATGGAAATGAGTCCCAAGAATGATGTTTTTGTTCAGACGACACACAAAGAAAAAAAAAAAGCACATAAAATCAAACATAACTATCACAATATGTAGTGTAGGTTAAAAAGCATACGACGAGCTAAAACGTACATTAAGATTTTTTAATATTTAAGATGTAATGTTCATTTTCTGTAAAATAAAACATTTTAATGAAGTGTAATTTCACAAATATTTATTTTGGGTCTGGTAATTATTATTTTTTGTCCGTTATCCTCTATACTGTTATGTTAGGCAGTGCATTCAAAACAAACCACAATTCTGTAGTGGAAATCACTGCATGGGGCTCAGGAACACTTCCAAAAAAACGCAAGTTAAAACTCTACCATGCAAAGATAAAAAACATATAAACATGATCCAAATTTTTGACCCTTCCAAGTGGTAAAAATTTGACTAATCTGAGCTCGTATCTTGGGGGTTAAAAAAAACAAAAAACTTCACACTACAGCTCCAGATGCTCTGCTTCGGGAAACTACTGATCGAGAACGTCTCGTCACGGCGGACGGCTTTATTTTTCTAGTAAATTGAACGGGCGCGGTAACCACGACGACGACAAACTCACCTTCATGATGTCGGGATCGATGTAGTCCGCGATGTTGTGGCCCTCCCACACCTCGGGGATCTTATCCTGCTTCTCCTCCGCGTTCATCAGATCCCAGTATTCTTAAAAAAAAAAAAAAAAAAAAAAAAAGCATTAACTTCGTACAACTTCACAGTCGGCAGCGCCGTTACATACAAATTAAAAACGGGTCTTACTCTGCAGATCCAGGATGTAGTCGTCGCCGAGCTCCATCTCCAGATCTCTCTCCTGCAGGATGAACCCATCAAATTATGGACCTTCAAAATTGTACTTCAAGTAAATATATTTGCGCCACGTTCCGCCGCTACGTACCAGTTTGCGTTTGGGTGCGTCCACCTCCATCGCTTTCTTGCGCTGCAAAGCTCCCTCCGGTATGAACGGAGGTCTCTCCTGGAGACGATAAAAATTAGTAAACAGCGAGAAAAAAAAACTTCGTATAAGACGCTGAAGATCTTCTAAAGTTCCGCCTCCTGAATCTACCTTCTCGTCTCTCTTGGCGGGCATGGCGAGGTGCAGCCGGTTGAGGACGTCGTGGACCTTCTTGCCCTTCATCTTGGTGTTGACGCGGTGGGCGAGGAGCTGGTCGCAGGCCTGAGCAACAGAGTACCGAGCACGGCGGTGAGATTACAACCGACGCCTTTCGGGTGAAGAGAAAGAAAAAGAGAGAGAGAGCCTCGAACGCCTCACCTCAGTTTTGACCTTCATGACTCCCTCCTCCGTCAGGGTGCTCGTCTCGATCACGGTGACGCCATCGGCCGAGAGGTCGGTGAAGATTTTCTTGATGGCGAAAGAGAGCAAAGTCGAGTCAAAATAAAAAAAATTAAAAAAAGAGAAGCTCCTCTGACGCCTGAAGATCAGAAAGTCTTCGGTCCAAAACCGTGAATCACCCACCTGGTTCTCCTCGGACAGCTCGCTGATCTTCTTCACGTCGCACTTGTTTGCCACGACGATGAGAGGCTGCGGGGACATCGGCATTAAGTTACACTCCTCGGAGAGAGGAAGCTAAATACGCACACCAATTTTCTTTTTTTCTTTTAAATTGAGACAAACCTCATCCGCCCAAATAAAAAATAAAAAATTGTCTAAAGGCTACAAGTTAGAAAAAAAATGTTTTCAATCTTATTCTGATTTTTTTTATTTCTAAAAGAAAACTTTTAGGACAGAAGTGGGGGCCCGTCCGTGTCCACCGAAGTGTTTTTCCCTGAAACTTTTTGTTTTTTCAAAATTGTTCTCAATGGGAGTGCTTGGTTTTTGTTTTTTAAAAAGCCGGCTGACAGTTTAATTTGCATTGAATGCAGAACGTTCGGCAATGTTTTTTCTTCTAGTCGCTGGGATTGAAAAATTTTCAACTTCGGGTAAAAACGCTGTGCTCGTCACTTTTTACACAGCCAATTCAATCACAGTGGGAAAAAAAAAAACAGACACAACTTCGTATCTATTTTTTCTTTGCGTTGACGACCTCTGACCTTGTTGGCGAACAGCGGGCGGATGTTGTTGAAGAGCTCCAGCTGCTCGGCGAGCGTGTGGCCGCACTGCTCGGACGCGTCCATGACGTAGAGGATCGCCGCGCGCAGGTGAGCCAGAGCCGTGATGGCCTGCATCTCGATGGTGTTCCTGTCCTCCAGAGGGTGGTCGAGGATGCCGGGGGTGTCCACCACCTACACACACACACAAGTATACAAAATTAAGAAAAATAAAGTAACGGTTAAAGTATTTAGTATTAGCTTTAAGAGGATTAATTGTTCATTAATTTAAGACCAGGAGCAAAGAAAAACTAAAAAGTATGGTTAAATTAGGAAAAAAAATAAAAATTATAAGACTGAAGTAAAACCTCAAAGAATTCAAATTTAATGAATTTTTTTTTTTCACCTGATATTTATTAAATTATTCTTGTTTTTAAATGTGGAAACATTAAGTGGTAAAGAAGCTTTATGTGTCCTTGTCATTTAATCTCAATCAAAATCCTCAAAACACGTTTATACTATTGAACAATCGTATATTACATTATTTTAAACACGAGGCCCCTTGAAGGAAGTCCCTCCTGTCGTCTCCATTTAAAGCTGACAGGAAGTCTTTAAACCTCGCCGTCACGTTTGTCATCCTTCTCGCCGGAGCTCGACTCACCTGCCAGCGGAGGTATCTGTAGTCCATGTGACCCACGAACAGAGACTTGGTGGTGAAAGCGTACGGCTGGACGTCCACGTCGGCTCTGGTCACCTGACGGGGAGGAACGTTCGAACCCATGTTAAGATTTACTGAGATGTGAAACACGCTGAAAACAGGGATTACAAACATGGGGTACATTTGATTTTTTTAGAGATATGACCTTAAATGGTCGTTTCTAATTATTTAAACATTATTTAAATCTGCCTGACAACTTATTCTAAAAGCAATTATGGGGGTAAAAACACAGACTGGATATAAAAAGTGCTCGTAGCTTCCTACTTTGAAAAATGAGGCAGAAGTACCTGAAGCTGTAATACCACTGAGTGCCACTAGAGGTCGGCTCCAAAAAGCCTCCATAGACTCCCATTCAATTTCTCCGAAAATTCCCATCAGTTATCTCGGTGTTGTTAGCTAAAGTCACTCCTTCTTTTTAGTTTTCTGGAGGTCCATCTGAAAATAATCCCTCATTCATTAGAAAAGAAAAAAAGACCTGTTTTTGGGGGCGTGTCTGTTTGATTGACAGGCCTTTGGTGCAGTCAGGTTACAGCTATCGGTGGTTTCCAATCAGATCGAGTCAGATCCAGCTAACAACATCGAGATAACTCGTGGGAAAAAAATGTTTTGGCTTCAAATATCAGGAGAGAAGTTGAATGGGAGTCTATGGAGCCGACCTCTAGTGGCACTCGGTGGTATTGCAGCTTCACAGAGAAGGTAAACAACCTCAGCTAAAAAAAAAAAAAAAGAAAAGAAAAAAAAAAAAGAGTTTGCACCTGATTGTTTTGGTCCTCGTTAATATTTTTCCATCAGGTTTTCGCATAAACAATATATATTAAAAAAAACGGGCGTGCAGCTCTGCGTTTGTTTACCTTGTTGATAAAACTGGACTTGCCCACGTTGGGGTAGCCGCACAGCAGCAGTGTCCTCGTGTTCGGGTCGATGCTCGGCAGACGGGACAGATGCTGACGCACTGTTGGAGCAGGGAGACAACAACAACAACAAAATAAATAAATAAAACAGATTAACGTATTTTAAAAAAACAAATTCCCAGCTACAACAATGAACCGGAGTTAAAGTTAGTGCAGAGATTCGGTCCGTCACCTTGTTCCAGATACTCCAGACTGGACTTCTGTCGTTTCAGGATGGTGCACATTCGACCCAGAGCGGCTCTCTTCAGCTGTTTGCACCGATACAGAGAGTCTCCGTACTTCATCAGGCGGACGTAGTCTTTGGAAACACTGAAAGGGTTCACAGAGAAAAAAAAACATGTTTGATTTACTCCTTCGGTTCTGTAACGAGCTCAGGATTTACAATATCTGTGATGTTGTCGTCTTCTATTCCAACTTTCAGGCTTAACTGATTTATCTTTTTTTTTTTAATTATTATTATTATTTACAGTTCAAACTTGTGATTTTTTTTTTGGTTAAATCTGCAACTTCCCAAACGGACACAAAGAGATAAAAAAAAAGAAGTGATTAAAGTCACCGAGAAGATTCTTGACAAAACCTCAGATGTAAACAATAAACACATAAAATATAAATCGATTAAAAAAAAGGAAGAAAAACACCATAAAAATCCCTTTGCTAGAAATCCACCTCTTTCATGCCAGATTTTAATATTATCTGTTGCTGAAAAACACAAGGAAACAGGAATTTTTAGACAAACTCACTTATCGATCAAATTCTTGGCGATGTTTATCTGCCCTAAGGCCAACTTGTAATGATCTTTGTCGTACAACACGTTCATCAGATCGGCGTAGAACGGATGGATGTCCTGAGGAGACACAAAAAATACAAACCCAGAGGTCAGATTTAATAAAACAACAACAACAACAACAACCCGTGGGGTTTTTGTCTTTGTGATTTTCCAGACTTACGTCCAGTTTGGGGAAGTCGGTGAGGATCTGCGTGAGGCGGTCGTGGTAGTTCTGCTGCGTGAACTTCACCTTCCGCATGTAAAAGTGTCGGATGCGGTGGATCTGGTAATGCTTGTGCACCACCGTGGGCGTCTTCCTTTGCGTTTTGGATAAAGTGATGTCGATGAATTCCTGCAGAAAGAAGAATGGAAGATGCAGGTGAGCCACAACCAACTCAGTTTTATTATTCAGAAATGCGTGACATTCTTTTAATAACTTCTCATCAGCTTTTAAAAATACTGCAGCGTGCGCTGGATCTGCCCCCTGAACATTTCTCCACAAAAACATGCCATCGTCATATAGTCTCGCCCACAAAACCGAATTTCCTCGCGAGTCCTGTCGGACCTCATTGACAAAACCTACCAATTTAATGTAAAATCCGTTGTCAGTCAAAGCAGACACCTTAAAACACAATATTGCTTCCTTTCTACGCACAAGCGACGTCTTGTTGTCAATTCGGCATCTTGTCAGACTGGAGAAAACAGCCAGGTGGGTTTTTCTCTCTAGATTTCGTTATTCACGTCCTAACACCTGAAGCTGTCTCGTCACACCAGCAGACCACGTGTTTTCCTCCTCGATCGTGTTCTTCTTCTCTACTTTCAACCGTCTCTCTCCGCACGGCGGTAAAAACACACAAAAAAACACAAAAGCCGTTTTAAGACGCTACAGAAGTGGAAATAAAACTTACCTTGGAGGTGGGAACCACCATAATCTTCTTAAAATTATAAAGTGCCATTTTGTCGGGACACGTCGCGGTCCGCTGTCGGCACGGGGAAAGGAAAGCTCCGTGTTCCGCTACAAACAGGAAGAAGACTCGGCGTCACTTCTTTTTGCACATCGCCCCCTGGCGTCCGGAGGCAGACACGACAACAAGAAAAAAAACAAAAACATTCCTCCAACAATATGAAACATTAAATATAACTTCACATAGATCCCTATCCCTGCAATCAAAGTATACGTTATTAATATTTATATATTGTATTAGTAATTTATAAATTATTATGTGTTCTATTTTATAAATCGTTCGCTATTCATTTCGAAGTTGTCATTTTCTCACAAATGTTTACGTTTATACACATTTAATAAGTAACTTTTACCCATGAAAGTAGGAGGTCCTGCTCTCATTTAAAGGTCTTCTTTTATAAATGCAGAGTATGAACCTCGTTTAATCGGGAGTCTCTAAAACAACAAGATTCGGTGGTCGACTTATTTTTAGTTGAAAAAAATATATATTTGTTCAATTATTAGTTGTTTTTTTTGGTGTTATATAATTTTTTTTTTTGTCATTGGTTTGGGTTTTGTGCATTTTGGTTGTATTTTCTAATAGTTTATATATTGAACTGTTTCACAAGTTCCTTTACGTTGAGCGGTACTCGAACTCGCAACCTCTAGCCGTCGTTACCTGCAATTACTCAAGTCTTCAAAGTCAGGATCAACAGTTCTGAATCCCGACTTTGCACTACTGAAATCATAGACAAAAAAACGCCGTTATAAAAAGTAAAACCCATGAAATAATAAAAGACAGCCACATAAAGCTTTCACATTTTTAATGATTCAGGAAAAAAAAGGCTTTTTGTAAAAACAAACACCACTGGGCTTGCAAGGCATGCAATCAGGATATGTACACAGTCAACCTTTTCTTCCCGTCGCAGCAGCGTTTCATACAGTGCACTTACTTAAGTTTTGTGTGTAAATGATGCAGATTTATGGCTCACTTTTTTTTTTTTTTTTTTAAAGTACAATTCTTCATTCTCTTTCAGAAGCAAACAGCATTCATCAAACCTTCATTTTTGTTTTTTTTGTTGTCAACCATGCAGGTTGCTGCAGGGCTTTTTTTTTCTTACTTTTTTTAAGACCTCAAAGCCAGAGTTTGTCTCGTTTTGCTACAGACGAGTCCCATAAGCTTCGTTACTGGCCACAAAATCCTTCTTTTTCTTTCCTGCAGAGTCCGTTGAGCTTATTTTTTCCTTTACAGTGACTTCAAACGCCCCCAAATATGTGGAAAACAATCAACACATTCAAAGTAAAACATACGATGATAGAAATAAGACATTAATACCTTAGAAAAAAAAACTAAACATTTGTTTGACAAAAAAAAAAAAAAAAAAAAAAAATCATGGTAAAAAAGTACTGATTTGCTTTTATTTCACCAACATCTGCATTTAGTTTGCACAACAAAAAAACATCTTTTGTTATGAATTATTCTCTTTGAAGGTCCAGAGTTTGTTAAAAAGCGGCGAAAAAGAAAACAAGAAAATTTCCTCACGATTCCCAGAAGTCACGACACCGAAGCTGCTTCTTAAGCGGCTCCATGTTTCTGGTGCCGGCGGCGACGGCCGACGTCGAGTTGCACTCGTGAACGTAACGAAGATTTTCTTTGGGACGCATAAAAAACTAAAATGGCAGAACGTGGCGGTGGTGGTGTTAAGGCAGGACAGGAGAAAAACTTCCACCTTCAGAAGGGGAGGTGGGAAGAGGGGGGATCCTGACGAGGAAAACAAAATATATATCACATGAAATGAGGTTTTATAACGAAGGAGTTTTAGGATTTAAAGGAATGAACGTCTCACCTGTTAAGTCACCTGCGTAATGAGCCCTTTTTCCAGATCATGTTTATCGTCCAGTTCCTCGTCAGAGTCTGAAAACAAGGAAGACAAATAAAAAAATTATTAAAAAAAATAATCAGCGCGTAGATTCGATGTCCGACCGGTTTAATGGAGCGATAAGAAGTTAAAGTGAGTTTCGGGTCGGGGTCAGACGGTTCAGGTTGTAAATTACAAACTAGTGTTCAGACATTTTACGAACGTGAAACATGTCGTGAACTTTGAACGGACGGAGCGTGAAAATGATTTGTGTCGCTGTGTTAAATCGCTGCTGCCTCACGTTTCTGTATCTGTTCCTGTGTTTATTTCACGGGACGTTTGGTGTTCGTGCGGGACGGATGTTAACGCCGGATGTTTGTCGGCTGCACTGATGTCTGTGTGAGTCAACGGACCTGCCAGAGACTCCGGAGGAGAGTAGAACTGTCCGTCGGATAACGGACCCGGACCCATGAGGGGAGCTCGCTCGGTGGCGTCCATGATGGACCGATATCCTGCAACGACAAGGAGGGAAGAGGAGGAACCGTTAAAAACAGCTCATTATTAGCTCCTGCTTCTTATCGCTTCCTTCATCATTGTGCTGCTTTCTGTTCACGTGAAACAGAAAAACGGTCTCAAAACTTTTATCAACAATTTTATTATCTGTTACGATTTATTTATTAAAACGGAGACTCACTGTTTTCGTCTTCGGCCTCCTGCGGCAGCACTTTGAAGTCGAGCAGCCACGTTTCTATCCAGGCCAACACGAAGGAGATGATGGGCAGCAGGTAGCCGAAGGCCCCCTGAGACAGCAGCTGCACACACACACACACACACACACATATATATATAAAGAAATATTTGTTTTATACATCATAACGATTAGATATTAATAAATAGGGATTCCTTTTGTTTACTAGACAGTCAATCAAAGACAAAAGGTCCTAATAATCTGGGAGATTTGTAGTCCTTCTATGATATTCAATTATAAAGTCAAGTTGACGCAACGCAATTTTGTTTCAACCAAGGATTGTACAATAAAATAAGGATTAAAAACAGATTCGAAAATCATTTTTTAGAAGCAATTCTTATAAAACTGAGAGAACATCCCGAATCATAACACTAATAAAACACTATGAAGCGTGTTGAGCTGCTACCGAGGTCCGAGGAGTCGTGAGTGAAAGCGGCGCCGACCGCTCGACCTCAGAAACAACAAAACTAAATAAAAACCACATCACGGCCGTCTTACCTTTGATAAAATGACTTTAATGATCAGGAAAGCACAGCTGGTCGCCGTGGTGATCTGCACAAACAGAGAGCACACGAGATCAGAGACGGTTCGACTGCCACATGATTCATCCGAATAAAACCGTGTTTTATTTTGAAGAACAGAACATTGAGAACATCTTCGATTTAACTCCACTGAATATCATGAACTTATATACATAATACAAGAAACAGCAGCAGAGACACTCTACTGTACTTTATATATAATAACAGAGCAAATCTTAATGTGGCTTACATTAACTCAGGAGATACTCGTTAAAATATTCATGTGCAGTTTTCTGGTTTTATATATTTTGATTGTTGAATGTTTAAATCTGTCTTAAAGATAGCAATATTTTAAACAGACGGGCCCGATTTATTTCCTCTGAAGGGCCAAAAATAAACGTTATTGTAATTTTGAAGTGACATTTCATAGAAATCTAACGTAGTTACAGAAAATTAAGATTAAAAATCTAAAATAAAACGGCAGAATAATTAAAACACGACTCTTTAATCTGCGTAACAGTAGGAGAGAGAGAAAATTTCATCACTTTTTGAAGGGGAATTTAAAAGATTATAAAAATAGATTTAAGATTCATTAGAGAAGCTTAAGTTGCAGTAAAACTTCATATTTCAGCATTTTATCTGCACAAAATTAACAGTTCTTAGTCTTTAGAGTTTGGATTTTACAGCACGGAAGAATGAGGAGAAATTCAGCTGCTTTTATTTTGAAATGTTTCATTCTGTTTGTATTTTGTGTTTGAGTGCAGTTGTGTTGGAGTTTCTGCTTTATTTTAACCTGATTTAAATGTTTTCTGTAACTATTATTTACTATTTCTTGGCTTTACATCTTTGTAAAGATCATTTACATGCAGAGAAACAACAACAACACGTTCATGCACCTGAAACTGTGAGCTACGACTCGACGGCGCCCTCTGCTGGTAGACACACAAAAAAGGAAACTCACCGCGATGGCCCACCAGTGACGAAGCTTACAGACGGCGTACGCCAGGATGAGAGCAGCAAACCTGAAGACGGCCAGCAGCTGGAGGAGGAGGAGGAGGAGGAGGACGACCAGGAACCGCGACGAGAACGGAAAAAAGGAGAAACGAAGGACGAAAGAGTGTAAAGAACAAGAAAAGGAGGAGGAAACGTGGAGATGTATATTAAAACACGATGCTGTCGCGTATCTTACGAAGATGTCGAAGAAGGAGGCGTGGTAGTCGTAGTGCAGGACTTCTCGTTCCAGCTGCTTCTGAATGCCGCCGTTCACCTGTCGCAACACAAAACACGGGAAGTTAAAGCCTCGGTTACGAGCGAATCGTTCGTAAATTCGACGGGTCGAAGAATGTTCTTTTTTAATGCTGTTTTATGAGGTTTTTTTGGGCTTCTTTTAATCAAGATTTTTCCCTGAAATGACAAAAAACTGGAGTTGTTAAGCCGCTTCCTAAAAAAATAAAAAAAATAAACTAATGACAGAAACATTTTAATCTTCCAGCTACTTGGAATAAAATCGTCCTCTTTTTTAACTGAAAGATATCCAGACTGTGTTTCTGGAAGTTTGCTTGAACTGGAGCGTTCAAAGTGTGCTGCAGTAAAAAAAAATAAAATAATAATAATAAGAAATCACTTCCTCAATCAGGACGTTTTACAGCTGCTTGACCTCGATTCGCTCCTCCGGCGGCGGCTGCTCAACCTCGAACGCACCGCGTGACGGTAAATTCAAAGTGTTGCATAATATATAAAAACGAGGTCAAGCGGCTGTCAGACAACCGTGGCGACTCCTGTTGGGCAAGTCAAACCAAATACAGGTCAAAGGTCAAAGGTAACTGGGGCCCAGAAACATGCACATGTTTTAGGGAGTTCGGATTCTTAACGAGGTCGTACGAGAAAGTTGTTGTTGTTTTTTTTGCTGCGTCACAACTTGAGGAGGGGAAATTAGTTTTTATAGACTGATCTGATGGGGAAAATAAATCTGCAGTCGGTTCTTTCGGTGTCGTTTCATTATTCCACGTTGCAGTAAATCTGACGGCATTTATTTCCGACTCGCTCCGTCTGACACGGAAAGATGTGCCACGTGACTTTTATTAGTAACCAGCTTATTTTAACACCTTAAATTTGTCATTTGATAAAATAAAACAAATATAATCGGCATCAGATTAGTGTGAAGGTTTCATCGTGTCTGACAAGAGCCACAGACACTTCGAGGATGTAACTGGCAGTAGGCAGCAATAAAAAACACTAAATTTACAAAACAAAAATAGTACTTATAGTACACACACACACACACACACACACACACACACACACACACACACACACACGGCTCTTACGTTGAGCTCTATGATCCAGAGCAAGGTGACGAACAAGAGGTCGAAGGTGACGAAGAGGCAGAAGGTCCTCCTCACGTCCGAGATGCACTTCTTCTCTTCGAACGACTCCATCCTCACGGAGACGGGCGTGGCGTTGTTGCAGGCGCGCCCCCTGCTGGTCGGTCGCGAATCGGCGCTGCTGCTGCATCGGCTCTCCATCGCTGGCCACGCCCCTCCCTCCTCCCCTCTGGGCAGGCCCCGCCCCCCCACTTCCCCTCCGCCCACCGGTCAACCGGACCGGTTTCGGCTGGAAGCGGGCTCACTCTGCTGGGGAGAACGCCATCAGTGCATCTGCTGGAAGGACGAAGCAAAAAATAAATAAATAAATAAACCTTGATAACGACTTAACTTTTATCATTTTAAGGCCTGAAAAGAATATCCATCAGAAAAACTGTGATAAAATATGTTTTTATTTGTTTTTTTTATCTGGGTCCACTCAATTGTTTGATTTATAAAATGTTAAAAAACACTTTTTTTGTACGGCCAACAGAACGAACTCCGAAGATATCCAACAGACAATATTGTTATCCGAGAGGCTGACGCCAAAGAATCGATCAGAGAATTTTTCCGTCATTAAAAAAGTTATATACGATACTTAACTGTATAAAAGAAAATGATTTACTTTTTGAGGCTATTAAAACGACGCAGTTTTTTTTTTCTTCTTCAGAGAATTTTGGTCGACCAAATATGAATTAAAATCCTCTAAAATGTTGATTTTTTTTTAATGGAAAAAAACAGATATATAAAGTGTTTGGTGTAAATCTTAGACAAGATCATTTTACAATGTCTGATGTGTGACAACTTCAAACTACTGTTTAAAAAAAAAAACCACTTCTGATTGCTAAAGGTCTTCTGTCTCCAAAAAAAAACCACAAAACGTTGTTACGTAATCCGGAAAAAGTTCCTTTGGTTGACTTTTGCATTTGATCACTCAACTGTTGAGTTTCTGTGGTTTAGGGAAGTGAAACTAACTGTATTAACTGTAAGTCACGCACAGGATACACAGCAACAACAAAAATAAACAACAAAAAAAAGAAAGTGGACGTGTGATGTGCATCAATTTTCAGATTTACGTGACTTTACATTTATTTATTTTGTAGAAGTCGCTAAAGTCCAACAGCGTGAAGCACGGAGCGGCATTTTTTGTTGTTGTAAATATTTCAGATCTGATCTATTTATACAGAAAACGACGACAACAACAACAAAAGTCAGTCGTTGTGCTGTAATTTCCCCCGTAGCGCCTGAGTTTCAAAAAGTTCAAAAAGTTATTTTTATATTTCACATATAAGTCACGTGATCACATGACTTTTTGCACATGCGGAGGGTGGGGTGGTGGTGGTGGTGGTGGGGTGGGGTGTTATGTGGTTTCCCTGTGAGGTACAGCAACTAATCTCTCCGAAAAAACAAGGTAAAAAAAGACACCTGCATTTGTTGGAAACGTCATCAAAGTGTAGTTATAACATGTTATTACATTTCTAAATGAGGGAATTAGTCGTTCATCTAAAACCTGTTTACATTTTAAAACATAAATATTCCCAAAACACGGGCTGCACCAAAAGCAGCTCAGAAACCAGGATGATGTTAATAAAGGTAAAAAACAACAACTGGGACTATAAATAAATGCATAATAACCCCCCCCCCCCCCCCCCCCCCCCCCCCCCTCCTATGTTGTCCCCGCTGACGTCACTGAATGAGGTTTCTGCAGCTCCACTTCGTGCAACTTGTGCTTTGAGAGGAGGCCGGCCGGAGTCCTTCAGAGGAACATCTGGGCTGCTTGCGAACACAATATGATGAATAAAAATAACAATATCGACGTTTATAAAGCGAAACAAGTCCCACAGGAGCAGCTGTGACTCCCTCCGGAGACGATTCACCCGCGTCGCTGAGTTGGTTTGACGACTAGCTCGGCAGCTAATTGAGCGTAAAGACGTGTTTTAAACCCGTTTATTTGTTGTTTAATTTAAAAGCCGCCGTCGTGGTTCTTACCTCTGAAACTCGATCCTCCAGGTGGGACTTTAATGTCCTGAATGAACACCGGGAGACTTTGAGGGAGCAGATATCGACCAGAGTGAAGCAGACGAGTCATCTGTTTCCTCTTCGTCTGCAGGATGAAGGCGGCCCGGGAAAAAACAACAAAAAAACTGAACGCGAGGCATTCTGGGATATGTAGTCTCCAGGGGCAACCAGCGCTGTCAGTGGGCAGAGTGCTCCCTCTGGTGGTCAGTTTGTGAAACAAGCAGCACCATTTAGTCTAATTCAACTCAGACAAATGATGGATGAAGTATTCAGAACATTTATTGAAGTAAAAGTACAAATACAGCAAAGAAAACAAAGATACTCCATTACAAGTCAAAGTCCTTAATTAAACAGCTTACTCAGGTAAAAGTACAGAAGTGTTAGCAGCAACATTTAGTGAAAGTATTAAAGTAAAAGTGCTGCTTTGTTCCCTCTGAATAATCTATATTACTATATATGAAGCAGTGAAAGAATTCAGCTCCTTTATTTCAGAAAAAGTTCTGATACCAGACTGAAAATACTAGAAGTCCTGCATTCAAAACCTTGTTGAAGTAAAAGTATCGTCAGCAAAAATACACTTAAAACACAAAAAGTAAAAGTACACACGAAGCAGAAAATGTTCCCTGTTAGTGTTTTACTATTATATATATGATGTTTGTAGATTCATATTGCTGCTGGATTAAAGTGAATTTTACCGTCATAGTCACTGAAGGTTTTGCTCATTTCAACTACTTTATATATTGTTGATTTGTAAAGCGTCATATTGAACCAGATCATCACATATTTGGAGCGTTGCTGTCCTGTGAGAACCACGTATCTAAGAAATAAACACCTTTTCAGCTTTGTCAGGTTTTTTTTAAAATAGTTAATTTAGCAGGAGAATCATCTCAGTCCATAAAAGAACATTTAAATCTCTTTAGTTTATCAGAAAATGATTCAAAATTCAACTTCACCAAATTTAGAGATACGTGGTTTTCACTACAGGAACGGTGTGAAAAGAGCTAAAAAACAATAATAAAACATATTAACATGAAGATAACAACTATCAAGAAGACGTCCAGGTGACGCCCATAATGCTTGATTGACAGCAGATCTTTGTTCAGAGCAGAAACACCTCAATGATGGAGAGAAAATGAAATGGAAAATGAAAATGCAGGTTTAAACCCACTGAAACCTGAAAGACTTCAGTTTATTTCAGTTTACAAAACTCAGCAGAGTTTCCAGCGAAGACTAACCCTAACCCAACGTGGAGCGGCTGAGTGAACGTGGTCTGGACTCTGTGGAGGAGAGTCATGGTCTCAGAGACGCTGTAGAAGGACAGAGTACCTGCACTGTGATCCAGGTACACCCCCACTCTGGAGGATGGAGGACCTGAGACGGGAGTTTCAATGTTGTTGTACCAAAGACTGTTATTGGAACAATCTAATGACCAAGATTTGTTATTAAATCCAAACACACTTTCCATCCCGCTCCCTGTTCTGTTGATATTCTTGTATGCGACTGCTACATGAACTCCTCCTCTTCCTCTCATCTCCACCTCAAAGTAACAACGTCCAGTCAGACTCTCTCTACTCAGGACCTGCCAACATCTACTGAATCTGTCAGGATGATCAGAATAAGACTGATTCTGATCCATTACTGTTACTTTTCTGTTCCCATCAGATAATAACATCTGTCTGTTTGCTGTGTTTGGATCCAGTGTGATTTCTTGTGAATATCTTAAGAATCCAGCTCTGGTCTTTGGTTCTGGTTGTGACAGTAAAACGTCCACTTCATTCACTGACACTGAGATCTTCTTCCATTCTTCATCCAGAACTTGCTGTAGTTTATCTCTGACCTCTGACACAGCTGCTGTCACATCCTGAAAGTAGGTGAGAGGACGGATATGGATGCTGGATGAGTCTGTAGGCTCACTGAGTGCTGACACTGAGGGGTAGTTGTGCAGGAACTCGTTGTGATCCTCTGTGTGTGAGAGCTGCTCCAGCTCGGCGTCTTTCCTCTTCAGCTCAGCGATCTCCTGCTCCAGCTTCTCCTGAAGCTCTTTGACTCGACTCACTTGGGTTTCCTGCTGGGATCTGACCTCCTGCTTCACATCGCGGCTTCTTTTCTTGAGGAGACGCATCAGCTGGGTGAAGAGCTTCTCGTTGCCCTCCAGTGTTTTCTCAGCAGACTGATTGATGTCCTCCACCTCCTGCTGAAGCAGCTTCACATCTTTCTGTCTGTCCTGGATTTTCTGCTGGACGTTTCCTCGACTCCCCTCGAGCTCTCTCTGCCTCTCGGCCCTTTCTGCTGCAGCTGAGACGGTGTCGTGGTCTTTATGTTCCTCCACAGAGCAGAGATAACAGATAATCTGACGATCGGTGCGGCAGAACATCTTCATCACCTCGTCGTGAAGAGAGCAGATGTTCTCCTGGAGCTTCTTGGAGGGCTTCACCAGCTTGTGTTTCTTTAATGGAGCGACATCATAATGAGGCTGAAGGTGTTTCTCACAATAAGAAGCCAGACAGACTAAACAGGACTTGACAGCTTTCAGTTTTCTCCCAGTGCAGACATCACAGGCCACATCTTCAGGTCCAGCATAGCAGTGATCAGCAGGAGCAGCTTGGAGTCCAGTCTTCTTCAGCTCCTCCACTAAAACTGCCAACATGGTGTTTATGTCCAGGACAGGCCTCGGTATGAACCTCTTCATGCACTGAGGACAGCTGTAGACTCCTGTCCCGTCCTGTCCATCCCAGTGGACTTTAATACACTCCATGCAGTAGCTGTGTCCACATGGAAGAGTCACCGGATCCTTCAGTAGATCCAGACAGATGGAACAAGAGAAGGTTTCTCGGTCCAACTGAACTCCTTTCTGCTCCATTTCACCTCTCAGCAGCAGTGACTGTGTGAGTTTCACTTCCTCAAAGATAAAACTGGTTTCAGCTGATTTAAATATCATGTGACTCTGCAGCCAATGAGGACATCAGCTCTGAGACTACACCCATGTTGGCTCCGCCCATCTTCCAGCTGCAGATCTGATGGAGGGAACAAGGAAACGTGACAGACTGCAGCTGCTGAGTTTGAGAGCAGTTTTTTTTATTCCTCCTCAAACTCGTCGTCTCGGCTGTGATTCATGACTAAGTTGAAGTTTCCCCCACAAACTGAGACGCCCTCTGTTTCTGCTGCTGTAACATGAAACAAAGATTTGAGGATGTTTGTTTTACCTCTGATAAGTTCACTTATTAGTCTCCAGGGGCAACGAGCGCTGTCAGTGGGCAGAGTGCTCCCTCTGGTGGCCATTCTGGAAACAAGCAGCACCATTTAGTCTAATTCAACTCAGACAAATGGTGGATGAAGTATTCAGAACATTTATTGAAGTAAAAGTACAAATACAGCAAAGAAACCAAAGATACTCCATTACAAGTCAAAGTCCTTAATTAAACAGCTTACTCAGGTAAAAGTACAGAAGCGTTAGCAGCAACATTTAGTGAAAGTATTAAAGTAAAAGTGCTGCTTTGTTCCCTCTGAATAATCTATATTACTATATATGAAGCAGTGAAAGAATTCAGCTCCTTTATTTCAGAAAAAGTTCTGATACCAGACTGAAAATACTAGAAGTCCTGCATTCAAAACCTTGTTGAAGTAAAAGTATCGTCAGCAAAAATACACTGAAAACACAAAAAGTAAAAGTACACACGAAGCAGAAAATGTTCCCTGTTGGTGTTTTACTATTATATATATGATGTTTGTAGATTCATATTGCTGCTGGATTAAAGTGAATTTTACCGTCATAGTCACTGAAGGTTTTGCTCATTTCAACTACTTTATATATTGTTGATTTGTAAAGCGTCATATTGAACCAGATCATCACATATTTGGAGCGTTGCTGTCCTGTGAGAACCACGTATCTAAGAAAGAAACACCTTTTCAGCTTTGTCAGGTTTTTTAAAATAGTTAATTTAGCAGGAGAATCATCTCAGTCCATAAAAGAACATTTAAATCTCTTTAGTTTATCAGAAAATAATTCAAAATTCAACTTCACCAAATTTAGAGATACGTGGTTTTCACTACAGGAACGGTGTGAAAAGAGCTTAAAAACAATAATAAAACATATTAACATGAAGATAACAACTATCAAGAAGACGTCCAGGTGACGCCCATAATGCTTGATTGACAGCAGATCTTTGTTCAGAGCAGAAACGCCTCAATGATGGAGAGAAAATGAAATGGAAAATGAAAATGCAGGTTTAAACCCACTGAAACCTGAAAGACTTCAGTTTATTTCAGTTTACAAAACTCAGCAGAGTCTCCAACGGAGACAAACCAAAGTCCAACGTGGAGCGGCTGAGTGAACGTGGTCTGGACTCTGTGGAGGAGAGTCATGGTCTCAGAGACGCTGTAGAAGGACAGAGTACCTGCACTGTGATCCAGGTACACCCCCACTCTGGAGGATGGAGGACCTGAGACGGGAGTTTCAATGTTGTTGTACCAAAGACTGTTATTGTAACAATCTAATGACCAAGATTTGTCATTAAATCCAAATCCACTTTCCTTCCAGCTCCCTGTTCTGTTGATATTCTTGTATGCGACTGCTACATGAACTCCTCCTCTTCCTCTCATCTCCACCTCAAAGTAACAACGTCCAGTCAGACTATCTCTACTCAGGACCTGAAAACATCCACTGAATCTGTCTGGATGATCAGAATAAGACTGATTCTGATCCATTCGTGTTACTTTTCTGTTCCCATCAGATAATAACATCTTTCTGTTTGCTGTGTTTGGATCCAGTGTGATTTCTTGTGAATATCTTAAGAATCCAGCTCTGGTCTTTGGTCCTGGTTGTGACAGTAAAACGTCCACTTCATTCACTGACACTGAGATCTTCTTCCATTCTTCATCCAGAACTTGCTGTAGTTTATCTCTGACCTCTGACACAGCTGCTGTCACATCCTGAAAGTAGGTGAGAGGACGGATATGGATGCTGGATGAGTCTGTAGGCTCACTGAGTGCTGACACTGAGGGGTAGTTGTGCAGGAACTCGTTGTGATCCTCTGTGTGTGAGAGCTGCTCCAGCTCGGCGTCTTTCCTCTTCAGCTCAGCGATCTCCTGCTCCAGCTTCTCCTGAAGCTCTTTGACTCGACTCACTTGGGTTTCCTGCTGGGATCTGACCTCCTGCTTCACATCGCGGCTTCTTTTCTTGAGGAGACGCATCAGCTGGGTGAAGAGCTTCTCGTTGCCCTCCAGTGTTTTCTCAGCAGACTGATTGATGTCCTCCACCTCCTGCTGAAGCAGCTTCACATCTTTCTGTCTGTCCTGGATTTTCTGCTGGACGTTTCCTCGACTCCCCTCGAGCTCTCTCTGCCTCTCGGTCCTTTCTGCTGCAGCTGAGACGGTGTCGTGGTCTTTATGTTCATCCACAGAGCAGAGATAACAGATAATCTGACGATCGGTGCGGCAGAACATCTTCATCACCTCGTCGTGAAGAGAGCAGATGTTCTCCTGGAGCTTCTTGGAGGGGTTCACCAGCTTGTGTTTCTTTAATGGAGCGACATCATAATGAGGCTGAAGGTGTTTCTCACAATAAGAAGCCAGACAGACTAAACAGGACTTGACAGCTTTCAGTTTTCTCCCAGTGCAGACATCACAGGCCACATCTTCAGGTCCAGCATAGCAGTGATCAGCAGGAGCAGCTTGGAGTCCAGTCTTCTTCAGCTCCTCCACTAAAACTGCCAACATGGTGTTTATGTCCAGGACAGGCCTCGGTATGAACCTCTTCATGCACTGAGGACAGCTGTAGACTCCTGTCCCGTCCTGTCCATCCCAGTGGACTTTAATACACTCCATGCAGTAGTTGTGTCCACATGGAAGAGTCACAGGATCCTTCAGTAGATCCAGACAGATGGAACAAGAGAAGGTTTCTCGGTCCAGCTGAACTCCTTTCTGCTCCATTTCACCTCTCAGCAGCAGTGACTGTGTGAGTTTCACTTCCTCAAAGATAAAACTGGTTTCAGCTGATTTAAATATCATGTGACTCTGCAGCCAATGAGGACATCAGCTCTGAGACTACACCCATGTTGGCTCCGCCCATCTTCCAGCTGCAGATCTGATGGATGGAACAAGGAAACGTGACAGACTGCAGCTGCTGAGTTTGAGAGCAGTTTTTTTTATTCCTCCTCAAACTCGTCGTCTCGGCTGTGATTCATGACTAAGTTGAAGTTTCCCCACAAACTGAGACGCCCTCTGTTTCTGCTGCTGTAACATGAAACAAAGATTTGAGGATCTTTGTTTTACCTCTGATAAGTTCACTTATTAGTCTCCAGGGGCAACGAGCGCTGTCAGTGGGCAGAGTGCTCCCTCTGGTGGCCATTCTGGAAACAAGCAGCACCATTTAGTCTAATTCAACTCAGACAAATGGTGGATGAAGTATTCAGAACATTTATTGAAGTAAAAGTACAAATACAGCAAAGAAAACAAAGATACTCCATTACAAGTCAAAGTCCTTAATTAAACAGCTTACTCAGGTAAAAGTACAGAAGCGTTAGCAGCAACATTTAGTGAAAGTATTAAAGTAAAAGTGCTGCTTTGTTCCCTCTGAATAATCTATATTACTATATATGAAGCAGTGAAAGAATTCAGCTCCTTTATTTCAGAAAAAGTTCTGACACCAGACTGAAAATACTAGAAGTCCTGCATTCAAAACCTTGTTGAAGTAAAAGTATCGTCAGCAAAAATACACTGAAAACACAAAAAGTAAAAGTACACACGAAGCAGAAAATGTTCCCTGTTAGTGTTTTCCTATTATATATATGATGTTTGTAGATTCATATTGCTGCTGGATTAAAGTGAATTTTACCGTCATAGTCACTGAAGGTTTTGCTCATTTCAACTACTTTATATATTGTTGATTTGTAAAGCGTCATATTGAACCAGATCATCACATATTTGGAGCGTTGCTGTCCTGTGAGAACTACGTATCTAAGAAATAAACACCTTTTCAGCTTTGTCAGGTTTTTTTAAAATAGTTAATTTAGCAGGAGAATCATCTCAGTCCATGAAAGAACATTTAAATCTCTTTAGTTTATCAGAAAATAATTCAAAATTCAACTTCACCAAATTTAGAGATACGTGGTTTTCACTACAGGAACGGTGTGAAAAGAGCTTAAAAACAATAATAAAACATATTAACATGAAGATAACAACTATCAAGAAGACGTCCAGGTGACGCCCATAATGCTTGATTGACAGCAGATCTTTGTTCAGAGCAGAAACGCCTCAATGATGGAGAGAAAATAAAATGGAAAATGAAAATGCAGGTTTAAACCCACTGAAACCTGAAAGACTTCAGTTTATTTCAGTTTACAAAACTCAGCAGAGTTTCCAACGGAGACAAACCAAAGTCCAACGTGGAGCGGCTGAGTGAACGTGGTCTGGACTCTGTGGAGGAGAGTCATGGTCTCAGAGACGCTGTAGAAGGACAGAGTACCTGCACTGTGATCCAGGTACACCCCCACTCTGGAGGGTGGAGGACCTGAGACGGGAGTTTTGATGTTGTTGTACCAAAGACTGTTATTGAAACAATCTAATGACCAAGATTTGTTATTAAATCCAAATCTACTTTCCATCCCGCTCCCTGTTCTGTTGATATTCTTGTATGCGACTGCTACATGAACTCCTCCTCTCATCTCCACCTCAAAGTAACAACGTCCAGTCAGACTCTCTCTACTCAGGACCTGAAAACATCCACTGAATCTGTCTGGATGATCAGAATAAGACTGATTCTGATCCATTCGTGTTACTTTTCTGTTCCCATCAGATAATAACATCTTTCTGTTTGCTGTGTTTGGATCCAGTGTGATTTCTTGTGAATATCTTAAGAATCCAGCTCTGGTCTTTGGTCCTGGTTGTGACAGTAAAACGTCCACTTCCTTCACTGACACTGAGATCTTCTTCCATTCTTCATCCAGAACTTGCTGTAGTTTATCTCTGACCTCTGACACAGCTGCTGTCACATCCTGAAAGTAGGTGAGAGGACGGATATGGATGCTGGATGAGTCTGTAGGCTCACTGAGTGCTGACACTGAGGGGTAGTTGTGCAGGAACTCGTTGTGATCCTCTGTGTGTGAGAGCTGCTCCAGCTCGGCGTCTTTCCTCTTCAGCTCAGCGATCTCCTGCTCCAGCTTCTCCTGAAGCTCTTTGACTCGACTCACTTGGGTTTCCTGCTGGGATCTGACCTCCTGCTTCACATCGCGGCTTCTTTCCTGGAGGAGACTCATCAGCTGGGTGAAGAGCTTCTCGCTGCCCTCCAGTGTTTTCTCAGCAGACTGATTGATGTCCTCCACCTCCTGCTGAAGCAGCTTCACATCTTTCTGTCTGTCCTGGATTTTCTGCTGGACGTTTCCTCGACTCCCCTCGAGCTCTCTCTGCCTCTCGGTCCTTTCTGCTGCAGCTGAGATGGTGTCGTGGTCTTTATGTTCCTCCACAGAGCAGAGATAACAGATAATCTGACGATCGGTGCGGCAGAACATCTTCATCACCTCGTCGTGAAGAGAGCAGATGTTCTCCTGGAGCTTCTTGGAGGGGTTCACCAGCTTGTGTTTCTTTAATGGAGCGACATCATAATGAGGCTGAAGGTGTTTCTCACAATAAGAAGCCAGACAGACTAAACAGGACTTGACAGCTTTCAGTTTTCTCCCAGTGCAGACATCACAGGCCACATCTTCAGGTCCAGCATAGCAGTGATCAGCAGGAGCAGCTTGGAGTCCAGTCTTCTTCAGCTCCTCCACTAAAGCTGCCAACATGGTGTTTATGTCCAGGACAGGCCTCGGTATGAAGTCCTGCCTGCACTGAGGACAGCTGTAGACTCCCGTCCCGTCCGTCCCAGTGGACTTTAATACACTCCATGCAGTAGTTGTGTCCACATGGAAGAGTCACTGGATCCTTCAGTAGATCCAGACAGATGGAACAAGAGAAGGTTTTTCGGTCCAGCTGAACTCCTTTCTGCTCCATTTCACCTCTCAGCAGCAGTGACTGTGTGAGTTTCACTTCCAGGAAGAGGAGAGAAGCACTTTGTATTCAAGCCTCCTTTTCAATCATTTCCTGTTTAAAACACTCGTCACCTCAAGTTTTTAAATTCTAGATTCTTCTTTGATTCTGTGTTCACAGTTTGCGCTCCAGTTTTTTATTCTCCAAAAGGTTGTCCTGTGTTGTGCCCTCAGACTTTATATAAAAGTGGACAAAGATATGAAACAACTCCTCCCATATTATCATATTCCTCCAGATTCTGGCAGTAATCTTCCACTCGAGCTTATCAATTAACCCCAGACCTAAACTTTGTGGTAACTCCTTTAAAAAGTCAGACCTTTAGTCTGTTACACCCAAATTGAACATTTCTCTCCTGTTGAGATCTCCGAGCTAACTTCAATTATTTTCTCATCTGGATCATCTACCGGTCTCTTGGATCTCATCCCAACTAAACTCCTCGAGGAAGTCTTCCCTTTAATTAGTACTTCTATATTAGATCAGATCAAACCTTTCTCTTGGAACCGTTTATGTACCACAAGCTTTTAAAGTGTCTGTAATCAAAACTGTACTTAAAAAGTCGACTCTTGATCAGCTGTTTCAGGAAAACTTACAGACCAGTTACCAACCTGCCGTTTGTTTCTAAAATCCTTGAAAAAGTTGTTGCAAATCAACTTTGTGATCATTTCCAGAGGAACGGTCTGTTTGAAGATGTTCAGTCGGGCTTTAGAGTTCATCACAGCACAGAAACAGGACTGGTGAAAGTTACAAACCGTCTTCTAATAGCCTCAGACAATGGACACCGGTCCCCGCGCTCCACACCGGGCAGCAAGGTGGTCTCCGAGGAACCGACGCCGAGCAGGGGGCCGGACACCCGGTGGTCTCCGAGGAACCGACGGAGGACGGCGGGTACGTACCACCTGGTAGCAGACAGACAGGCAGGACCGCGGCAGGCGGGAGACAGACAAGGGGGGTCAGAACCGGACTTACAGAACTTGCAACGTGGTACCAGGTGAGACGATCGGACGGACGGACGGACGCAGGTGGAGTCCAGGTCCGGGGTTCACGTGATGCCAGGTGGTGATTACCGGGATGAGAAGCAGCTGTGCCAGCTGAAAGAGGTGTGGTAGTGGGAGGTGACTGGAGGCGCTGACCAATGAATCCAAACCCTCCAGACGCAGACCAGAACATAGAAACACCTGGAGGACAGAAACAAACAGGAGAGACAGGAAACACCAGGAAAAGGGAGATCGGGGGAAACGGAGGGAACGACAAACAGAGACAGGCGCAGATCCCGACGGAGAAAATCTGAATCTGTGTGGAATCATTATTTCCATAATCTTATAATCTTAACTAACCTGCCGTACTCTTCTAATTCCTCTCCTGCTTCTAATCATCCCCCAAATCTGATCCAATAACTCTTCCAGATTTCCCTCTTTGCTTTCAGAATGATTTTTTATGAACCCTCGTTTCTGCTTGTTCGTATTGTATTAAATTCTTGAAGTGATGTGATTTTTCTTCATAACCTAAGAGAGCTTTGTTTCTTTCTGTCGCTGCTCTCCAACACTCATCTGTCCACCAGGGGGCAGCCTTTCTCTTCATCCTTCCTTCACCTTTAGCACTTGTTGGATTTGCAGCTTCCAGCACTGTAAATATTAATTAGGGCCGGAGCACCGAGAATCGGTGCGACAGCGGTGTTGTTTTTCGTAAAGATGTTCTTGGACGTTCTTCTTCTTACGTAAAGTGATTTTCCTTTTTGGAGGCTTTATCATATTCAAAAACTCATGAAAGTCGATAAACATTTGTCTCCCGTCTAAAATTTTGTATTCTAGTGGAGTCGCGAGTGGGCGTGGCCAAATGGCTCGAGAGCGCCCCCTAAAGAGATGCCCCGGCGGCCACATTTACCTAAATTCACAAAATCCAATGGACACGTGTATCACACCTCGATGCAGAAAAAAGATACATTGCACCATTAGGTCAACTCGACAGGAAGTCCACCATTTTGAATTTAGTCGCCATTTTGGGCAATTCTGACACGTTGTACTTTGTCAAACTCCTCCGAGGGATTTTGTCGTCCCGACATGAATTTGGGTTCTCTGGATAGAAAACATGTTTGGGATTAAATCTTCTTAAAATAATTCGTTTTCGTAGATGTGTGTGCCCGTAGCGTGGCTGCCATTTTGAGCGTCTCGCCATGAAACTACGAGTTGCTTTAAATCTTATGTACATGGACCGACCTTCTCCAAACATCACAGGTATGATGACAGCCCCGCCCTGAAGACCCCTGTGGGGTAATATTCGCTCATAGTCATAGCGCCCCCTGTTGGCCACTGGAAATGACACTTTTCATACTTTCACATTCTACATCGAGCTGGTTGATCACATGAACCTAAAGTTGGGTCACAATAACCTAAACATATAGTTGATGATATATTGAGACATTCCTTCGACTTTGTCAATGGGCGTCGCCGTGACGATGCGGCAAAGTTGGATGACTCGCCGTGGCACAGGAAGTTGATGTTTAAGGTCAAAGGATGCTTGAAACCTCACGAAACGTGTCACATACATCCGGCATGGTGAGATGATACATTTGATGTGTTTTGCAAGTGGGCGTGGCCAAACGGCTCGCCAGCGCCCCCTGCTGGAGACAGGAAGCGAGACAAAAATAGCAACTTTACCCTGGGATATGTGGTCACTAGCCTGCTGCACTATTGGGAGGCGGCGCGTGGGAGTGCGAGGGCCCGTACATCACTGCTTGCAGTTTTAATTAAATTTCTGTTTCTAAACAAATAACTGGGTCCATAGTTCCTCTACCTTTCTGAAATCCACTTTGATGAGTTGGTATCATTCTCCATGGTTTCAAAATAAAATGTGAATCTGTCTGTAATCATTATTTCCATAATCTTATAATCTTAACTAACCTGCGGTACTCTTCTAATTCCTCTCCTGCTTCTAATCATCCCCCAAATCTGATCCAATAACTCTTCCAGATTTCCCTCTTTGCTTTCAGAATGATTTTTTATGAACCCTCGTTTCTGCTTGTTCGTATTGTATTAAATTCTGGAAGTGATGTGATTTTTCTTCATAACCTAAGAGAGCTTTGTTTCTTTCTGTCGCTGCTCTCCAACACTCATCTGTCCACCAGGGGGCAGCCTTTCTCTTCATCCTTCCTTCACCTTTAGCACTTGTTGGATTTGCAGCTTCCAGCACTGTAAACATTAATTTTCTATCAATCTCTTCAATATCTTCATTTAAATCTATTTGATCCATTTCTCTCTCATATATATATATTTTAAAGACCAACTTACCTACTATATCTCCTGCTTCCTCCTTTATAATGATACTTTACAGCATATTGGAAAATGGCCGCCACCCACCGATGTTTCATCTTCTACATCCCACTCACACATCCCTGCTAGATTCCTCCATACTATAGTTAAATGTAGTGCAGACGTGTTCCCCGTGTCAACATCTAATCTAGTTTCAAATTCAACTCAGACAAGTGGTGGATGCAGTATTCAGAACATTTATTGAAGTAAAAGTACAAATACAGCAAAGAAAACAAAGATACTCCATTACAAGTCAAAGTCCTTAATAAACCAGCATTTTATATTATTTTTGTATATTTTGTGTTCTTGGCCGCAGCAAAGACGGAGCACACCAGGGATTTAACAAAAAGAAACGCATTTTATAATCAAACTTAACCAAAAGACGCATACGGGGCGAGGCAGACAGGAGCTGATGACTGAACAGGCTGCAATCCAGGAAGCAACAACAAAAAAACAAGTTAAACAAGTTACACAGAGACTGAAACTACCACCTGGCGTGACTTCATTTGGCACAGAGTAGTTGAAGGACCAGATAATTTCAGCAGGAGAAGCTGATGAGTTCACTGAGTGCAGTTTTGTCACTTGTGATCAGGAGCAGGTGAGGCGGAGCTGCGACTCAGGAGAGGACGGCTCGGACACGTTCCACAAATAATCAGTCAGACAAAGAAACACGGGAAACGTGAGGAATCTGAGAGAGATGATGATGGGAAATAATGAGCTCATCATACTTGTCAAATGTTTGTCTATCTGTTGCATAACATGTTCCTGTTGTCTCAGGAAAGATGAACCCATTTATCTGCACAACATGGTTCTCTAGTCTCAGTTACAACGTCTCTGTACCTTTATCTGGTGACCTACGACCTCACTCAGTACTATCTACAAAATCAGATCTACAGAGGAAGTGGGGATGACTGTCAACTGTTTGTCACGCTGTATAAAAGCTGAACTACGGAGGAGAGACTTCGAGCAATGCTGGACACCTTTCTTTGAGTGAACATCAGGGGTCTCAAACTCGCGGCCCGCGGGCCAATTGCGGCCCGCGAGACGATATTTTGTGGCCCCCACCTTCATATGAAAGTTTAATGTTAGTGCGGCCCGCGAGTTTTCTATGAATGGCACTTTCCAGTGTTGTGTGCGGAGCTGAACGAACCGACCAATCACGGTGGGTATTTGGCTCTCGGGGGCGGGACATCGACCGGGCTTGATGCAATCAGAGCAACATTTCTCAATGAGTGAAAGTGACAGCAGCGTTGCCATGGAGAGTTTTCTTCCGGGCCTGGCTGGCTGCCTCGTTTCTATTCGGCAAACGTGGACATTCGTCCCAGCGCGCTGCGTTCACAACACTTCAAAAATAAGTTTTTTAAGTTGCTGCCCAGCGGGACATTATACGTATATATGTCTCTCTCTGACAAAATAAATCAAAGTGATGCGTACGCGGCGAGATAAAAGAAAGGAAATAATGTAGTCTAATGTGGTCTGCAGTCACATACCGACACCTGTCCGTCGGCAATAACAGTCCCCGATAACCCGGACCAATTATAGGGTCGCACCGTTATTTGGGGGTCATTATTTTGTTATTTGCATTGCCTCACACGATGAACACTACATATATTTCTATATGATGTCATAAACACGGCTAAACACGACAGTGACACCAAGTGGAATTAAAATATATCCCACAGCCCCAAACATGTCTTTTTCAAAGCCTGCAGTGAAGAGAAAGGTTGGTGATGAGCACAGACAATCCCAGGGAAAGTGGGAGATGCAATATTTCTTTGTTGAGCACAGGGGCACCCCGACGTGTCTTATTTACACAGAGAAAGTTGGGGTGCACGAGGAATACAATTTGAAACGTCAATACACAACTAGACATGCTGAGGAGTACGTAAAATACCAGGGAGATGAGAGAGCCAACCGGGCTGCAAATCTTAAAACATGTCTACTGAGGCAACAAGATTTCTTCAAGAAAGCAACCAAAGAGAATAATGCAGCAGTCGAAGCTCGCTACGTGGTTAGTGAGATGATTGCTGAGGCGGGAAAGCCGTTCACAGAAGGTGAATTCATCAAAAAGTGCATATTACAGGCTGCAAGTATCGTCTGTCTGGAAAAGAAAGGTCGGTTTAGCAACATCAGCCTTTCTGCCAACACCGTAGCAGAGCGCATTTCTGACCTGTCAAGTAACATTTATGATCAACTGTGTGAGAAAGCCAAATATTTCAGTGTATACTCAGTCGCTCTTGATGAGACCAAAGACATCAGAGACACCGCCCAGCTCGCAATGTATGTCCGTGGTATCGATGACAATTGTGAAGTGATAGAGGAGTTGCTCACAGTAATCCCAATGCATGGCCAGACCACCGCTCAGGAGATGTTTCACCAGCTGTGTGATGCCATTGAGAATGCCGGTTTGCCACGGAAGAGGTTTGTTGGAATAACAAGCGATGGAGCGCCATCAATGACAGGGAGGACAAATGGACTGGTGGCACTTGTTCAAAACAAACTGGAAGAGGAGGGTGTAGAGGAGGCCATTGCTCTGCACTGCATTATCCATCAGCAGGCCCTTTGCAGCAAATGCCTGAAGTTTGACAATGTGATGTCTGTCGTTGTGAAATGCATCAACCAAATCAGATCCAGGGAAGGTTCTGTGCTTTCTTAGAGGAAATAGAGTCAGAAGATGGGGATGTGCTCTACTTCACCGAGGTACGTTGGCTCAGCAGGGAAACGCCTTGAAGAGATTTTTTGAGTTGAGAGCAGAAGTGAAAGCCGTCATGGAGAAGGATGGGATGGCTGTTCCTGTGCTAAGTGATCCCAAATGGCTCATGGACTTAGCTTTTCTTGTTGATATCACACATGAGCTTAATGTACTGAACAAGAGTTTACAAGGCCAGGGGCAACTGGTCAGTGCTGCCTATGACAACGTGAGAGCATTCTCCACAAAACTTGTGTCATGGAAAGCCCAGCTCTCTCAGACAAACCTTTGCCATTTCCCAGCATGCAAGGCACTCGTGGATGCAGGCACACCATTCAGTGGTGAGAAGTATGTTGATGCCATTTTGAAGCTACAGGAGGAATTCGATTACAGATTTGCAGACTTCAAGACGCACAGAGCCACATTTCACATTTTTGCGGACCCCTTCTCCTTTGATGTGCAAGATGCCCCTCCTGTGCTTCAAATGGAGCTCATTGACCTGCAGTGCAACTCTGACCTCAAAGCCAAGTTCAGGGAGGTGAGTGGAAAAGCAGACAAGCTTGGGCCATTTTTGAGAGAATTGACCCCCAGCTTCCCTGAGCTTTCCCGAATGTTCAAGCGGACCATGTGTCTTTTTGGGAGCACATACTTGTGCGAAAAGCTCTTCTCCACCTTGAACTTCAATAAGTCCAAGTACAGGTCCAGACTTACTGATGATCATCTTCAAGCCATACTGAGGGTCTCAACTGCTTCCTCCCTCAAGACAAATGTGGCTCAGCTATGCGAGAGGAAGCGCTGCCAGGTCTCCAGCAGCAAGGAGTAGGCAAGAGAAGCCATGTTCAGAAGAACAGTTCATGTTCTTCAATGTTCCATTCATGTTCAGGACCATTCATGTTCAGAAGAACCCATTGAGGTTAAAGAACTGTTAATAAAGACGTTTAAATCTGAATACAGCAGATATAGAAGACTGAAGAAACCACACATAGTTGCTGACTAGAGAAATCTAATTATTATTATTTTATTTATTACTGATTTATTTACTTATTAATTCTTAATTTGTTTATTTATTTTTTCATCTTATTTTGTGTTAAAAAAATAAAAATAAAGACATTTGAGAAGATTGGAATTTTTCTAACAAAGCTTTTCTTGTGGAATACCCGATGCGGCCCAGCCTCACCCAGACTCTGCCTCCAGCAGCCCCCAAGTAAATTAAGTTTGAGACCCCTGATTTAGAGTCTTCAGCGGCAACCAGCGCTGTCAGTGGGCAGAGTGCTCCCTCTCGTGGTCAGTTTGTGAAACAGCAGCATCATGTTGTCTAATTCAACTCAGACAAATGGTGGATGAAGTATTCAGAACATTTATTGAAGTAAAAGTACAAATACAGCAAAGAAAACAAAGATACTCCATTACAAGTCAAAGTCCTTAATTAAACAGCTTACTCAGGTAAAAGTACAGAAGCGTTAGCAGCAACATTTAGTGAAAGTATTAAAGTAAAAGTGCTGCTTTGTTCCCTCTGAATAATCTATATTACTATATATGAAGCAGTGAAAGAATTCAGCTCCTTTATTTCAGAAAAAGTTCTGATACCAGACTGAAAATACTAGAAGTCCTGCATTCAAAACCTTGTTGAAGTAAAAGTATCATCAGCAAAAATACACTGAAAACACAAAAAGTAAAAGTACACACGAAGCAGAAAATGTTCCCTGTTGGTGTTTTCCTATTATATATGTGATGTTTGTAGATTCATATTGCTGCTGGATTAAAGTGAATCTTACCGTCATGATGTTTTGTCCATGAATCTTTATCTGAGCATCAACTCCTCTCTTCCTGGTGAACAACACTGTTTTATGTGTCCTGGTTAAAAGGATGATATGTAGGTAGCATTCATTTCTGATCCATCATCAGCAAAAAGGGATCGTCCAACATCACCCTGAACTTGAGAGGAAACATCATTTATCTCTTTAATCCGATGACATGTTCTGACACATATTAATATCATATTTAATTTCATCAACAATCCCTCCTTCCAAACCAAATCATGATGCCTTTTCCACATAAAAAAACACATCACTGACTCCTTATTCACTTGAGCTCTTTTTAAATTTAAATGAACATCTAATCTAGTTTCAAATTAAACTCAGACAAGTGTTGGATGAAGTATTCAGAACATTTATTGAAGTAAAAGTACAAATACAGCAAAGAAAACAAAGATACTCCATTACAAGTCAAAGTCCTTAATAAACCAGCTTTTTATATTATTTTTGTATATTTTGTGTTCTTGGCCGCAGCAAAGACGGAGCACATCAGGGATTTAACAAAAAGAAACGCATTTTATAATCAAACTTAACCAAAAGACGCATACGGGGCGAGGCAGACAGGAGCTGATGACTGAACAGGCTGCAATCCAGGAAGCAACAACAAAAAAAACAAGTTAAACAAGTTACACAGAGACTGAAACTACCACCTGACGTGACTTCATTTGGCACAGAGTAGTTGAAGGACCAGATAATTTCAGCAGGAGAAGCTGATGAGTTCACTGAGTGCAGTTTTGTCACTTGTGATCAGGAGCAGGTGAGGCGGAGCTGCGACTCAGGAGAGGACGGCTCGGACACGTTCCACAAATAATCAGTCAGACAAAGAAACACGGGAAACGTGAGGAATCTGAGAGAGATGATGATGGGAAATAATGAGCTCATCATACTTGTCAAATGTTTGTCTATCTGTTGCATAACATGTTCCTGTTGTCTCAGGAAAGATGAACCCATTTATCTGCACAACATGGTTCTCTAGTCTCAGTTACAACGTCTCTGTACCTTTATCTGGTGACCTACGACCTCACTCAGTACTATCTACAAAATCAGATCTACAGAGGAAGTGGGGATGACTGTCAACTGTTTGTCACGCTGTATAAAAGCTGAACTACGGAGGAGAGACTTCGAGCAATGCTGGACACCTTTCTTTGAGTGTACATGTATTTGCTCCTTCTTGCAAGAATAAATGTCCGATGTGTTTGATTTTGAATTCAGCCTCGGAGTCATTTTTCTAACATAATTGGTCCTTCGAGCCGGATCCCAACATCCCCTCCTCTCTCCGGACACAGCCTGAAACCGTTCACGGGGGAGTCTGGGACTCCTGAGGAAAGACCTCCGCCCTGTTTCTTTATCGAAACAGTTTGGACATTGGTGAGGCCAGGACGAACTGGAGAGAGGAGGGGTGACGGGATCCTAGAACAAGACTGATTCACCATCAAACGTCAGACACCCGTGTAAGACTTTTTTTGTTCTTGTTGTACTAAAGAGTCAGGTCAGGGACCTACTAAAAAGAGATAGGTCAGGGACCTACTAAAAAGTCTGAATAGACGAGGTAAACTAAAGAGTCTGAATTGACTAGGTAAACTAAAGAGTCTGAATTGACTAGGTAAATTAAAGAGTATGAGTAGACTAGGTAAACTAAAGAGTATGAGTAGTCTAGGTAAACTAAAGAGTCTGAATAGACTCGGTAAACTAAAGAGTCTGAATAGACTCGGTAAACTAAAGAGTCTGAGTAGACGAGGTAAACTAAAGAGTCTGAATAGACTAGGTAAACTAAAAAGTCTGAATAGACTCGGTAAACTAAAGAGTCTGAATAGACTAGATAAACTAAAGAGTCTGAATTGACTAGGTAAACTAAAGAGTCTGAGTAGACGAGGTAAACTAAAGAGTCTGAGTAGACGAGGTAAACTAAAGAGTCTGAATTGACTAGGTAAACTAAAGAGTCTGAATTGACTAGGTAAACTAAAGAGTATGAGTAGACGAGGTAAACTAAAGAGTCTGAGTAGACGAGGTAAACTAAAGAGTCTGAATAGACTAGGTAAACTAAAGAGTCTGAATAGACTAGGTAAACTAAAGAGTCTGAGTAGACTAGGTAAACTAAAGAGTCTGAATAGACTAGGTAAACTAAAGAGTCTGAGTAGACTAGGTAAACTAAAAGTCACGCGCACAAAAATAGGTCAGGGACCTCCAGATAAATACAGAAAAAAACTTCCGGAAGATGAAATAAATAAAAATATACAAATAATTAGATACTGTGAGCGTCCGGTTGCTCGGGTGAACTCCATACAAACTGGTTGACTCACAGACAGAAAAAATGGGATTATGCTGTAATAAGATCGAAGAGATACCTCTGGAGGGAGACGTAAAACACATGCACTCAAAAGGTGCAGATAACGTAAAATATTTGAAAAAAATGGGAAAAGGAACACAGATTCAAGGGAAAACTGACAATGATAGCATGTAGAGAGTTGACAGAGAAGATAGAGAGCAAGTGTGAGGGAAATAAAAGAAAAAAGTTGAAAAGAGGAGAGGAAAAGTACAAAAAAAAAGAGAAAGAGAACTGATCTGGGAGAGATTAAAAACAAAAAGGCGGGGGAAGGTAGTATAGCTCTTAATGCACCAATACTATATCTAATAATTGAAATACATTTCTCCCGGAAAAATGATGAAGATGATGATTATGTGGTACAAAAACGACCCAACATGGGACCGCGGCCCGATCCTCCTCCATACCCTAACATGGGAGACGTCCCGGTAACAGCTGATCCGCCCGTTACCGTCTATTCCGTCTCCGGCTGCTCAGCCAGCTTCCGTCTCCGAACCCACGACACCGTCACCAAACTCCACCCCCTCTACTCCAACCAGAAGGAGGAAGCGAGGTGGATGGAGAGGGGCTGGCGGCCGTGGGGGAGGACCACCAGAGACAGGTAAGGACACCTGCTATAATTGCAAGAGGAATGGACACTGGGCAAGAGACTGCAGGGGGTGGAGAGACGGGAGGAGCGGAGGAAGAGGAGGAGGAGGAGGAAGAGGAGGAGGAGGAGCAGTAGACGGTTGGCGGTGGCAGACAGGTTCAACATGACTAACCACAACCACTCCAGGATCAGGTCATACAGAAACACACACATTCACATGATTCACAGACACAGACCAACTAGAAACTAAAGAGGAGGAGACCAGTGATGTGTTAGAGATAAGTACAGTTGAAATACTACTCACAGAACAAGATCAACCTTTTGTGACTCTACTGATAGAAGAGATTGAAGTAACCTTATTGTGCGATTCAGGAGCATGTAGGTCACTTATTAGGAGTGATGAGGACCCAAAATTACAGAAATTGGCACAAGAACAGATCTGAGTAAGATCAGCAAACGGAGAAGTATTTGCAGAAATGACTTCCCCACTGTCTAAACTCATTTATGATGACCCTGTGGCTGCCCACCATAACATACAATGGACACCAGAAACAGAAAACGATTTTGGAAAAATATGAAAAATTACACCCTGCAGTACCACCACAGACCCCCTAGGGGTCGCGGACCCCCTGTTGAGGACCTTTGCCCTAGACCAGGGGTGTCCAAACTTTTTGCAAAGAGGGCCAAATTTGATAAAGTGAAGATGCCCGGGGGCCAATAGTTCCTTCTGACATTTTTTTAACCACAAAAGTTACATGAAAATACACACTGTTATAAAACAATTTTCATTGTCACAATTACCTTTATTTTTCAAATGACAATGTCACCAAATATAAGCCACTCAGGCAGACGTGAACAACTCTAAAAACACAATTCTGCCTTTCATTCAGTCAGATAACTTTGAACAAACTGTATAGAATACCTTCAATTTCCACGAGTTAAATATCTTTGCCTCATGAACATTTTAAACAGGAGTTATAAGTAATGCGAAGTGGTCTGTTACCATTAAACTTTAAAACAAATGAATTTTGCCTTTGTCTTTTACAAGATCTTTCAGAAAGCAATAGTTTGTGTCACATCTACAGGTACATAACATCAACAGTTATAACACACATCTTATTCAAGAGTTTAATAACAGAAGTGCCATAAGTCCAAGTGCATTAGTGTGCTTTAGGCTTTTCACTGTTAATAGTGACAGACGCTACCGTTCAAAACACTCAATTTCAGATTGATCAAGGAACAGATAACTTGCTGACACTAATGTCACACATTCATAAATTCTTGCTTCTTCTCGGGGCAAATGTTCTCCACGATTTTTATGACACAGTCTTTGATGAACGCACCTTCAGTAAAAGGTTTGCCATGTTTAGCTGTTAACATAGCTGGCTTTTGTTGTGTTTTCCTTTGACTCAGAGGCCCGTGAAGACTCTCTGTTGTGATGCCGGAGCAGCTTGGAGTTGCTTCACTTTTTCAGCGCGGCCTCTCCCTGTTAGGTTGCCGTACGTTGGAGCATGTTTAGTCTCGTAGTGTCTCTTTACGTTGAAATCCTTAAACAAGGCAACCGCCTCTTTACAAATTAGACAAACACAATTGCCTCGATTTTCAGTGAAGAAGTATTGTAATTCCCACCGCTCCTGAAAGCGGCGGCCCTCACTGTCAACTTTTCTCTTTTTTTTTTGCGGTCGCCATGGCAGAAATGATTTGAGAAGGGTTCACAGCAGGGATGCAGAGCCAGATAGCATTAGAACGGTGCTGCCACCGTGTGGTGAAAGGAGGAATTACATCTTTACATTTGTATGATTTATTTATTCTGACAGAGCCAGCGAGCCATAACTAATACATTATAAGACCGAAGCTGCGGGCCGTATGAAATCTGACCGGGCCGTGATTGGCCCGCGGGCCGGACTTTGGACATGCCTGCCCTAGACAACGAGATACTATAGAAAAAACAACAACATGCAGAACAATGCTCCAGAACAAGAAAAACAACAGTGGAAGACAAACAAAGCACAACAAAAAGACGATGATTTATTGAGATGACAAGAAGGCAAGCTGGTACTCCAAAAAAGTTTAGATAGATATGCGACCTTTTGAGCCATGGGATGAACCATGTCGCAACAGGGGGGATGGTATCTATAATAAACTAAGTATTTACAACATATGGCTTTACAAACTACTAAAAAATGTTGTTTGGCATGTATTACATGTGCAAAACACAACCCCCAAGGAAACACGAGACCCACAAGGGGCCGGTTCCCTTCACCAGAGTATCCAGTCCAGCATCTCTGCATGGATTTTATTGAATTAACACCACGCGAACGAAGGAAATATTGCCTAGTTATCATCGACACCTTTTCAAAGTGGGTAGAAATATTCCCGACTAAATCACCGGATGCATCGACCGTAGCAAAAGCGCTTACAAGGGACATTGTACCACGATTTGGAGTAACAGAAAGGATATTTTGCGACAACGGAACACATTTCGTGAACAACATTATAAAACACCGAGCCACAGCTTTCAGGACACAGTTAAGACATCACTGCTCATACCATCCACAGTCAGCAGGCCGAGTGGAAAGAACTAATGGGACGATCAAATTCAAATTGAGAAAGATGATGGCAGAAACAGGGTTGAATTGGATGAGATGCATTCCACTGATAACATTAAATATGCATATTCTACCCAGTGTAAGAGGCATCTCACCGTTTGAAATGATACACGGACATCCCTATCTCATGCCACAACTTGGACCTTTTGTGGACAAGAAGGAGACAACTGACCAGACGACTGCAGACTACATGGCCAAAATGTTAAAAAGAAAAGATATCATGTCTTCTGTTGTCCCTCCTACACAGGTGGTGGAAAACCAGTCAACAGACCTAAAACCAGAGGACTGGGTTTTCATTAAGGTGATAAAAAAATAAATACTGGAGCTCCGCCGGATGGGAAGGAGCTTTCGAGATACTCCTGACGACCCCAACAGCAGTTCAGATTGCTGAACGGACCTCCTGAATACACCTCAGCCATTGCAGAAGGATGAGACCTTTGCCTGAACCACATAACACAGACATACCAGATAAGCCGGCATTTCCCCTGTTGGTGAAGTCTGGCTACAAAGGGAGGTGATACCAATAGGGGTACTTGTCTCAAACCAGTGAAGAAACCAACAACACCCTGGTGAGTAGGTTCTGGTGAGCTTATTTTGGTATATCTGTGGACGGACAGTACAGCTAAAATGGCTCAAGGCAGCATAACATGGCATCCATTCAGGAGGATAGGACTCTGTGGCCTCAGTGGGACCCTTTGTTTTCTGATAGTCACAGCTCTGCTCATAGTACTCCCCATATTTTGGTAGGAAGCCCAACATAACATACCTGACAATCAGACATCAGACGACAAGACCACAACAGGACCTCAGGCTACTGACAAAGTTCGCCGCACTACAAGAGCATTTGTAAGGGCTGATGGACAATTTGCAAGGAACAAAAAATCAGTACCGGGTACAGGGAGCATTAATTCTCACATTCACGGAAGGGCAACAGGCCAGTCTAACATTTGACGCATGTGCAGTTCTTCCCTGCAAAGAGAAAGACCGTAGCTTAGTTTGGACAGATAAATATCTGCATGGCGTCCCAAAAGACTGACATAAGGGACATGTGCATGAGCTGGAAACAGGTCGTGTGGACCACCAGCTCAAAGGGCTATGGGTATCCAGTACATGGTAGCATCTGTACCGACCTGAAACAACGACTGTCTCTGATTTAGGGATCTACCGCACCAGGTTGTCACATACGAAACTGCAACACCTTAATACTGACACTGAAGGATCCAAAACAATGCGTCTCCAGACTGTTAGTACGAGGGGCAGATATATCTGGGGCAGATCCAAAGGGCTTCATCTGGATAAATATAGTACAACCAAACACCACGGTATCCCGCCAAAGCGTTTCAAATACGAGCTCACACGTAGATCCTGTAGGCCGACGATTGAAAATAAGTAAATTTACAGATGTGGTGTCACTAGAGACGGGATATGGTGATACCGATATGTGACTACAGCGGATGCAGTACTCAGATCAGATGACGGGCAAAGCCGACTGCATCGGATGCTCCGAGGGACGCCCACACTGAGGTCCTATACATGAGACGCTGTTCAGGGCCTCAGAGAATAGTTTGATGCCACTAGTCTTATGGCGTGGCAGAACCGCATGACACTGGACACGCTGCTGGCTGACAAAGGGGGGTATATGCAAAATGTTTGGCTCCGTATGTTGTACGTTTATTCCTAACAACACAGCATCAGATGGATCTGCCACCAAGGCTCTACGGGGTCTTACCGCCCCGAGTGAGGAACTTCCTGTAAATGCTGCGATTGATGATCCTTTTTCCAGGATGATGGAATCTTGGTTTGGTAAATGGACAGACCTGTTCCTCACCTGTTTCACTAGTGTTTCAATGATAGCAGCCGTACTTATTATTTGTGGTTGTTGTTGTATTCCCTGTATCCGAGGATTGATCCAAAGACTAATCAATGTTACATTGACTAAACAGGACACACTTTATATGCGAATTTCTACAACTGACCAAACGTACGAGACCACGAATACGACACCGACTTTTCAGTACATGTTATACCTTGTATAAACAGGAGGGATATGATGGTAAAATAATGAGCTCATCATACTTGTCAAATGTTTGTCTATCTGTTGCATAACATGTTCCTGTTGTCTCAGGAAAGATGAACCCATTTATCTGCACAACATGGTTCTCTAGTCTCAGTTACAACGTCTCTGTACCTTTATCTGGTGACCTACGACCTCACTCAGTACTATCTACAAAATCAGATCTACAGAGGAAGTGGGGATGACTGTCAACTGTTTGTCACGCTGTATAAAAGCTGAACTACGGAGGAGAGACTTCGAGCAATGCCGGACACCTTTCTTTGAGTGAACATGTATTTGCTCCTTCTTGCAAGAATAAATGTCCGATGTGTTTGATTTTGAATTCAGCCTCGGAGTCATTTTTCTAACAGATGATGTCTGACTGCTGTTGTGACAACGACAGAAAGTTTGAGAGGAGTTGAAGAATCTCCTCATTCACTCAAATGTTACAAATATGTTCAAAAAAATGATAAATGTTTGAAAAAAGTTGAATGTCGGCGTAAATGTCCTGAAAGAGTTGAACAATTTCAAATGTGAATGGTTGAACTCGGTGAGTATGCAGAAGTAGTGAGCGACCAAAACAAAGCGCGTGGAAGAAGTCAGAAACAGGATGTCAACAGTGTAAATGCTGAATCAGCATTCACACAATAAAGGTCAGTTATTTGTTCTAATTTCACTTGGATACGGAGAACGCTGCCTCAGATGGAGGCGCTAAAATAGTTCAAATAACTCCTGTAAAACATTACGAAGGCTTAAATCATCGTACACGTGAACATTTAGTGACAATCTATACAATTCACAACGTCACGATAACATATGACCTTGTTGATTAGCTCGGAGCAAATAGGATCAAATCCAGCAATCTCTATATGTCACGAAGAAAAATATCCCTTTTGTTTTTTAAACAAGTCTTCTTTGATCACTTTGTTGTCACTCCAGAAGAAGAACACTATGTTTAGTATCAGAGTCTCTTTAAATATTGCTGTTGCTCAGCTGTTCATCTTCCACGATGGACAACGGTCACAAAGATGAAACCTCTTCAGCAGAAAGCTAAAAGATCAGAAGAACAGGTAACAGGTGCAGCACTCTGTCACCGCTAACATGAAGGAAACACATGCTGCCTGGCCGGCTGCTGCTGCTTCTTCATTTGGATTAGAAATCTAGTGACTAAAGGAAACATTGAACAGGACGTCCTCACCGTCCGCTACGTCTTTTTAGCCCGTCTGTCCCAAAGCGAGCTGAGACAGGAAACCGGAAACAGAACGCGGAGACCTGCAACGAGCCGACGAGGAGACGTTCAGGTTGAAAGAAGAACAAAGTCCAACGTTGTTGAGAAGCGGAGACGTGACGAGCGAGACGAGAAGCAGGTTGAAGGTTCACTTCTGTTTCTGTGCTCACTGGAAACATCTTCATTTCAGATTTAAGCAGCCTTTTTCAGCCGTTACTACATTTGATCTGATTCCATAAAGATGGACGAGGTCTGTGTTTGGTTTTGTCGTTTGAAAAGGTCACTTATTGAAAAGAGATTCTCTTCAACCATGTGAGTGACCTGCAGAGGGATCCTGAAGATAGAATATGAATTGGACCTCCCGTTTCATGTCGGTGGTCGAAGGTGAGTAACACTGATATCAAAAGTAAAAGAATTGTCCCGTGCTTGTTTCCTCTGCTTTAGCCGGCTCAGTACAGGTCTGTACCGGCAGCACAACTCTGGATTCTCATGTCCTGAAGAACTTTCTCTCTCCTCATCATCTAAACCTCAGCGCTTCAATGTTTGAGGAGAGACGACAAAAGAAGTCTGATTGTGTCGTGATTCAAATGTAACGTGATCGAGCTCAAAAGACGGTCGGGATGAAAAAGCTCGTTTTCAACGTGATTTGAGGTCCGACTGTTTCCATTTATATGGATGGTTTGGTAAAACATCAAATCAAGGAGGAGGGAGAAGTCAGGAGACATTTTCAGAGTCTGAATTTAGAGTCTGTGCTTACAGCTGTTTCTTGGAAGCAGTACGTACCATACAAATTCAATCTGGATCAAAGGATTAAAAGTACCAGCAGAAGGGATTTTTAAATGGATTTGTGGTGAGCACTACTTATTTCTAGAAGTGGAGAGCCATACAGCTGAAAAATACATTTCAAAGGAAATAGATATGAGTTTTAAATGTCTTCAGTGTTGTTCTACAGGGTAGAAAAAAAGGCAAAAGTTCAGGAACCCTTGAATGACTTGGTTTGTTTCTACATTACAGTTTACTGACAAAGACCACGACATGCATTTAGAAGCTTCTGGAAAAACAAGGAAGAGAATCTTTAGCGAACTTGGGTTTTTCTTTTGGGGGTAAACAACCTCTTTCTGAGGTCGAGAATACAAACTATATCTGCACACCTCCAGATCTAAATGCAAAACATCTGTTTGTTTGATTTTGGGGAGAATTTGAGTGAAACAAACCGTTAATTCTCATTCAAGAAAACCTTTGGACGTGTTCATAAATGTCAGCATATGCAGCATGTGACGACACCACAATGTACTTTATCTGACTTTTACAATTACCAGCATTCATTTCTAAACTTTGCAGAGATGCAGAATACAGCCGGGACAAGCTGTTAACTGACCAACACATTCACAGCTAGCAGATTTACCAGTTAACCGACCTGCAAGTATCTAAACTGGCAGGAAAACAGAGCAGCTGGAGAAAACCAAGCAGACAACGTGAAACCGTCCAACGTCCACACGGAGAAGCTTTCTGCTCTGAGGTGACCGTGCTCAGCACAGAGCCGGGATTTGATTTATCATGGAAGTCATTTCAGGAAGAAACTTTCTCAGCCTGAACATATTGATGAAGCTGAGGGGCGTTCCTCTCTCACAGGGATCTGCACCAAAGGCTGGAAGATGACATTTCATGACCTTTGAGAGTCTTCAGCGGCAACCAGCGCTGTCAGTGGGCAGAGTGCTCCCTCTGGTGGTCAGTTTGTGAAACAGCAGCATCATGTTGTCTAATTCAACTCAGACAAATGGTGGATGAAGTATTCAGAACATTTATTGAAGTAAAAGTACAAATACAGCAAAGAAAACAAAGATACTCCATTACAAGTCAAAGTCCTTAATTAAACAGCTTACTCAGGTAAAAGTACAGAAGCGTTAGCAGCAACATTTAGTGAAAGTATTAAAGTAAAAGTGCTGCTTTGTTCCCTCTGAATAATCTATATTACTATATATGAAGCAGTGAAAGAACTCAGCTCCTTTATTTCAGAAAAAGTTCTGATACCAGACTGAAAATACTAGAAGTCCTGCATTCAAAACCTTGTTGAAGTAAAAGTATCGTCAGCAAAAATACACTGAAAACACAAAAAGTAAAAGTACACACGAAGCAGAAAATGTTCCCTGTTAGTGTTTTACTATTATATATCTGATGTTTTTAGATTCATATTGCTGCTGGATTAAAGTGAATTTTACCGTCATAGTCACTGAAGGTTTTGCTCATTTCAACTACTTTATATATTGTTGATTTGTAAAGCGTCATATTGAACCAGATCATCACATATTTGGAGCGTTGCTGTCCTGTGAGAACCACGTATCTAAGAAATAAACACCTTTTCAGCTTTGTCAGGTTTTTTAAAATAGTTAATTTAGCAGGAGAAATATCTCAGTCCATAAAATAACATTTAAATCTCTTTAGTTTATCAGAAAATAATCTAATTCAACTTCACCAAATTTAGAGATACGTGGTTTTCACTACAGGAACGGTGTGAAAAGAGCTTAAAAACAATAATAAAACATATTAACATGAAGATAACAACTATCAAGAAGACGTCCAGGTGACGCCCATAATGCTTGATTGACAGCAGATCTTTGTTCAGAGCAGAAACGCCTCAATGATGGAGAGAAAATGAAATGGAAAATGAAAATGCAGGTTTAAACCCACTGAAACCTGAAAGACTTCAGTTTATTTCAGTTTACAAAACTCAGCAGTGCTTCCAACAAAGACAGACCCTAACCTGAACCCGAACCCTAACCCAGCGTGGAGCGGCTGAGTGAACGTGGTCTGGACTCTGTGGAGGAGAGTCATGGTCTCAGAGACGCTGTAGAAGGACAGAGTACCTGCACTGTGATCCAGGTACACCCCCACTCTGGAGGATGGAGGACCTGAGACGGGAGTTTCAATGTTGTTGTACCAAAACCTGTTATTGGAACAATCTAATGACCAAGAATTGTTATTACATCCAAACACACTTTCCTTCCCGATCCCTTTTCTGTTGATATTCTTGTATGCGACTGCTACTTCAACTCTTCCTCTCATCTCCACCTCAAAGTAACAACGTCCAGTCAGACTCTCTCTACTCAGGACCTGACAACATCTACTGAATCTGTCTGGATGATCAGAATAAGACTGATTCTGATTCATTCGTGTTACTTTTCTGTTCCCATCAGATAATAACATCTGTCTGTATGCTGTGTTTGGATCCAGTGTGATTTCTTGTGAATATCTTAAGAATCCAGCTCTGGTCTTTGGTCCTGGTTGTGACAGTAAAACGTCCACTTCATTCACTGACACTGAGATCTTCTTCCATTCTTCATCCAGAACTTGCTGTAGTTTATCTCTGACCTCTGACACAGCTGCTGTCACATCCTGAAAGTAGGTGAGAGGACGGATATGGATGCTGGATGAGTCTGTAGGCTCACTGAGTGCTGACACTGAGGGGTAGTTGTGCAGGAACTCGTTGTGATCCTCTGTGTGTGAGAGCTGCTCCAGCTCGGCGTCTTTCCTCTTCAGCTCAGCGATCTCCTGCTCCAGCTTCTCCTGAAGCTCTTTGACTCGACTCACTTGGGTTTCCTGCTGGGATCTGACCTCCTGCTTCACATCGCGGCTTCTTTCCTGGAGGTGACTCATCAGCTGGGTGAAGAGCTTCTCCTTGCCCTCCAGTGTTTTCTCAGCAGACTGATTGATGTCCTCCACCTCCTGCTGAAGCAGCTTCACATCTTTCTGTCTGTCCTGGATTTTCTGCTGGACGTTTCCTCGACTCCCCTCGAGCTCTCTCTGCCTCTCGGTCCTTTCTGCTGCAGCTGAGACGGTGTCGTGGTCTTTATGTTCCTCCACAGAGCAGAGATAACAGATAATCTGACGATCGGTGCGGCAGAACATCTTCATCACCTCGTCGTGAAGAGAGCAGATGTTCTCCTGGAGCTTCTTGGAGGGGTTCACCAGCTTGTGTTTCTTTAATGGAGCGACATCATAATGACGCTGAAGGTGTTTCTCACAATAAGAAGCCAGACAGACTAAACAGGACTTGACAGCTTTCAGTTTTCTCCCAGTGCAGACATCACAGGCCACATCTTCAGGTCCAGCATAGCAGTGATCAGCAGGAGCAGCTTGGAGTCCAGTCTTCTTCAGCTCCTCCACTAAAGCTGCCAACATGGTGTTTTTCACCAGGACAGGCCTCGGTATGAACCTCTTCCTGCACTGAGGACAGCTGTAGACTCCTGTCCCGTCCTGGCCGTCCCAGTGGACTTTAATACACTCCATGCAGTAGTTGTGTCCACATGGAAGAGCCACAGGATCCTTCAGTAGATCCAGACAGATGCAACAAGAGAAGGTTTCTCTGTCCAACTGAACTCCTTTCTGCGCCATTTCACCTCTCAGCAGCAGTGACTGTGTGAGTTTCACTTCCTCAAAGATCAAAATAGTTTCAGCTGATTTAAATATCATGTGACTCTGCAGCCAATGAGGACATCAGCTCTTAGACTCCACCCATGTTGGCTCCGCCCATCTTCCAGATGCAGATCTGATGGAGGGAACAAGGAAACGTGACAGACTGCAGCTGCTGAGTTTGAGAGCAGTTTTTTTTATTCCTCCTCAAACTCGTCGTCTCGGCTGTGATTCATGACTAAGTTGAAGTTTCCCCCACAAACTGAGACGCCCTCTGTTTCTGCTGCTGTAACATGAAACAAAGATTTGAGGATGTTTGTTTTACCTCTGATAAGTTCACTTATTAGTCTCCAGGGGCAACGAGCGCTGTCAGTGGGCAGAGTGCTCCCTCTGGTGGCCATTCTGGAAACAAGCAGCACCATTTAGTCTAATTCAACTCAGACAAATGGTGGATGAAGTATTCAGAACATTTATTGAAGTAAAAGTACAAATACAGCAAAGAAAACAAAGATACTCCATTACAAGTCAAAGTCCTTAATTAAACAGCTTCCTCAGGTAAAAGTACAGAAGCGTTAGCAGCAACATTTAGTGAAAGTATTAAAGTAAAAGTGCTGCTTTGTTCCCTCTGAATAATCTATATTACTATATATGAAGCAGTGAAAGAATTCAGCTCCTTTATTTCAGAAAAAGTTCTGATACCAGACTGAAAATACTAGAAGTCCTGCATTCAAAACCTTGTTGAAGTAAAAGTATCGTCAGCAAAAATACACTGAAAACACAAAAAGTAAAAGTACACACGAAGCAGAAAATGTTCCCTGTTGGTGTTTTCCTATTATATATGTGATGTTTGTAGATTCATATTGCTGCTGGATTAAAGTGAATCTTACCGTCATGATGTTTTGTCCATGAATCTTTATCTGAGCATCAACTCCTCTCTTCCTGGTGAACAACACTGTTTTATGTGGCCTGGTTAAAAGGATGATATGTAGGTAGCATTCATTTCTACAGGAACACCAACATGTTCAAAGAGAATAATGAACTCCCTCTATACCAGTTAACAAACCCAGTTACGAGGTGATTCTTCATTTCTCAGCGACTTCTCCCGCTACTGACGCTGACCCGTCGTTCAAGTCTTTCCCTTCATCAGTCTGGGTGCTAAATGCTAAATGCTAAATGCTCGGTCCTCAGCAGCCTCTAATTCCCGCTCTGGATCTCCACATCTCACGTGAACTCCGTAGTCTCGCGCGTCTCCCGCTTCGCTGCTCTTAAAGTGACAGTACGACCAAAATAAAAGCAGCAGCTGTCACCGTCACTAACCTGCACGTAGATCACATCTATCGGGGACAGAACCAACAACCTTCCTGTCTCCACTTCGCCCGGCGACATTTAGTTGTTTTTATTCCACAGAAAACTTGAATCTCCATGAAGAAGACCATCTTTCTACCACGTTCACAGCCTCTTGGACTTTTCCCTTTAATGTGCTTCATGTTCTTCCACGGTGCTCCATCATCAGCAAAAAGGGATCGTCCAACATCACCCTGAACTTGAGAGGAAACATCATTTATCTCTTTAATCCGATGACATGTTCTGACACATATTCCTATCATATTTAATTTCATCAACAATCCCTCCTTCCAAACCAAATCATGATGCCTTTTCCACATCAAAAAACACATCACTGACTCCTTATTCACTTGAGCTCTTTTTAAATTTAAATGAACATCTAATCTAGTTTCAAATTCAACTCAGACAAGTGTTGGATGAAGTATTCAGAACATTTATTGAAGTAAAAGTACAAATACAGCAAAGAAAACAAAGATACTCCATTACAAGTCAAAGTCCTTAATAAACCAGCTTTTTATATTATTTTTGTATATTTTGTGTTCTTGGCCGCAGCAAAGACGGAGCACATCAGGGATTTAACAAAAAGAAATGCATTTTATAATCAAACTTAACCAAAAGACGCATACGGGGCGAGGCAGACAGGAGCTGATGACTGAACAGGCTGCAATCCAGGAAGCAACAACAAAAAAACAAGTTAAACAAGTTACACAGAGACTGAAACTACCACCTGGCGTGACTTCATTTGGCACAGAGTAGTTGAAGGACCAGATAATTTCAGCAGGAGAAGCTGATGAGTTCACTGAGTGCAGTTTTGTCACTTGTGATCAGGAGCAGGTGAGGCGGAGCTGCGACTCAGGAGAGGACGGCTCGGACACGTTCCACAAATAATCAGTCAGACAAAGAAACACGGGAAACGTGAGGAATCTGAGAGAGATGATGATGGGAAATAATGAGCTCATCATACTTGTCAAATGTTTGTCTATCTGTTGCATAACATGTTCCTGTTGTCTCAGGAAAGATGAACCCATTTATCTGCACAACATGGTTCTCTAGTCTCAGTTACAACGTCTCTGTACCTTTATCTGGTGACCTACGACCTCACTCAGTACTATCTACAAAATCAGATCTACAGAGGAAGTGGGGATGACTGTCAACTGTTTGTCACGCTGTATAAAAGCTGAACTACGGAGGAGAGACTTCGAGCAATGCTGGACACCTTTCTTTGAGTGAACATGTATTTGCTCCTTCTTGCAAGAATAAATGTCCGATGTGTTTGATTTTGAATTCAGCCTCGGAGTCATTTTTCTAACATAATTGGTCCTTCGAGCCGGATCCCAACATCCCCTCCTCTCTCCGGACACAGCCTGAAACCGTGCACGGGGGAGTCTGGGACTCCTGAGGAAAGACCTCCGCCCTGTTTCTTTATCGAAACAGTTTGGACATTGGTGAGGCCAGGACGAACTGGAGAGAGGAGGGGTGACGGGATCCTAGAACAAGACTGATTCACCATCAAACGTCAGACACCCGTGTAAGACATTTTTTTGTTCTTGTTGTACTAAAGAGTCAGGTCAGGGACCTACTAAAAAGAGATAGGTCAGGGACCTACTAAAAAGTCTGAATAGATGAGGTAAACTAAAGAGTCTGAATTGACTAGGTAAACTAAAGAGTCTGAATTGACTAGGTAAACTAAAGAGTCTGAATTGACTAGGTAAACTAAAGAGTATGAGTAGACTAGGTAAACTAAAGAGTATGAGTAGACTAGGTAAACGAAAGAGTCTGAATAGACTCGGTAAACTAAAGAGTCTGAATTGACTAGGTAAACTAAAGAGTCTGAATTGACTAGGTAAACTAAAGAGTATGAGTAGACTAGGTAAACTAAAGAGTATGAGTAGACTAGGTAAACGAAAGAGTCTGAATAGACTCGGTAAACTAAAGAGTCTGAATTGACTAGGTAAACTAAAGAGTCTGAATTGACTAGGTAAACTAAAGAGTCTGAGTAGACTAGGTAAACTAAAGAGTCTGAGTAGACGAGGTAAACTAAAGAGTCTGAATAGACTAGGTAAACTAAAGAGTCTGAATTGACTAGGTAAACTAAAGAGTCTGAGTAGACTAGGTAAACTAAAGAGTCTGAATAGACGAGGTAAACTAAAGAGTCTGAATTGACTAGGTAAACTAAAGAGTCTAAGTAGACTAGGTAAACTAAAGAGTATGAGTAGACGAGGTAAACTAAAGAGTCTGAATAGACTAGGTAAACTAAAGAGTCTGAATAGACTAGGTAAACTAAAGAGTCTGAGTAGACGAGGTAAACTAAAGAGTCTGAGTAGACTAGGTAAACTAAAGAGTCTGAATAGACTAGGTAAACTAAAAGTCACGCGCGCAAAAATAGGTCAGGGACCTCCAGATAAATACAGAAAAAAACTTCCGGAAGATGAAATAAATAAAAATATACAAATAATTAGATACTGTGAGCGTCCGGTTGCTCGGGTGAACTCCATACAAACTGGTTGACTCACAGATAGAAAAAATGGGATTATGCTGTAGTAAGATCGAAGAGATACCTCTGGAGGGAGACGTAAAACACATGCACTCAAAAGGTGCAGATAACATAAAATATTTGAAAAAAATGGGAAAAGGAACACAGATTCAAGGGAAAACTGACAATGATAGCATGTAGAGAGTTGACAGAGAAGATAGAGAGCAAGTGTGAGGGAAATAAAAGAAAAAAGTTGAAAAGAGGAGAGGAAAAGTAAAAAAAAAAGAGAAAGAGAACTGATCTGGGAGAGATTAAAAACAAAAAGGCGGGGGAAGGTAGTATAGCTCTTAATGCACCAATACTATATCTAATAATTGAAATACATTTCTCCCGGAAAAATGATGAAGATGATGATTATGTGGTACAAAAACGACCCAACATGGGACCGCGGCCCGATCCTCCTCCATACCCTAACATGGGAGACGTCCCGGTAACAGCTGATCCGCCCGTTACCGTCTATTCCGTCTCCGGCTGCTCAGCCAGCTTCCGTCTCCGAACCCACGACACCGTCACCAAACTCCACCCCCTCTACTCCAACCAGAAGGAGGAAGCGAGGTGGATGGAGAGGGGCTGGCGGCCGTGGGGGAGGACCACCAGAGACAGGTAAGGACACCTGCTATAATTGCAGGAGGAATGGACACTGGGCAAGAGACTGCAGGGGGTGGAGAGACGGGAGGGGCGGAGGAGGAGGAGGAGGAGACGGTTGGCGGTGGCAGACAGGTTCAGCATGACTAACCACAACCACTCCAGGATCAGGTCATACAGAAACACACACATTCACATGATTCACAGACACAGACCAACTAGAAACTAAAGAGGAGGAGACCAGTGATGTGTTAGAGATAAGTACAGTTGAAATACTACTCACAGAACAAGATCAACCTTTTGTGACTCTACTGATAGAAGAGATTGAAGTAACCTTATTGTGCGATTCAGGAGCATGTAGGTCACTTATTAGGAGTGATGAGGACCCAAAATTACAGAAATTGGCACAAGAACAGATCTGAGTAAGATCAGCAAACGGAGAAGTATTTGCAGAAATGACTTCCCCACTGTCTAAACTCATTTATGATGACCCTGTGGCTGCCCACCATAACATACAATGGACACCAGAAACAGAAAACGATTTTGGAAAAATATGAAAAATTACACCCTGCAGTACCACCACAGACCCCCTAGGGGTCGCGGACCCCCTGTTGAGAACCTTTGCCCTCAACCAGGGGTGTCCAAACTTTTTGCAAAGAGGGCCAAATTTGATAAAGTGAAGATGCCCGGGGGCCAATAGTTCCTTCTGACATTTTTTTAACCACAAAAGTTACATGAAAATACACACTGTTATAAAACAATTTTCATTGTCACAATTACCTTTATTTTTCAAATGACAATGTCACCAAATATAAGCCACTCAGGCAGACGTGAACAACTCTAAAAACACAATTCTGCCTTTCATTCAGTCAGATAACTTTGAACAAACTGTATAGAATACCTTCAATTTCCACGAGTTAAATATCTTTGCCTCATGAACATTTTAAACAGGAGTTATAAGTAATGCGAAGTGGTCTGTTACCATTAAACTTTAAAACAAGTGAATTTTGCCTTTGTCTTTTACAAGATCTTTCAGAAAGCAATAGTTTGTGTCACATCTACAGGTACATAACATCAACAGTTACAACACACATCTTATTCAAGAGTTTAAAAACAGAAGTGCCATAAGTCCAAGTGCATTAGTGTGCTTTAGGCTTTTCACTGTTAATAGTGACAGACGCTACCGTTCAAAACACTCAATTTCAGATTGATCAAGGAACAGATAACTTGCTGACACTAATGTCACACATTCATAAATTCTTGCTTCTTCTCGGGGCAAATGTTCTCCACCATTTTCATGACACAGTCTTTGATGAACGCACCTTCAGTAAAAGGTTTGCCATGTTTAGCTGTTAACATAGCTGGCTTTTGTTGTGTTTTCCTTTGACTCAGAGGCCCGTGAAGACTCTCTGTTGTGATGCCGGAGCAGCTTGGAGTTGCTTCACTTTTTCAGCGCGGCCTCTCCCTGTTAGGTTGCCGTACGTTGGAGCATGTTTAGTCTCGTAGTGTCTCTTTACGTTGAAATCCTTAAACAAGGCAACCGCCTCTTTACAAATTAGACAAACACAATTGCCTCGATTTTCAGTGAAGAAGTATTGTAATTCCCACCGCTCCTGAAAGCGGCGGCCCTCACTGTCAACTTTTCTCTTTTTTTTTTGCGGTCGCCATGGCAGAAATGATTTGAGAAGGGTTCACAGCAGGGATGCAGAGCCAGATAGCATTAGAACGGTGCTGCCACCGTGTGGTGAAAGGAGGAATTACATCTTTACATTTGTATGATTTATTTATTCTGACAGAGCCAGCGAGCCATAACTAATACATTATAAGACCGAAGCTGCGGGCCGTATGAAATCTGACCGGGCCGTGATTGGCCCGCGGGCCGGACTTTGGACATGCCTGCCCTAGACAACGAGATACTATAGAAAAATCAACAACATGCAGAACAATGCTCCAGAACAAGAAAAACAACAGTGGAAGACAAACAAAGCACAACAAAAAGACGATGATTTATTGAGATGACAAGAAGGCAAGCTGGTACTCCAAAAAAGTTTAGATAGATATGCGACCTTTTGAGCCATGGGATGAACCATGTCGCAACAGGGGGGATGGTATCTATAATAAACTAAGTATTTACAACATATGGCTTTACAAACTACTAAAAAATGTTGTTTGGCATGTATTACATGTGCAAAACACAACCCCCAAGGAAACACGAGACCCACAAGGGGCCGGTTCCCTTCACCAGAGTATCCAGTCCAGCATCTCTGCATGGATTTTATTGAATTAACACCACGCGAATGAAGGAAATATTGCCTAGTTATCATCGACACCTTTTCAAAGTGGGTAGAAATATTCCCGACTAAATCACCGGATGCATCGACCGTAGCAAAAGCGCTTACAAGGGACATTGTACCACGATTTGGAGTAACAGAAAGGATATTTTGCGACAACGGAACACATTTCGTGAACAACATTATAAAACACCGAGCCACAGCTTTCAGGACACAGTTAAGACATCACTGCTCATACCATCCACAGTCAGCAGGCCGAGTGGAAAGAACTAATGGGACGATCAAATTCAAATTGAGAAAGATGATGGCAGAAACAGGGTTGAATTGGATGAGATGCATTCCACTGATAACATTAAATATGCATATTCTACCCAGTGTAAGAGGCATCTCACCGTTTGAAATGATACACGGACATCCCTATCTCATGCCACAACTTGGACCTTTTGTGGACAAGAAGGAGACAACTGACCAGACGACTGCAGACTACATGGCCAAAATGTTAAAAAGAAAAGATATCATGTCTTCTGTTGTCCCTCCTACACAGGTGGTGGAAAACCAGTCAACAGACCTAAAACCAGAGGACTGGGTTTTCATTAAGGTGATAAAAAAATAAATACTGGAGCTCCGCCGGATGGGAAGGAGCTTTCGAGATACTCCTGACGACCCCAACAGCAGTTCAGATTGCTGAACGGACCTCCTGAATACACCTCAGCCATTGCAGAAGGATGAGACCTTTGCCTGAACCACATAACACAGACATACCAGATAAGCCGGCATTTCCCCTGTTGGTGAAGTCTGGCTACAAAGGGAGGTGATACCAATAGGGGTACTTGTCTCAAACCAGTGAAGAAACCAACAACACCCTGGTGAGTAGGTTCTGGTGAGCTTATTTTGGTATATCTGTGGACGGACAGTACAGCTAAAATGGCTCAAGGCAGCATAACATGGCATCCATTCAGGAGGATAGGACTCTGTGGCCTCAGTGGGACCCTTTGTTTTCTGATAGTCACAGCTCTGCTCATAGTACTCCCCATATTTTGGTAGGAAGCCCAACATAACATACCTGACAATCAGACATCAGACGACAAGACCACAACAGGACCTCAGGCTACTGACAAAGTTCGCCGCACTACAAGAGCATTTGTAAGGGCTGATGGACAATTTGCAAGGAACAAAAAATCAGTACCGGGTACAGGGAGCATTAATTCTCACATTCACGGAAGGGCAACAGGCCAGTCTAACATTTGACGCATGTGCAGTTCTTCCCTGCAAAGAGAAAGACCGTAGCTTAGTTTGGACAGATAAATATCTGCATGGCGTCCCAAAAGACTGACATAAGGGACATGTGCATGAGCTGGAAACAGGTCGTGTGGACCACCAGCTCAAAGGGCTATGGGTATCCAGTACATGGTAGCATCTGTACCGACCTGAAACAACGACTGTCTCTGATTTAGGGATCTACCGCACCAGGTTGTCACATACGAAACTGCAACACCTTAATACTGACACTGAAGGATCCAAAACAATGCGTCTCCAGACTGTTAGTACGAGGGGCAGATATATCTGGGGCAGATCCAAAGGGCTTCATCTGGATAAATATAGTACAACCAAACACCACGGTATCCCGCCAAAGCGTTTCAAATACGAGCTCACACGTAGATCCTGTAGGCCGACGATTGAAAATAAGTAAATTTACAGATGTGGTGTCACTAGAGACGGGATATGGTGATACCGATATGTGACTACAGCGGATGCAGTACTCAGATCAGATGACGGGCAAAGCCGACTGCATCGGATGCTCCGAGGGACGCCCACACTGAGGTCCTATACATGAGACGCTGTTCAGGGCCTCAGAGAATAGTTTGATGCCACTAGTCTTATGGCGTGGCAGAACCGCATGACACTGGACACGCTGCTGGCTGACAAAGGGGGGTATATGCAAAATGTTTGGCTCCGTATGTTGTACGTTTATTCCTAACAACACAGCATCAGATGGATCTGCCACCAAGGCTCTACGGGGTCTTACCGCCCCGAGTGAGGAACTTCCTGTAAATGCTGCGATTGATGATCCTTTTTCCAGGATGATGGAATCTTGGTTTGGTAAATGGACAGACCTGTTCCTCACCTGTTTCACTAGTGTTTCAATGATAGCAGCCGTACTTATTATTTGTGGTTGTTGTTGTATTCCCTGTATCCGAGGATTGATCCAAAGACTAATCAATGTTACATTGACTAAACAGGACACACTTTATATGCGAATTTCTACAACTGACCAAACGTACGAGACCACGAATACGACACCGACTTTTCAGTACATGTTATACCTTGTATAAACAGGAGGGATATGATGGTAAAATAATGAGCTCATCATACTTGTCAAATGTTTGTCTATCTGTTGCATAACATGTTCCTGTTGTCTCAGGAAAGATGAACCCATTTATCTGCACAACATGGTTCTCTAGTCTCAGTTACAACGTCTCTGTACCTTTATCTGGTGACCTACGACCTCACTCAGTACTATCTACAAAATCAGATCTACAGAGGAAGTGGGGATGACTGTCAACTGTTTGTCACGCTGTATAAAAGCTGAACTACGGAGGAGAGACTTCGAGCAATGCTGGACACCTTTCTTTGAGTGAACATGTATTTGCTCCTTCTTGCAAGAATAAATGTCCGATGTGTTTGATTTTGAATTCAGCCTCGGAGTCATTTTTCTAACAGATGATGTCTGACTGCTGTTGTGACAACGACAGAAAGTTTGAGAGGAGTTGAAGAATCTCCTCATTCACTCAAATGTTACAAATATGTTCAAAAAAATGATAAATGTTTGAAAAAAGTTGAATGTCGGCGTAAATGTCCTGAAAGAGTTGAACAATTTCAAATGTGAATGGTTGAACTCGGTGAGTATGCAGAAGTAGTGAGCGACCAAAACAAAGCGCGTGGAAGAAGTCAGAAACAGGATGTCAACAGTGTAAATGCTGAATCAGCATTCACACAATAAAGGCCAGTTATTTGTTCTAATTTCACTTGGATACGGGAGAACGCTGCCTCAGATGGAGGCGCTAAAATAGTTCAAATAACTCCTGTAAAACATTACGAAGGCTTAAATCATCGTACACGTGAACATTTAGTGACAATCTATACAATTCACAACGTCACGATAACATATGACCTTGTTGATTAGCTCGGAGCAAATAGGATCAAATCCAGCAATCTCTATATGTCACGAAGAAAAATATCCCTTTTGTTTTTTAAACAAGTCTTCTTTCATCACTTTGTTGTCACTCCAGAAGAAGAACACTATGTTTAGTATCAGAGTCTCTTTAAATATTGCTGTTGCTCAGCTGTTCATCTTCCACGATGGACAACGGTCACAAAGATGAAACCTCTTCAGCAGAAAGCTAAAAGATCAGAAGAACAGGTAACAGGTGCAGCACTCTGTCACCGCTAACATGAAGGAAACACATGCTGCCTGGCCGGCTGCTGCTGCTTCTTCATTTGGATTAGAAATCTAGTGACTAAAGGAAACATTGAACAGGACGTCCTCACCGTCCGCTGCGTCTTTTTAGCCCGTCTGTCCCAAAGCGAGCTGAGACAGGAAACCGGAAACAGAACGCGGAGACCTGCAACGAGCCGACGAGGAGACGTTCAGGTTGAAAGAAGAACAAAGTCCAACGTTGTTGAGAAGCGGAGACGTGACGAGCGAGACGAGAAGCAGGTTGAAGGTTCACTTCTGTTTCTGTGCTCACTGGAAACATCTTCATTTCAGATTTAAGCAGCCTTTTTCAGCCGTTACTACATTTGATCTGATTCCATAAAGATGGACGAGGTCTGTGTTTGGTTTTGTCGTTTGAAAAGGTCACTTATTGAAAAGAGATTCTCTTCAACCATGTGAGTGACCTGCAGAGGGATCCTGAAGATAGAATATGAATTGGACCTCCCGTTTCATGTCGGTGGTCGAAGGTGAGTAACACTGATATCAAAAGTAAAAGAATTGTCCCGTGCTTGTTTCCTCTGCTTTAGCCGGCTCAGTACAGGTCTGTACCGGCAGCACAACTCTGGATTCTCATGTCCTGAAGAACTTTCTCTCTCCTCATCATCTAAACCTCAGCGCTTCAATGTTTGAGGAGAGACGACAAAAGAAGTCTGATTGTGTCGTGATTCAAATGTAACGTGATCGAGCTCAAAAGACGGTCGGGATGAAAAAGCTCGTTTTCAACGTGATTTGAGGTCCGACTGTTTCCATTTATATGGATGGTTTGGTAAAACATCAAATCAAGGAGGAGGGAGAAGTCAGGAGACATTTTCAGAGTCTGAATTTAGAGTCTGTGCTTACAGCTGTTTCTTGGAAGCAGTACGTACCATACAAATTCAATCTGGATCAAAGGATTAAAAGTACCAGCAGAAGGGATTTTTAAATGGATTTGTGGTGAGCACTACTTATTTCTAGAAGTGGAGAGCCATACAGCTGAAAAATACATTTCAAAGGAAATAGATATGAGTTTTAAATGTCTTCAGTGTTGTTCTACGGGGTAGAAAAAAAGGCAAAAGTTCAGGAACCCTTGAATGACTTGGTGTGTTTCTACATTACAGTTTACTGACAAAGACCACGACATGCATTTAGAAGCTTCTGGAAAAACAAGGAAGCGAATCTTTAGCGAACTTGGGTTTTTCTTTTGGGGGTAAACAACCTCTTTCTGAGGTCGAGAATACAAACTATATCTGCACACCTCCAGATCGAAATGCAAAACATCTGTTTGTTTGATTTTGGGGAGAATTTGAGTGAAACAAACCGTTAATTCTCATTCAAGAAAACCTTTGGACGTGTTCATAAATGTCAGCATATGCAGCATGTGACGACACCACAATGTACTTTATCTGACTTTTACAATTACCAGCATTCATTTCTAAACTTTGCAGAGATGCAGAATACAGCCGGGACAAGCTGTTAACTGACCAACACATTCACAGCTAGCAGATTTACCAGTTAACCGACCTGCAAGTATCTAAACTGGCAGGAAAACAGAGCAGCTGGAGAAAACCAAGCAGACAACGTGAAACCGTCCAACGTCCACACGGAGAAGCTTTCTGCTCTGAGGTGACCGTGCTCAGCACAGAGCCGGGATTTGATTTATCATGGAAGTCATTTCAGGAAGAAACTTTCTCAGCCTGAACATATTGATGAAGCTGAGGGGCGTTCCTCTCTCACAGGGATCTGCACCAAAGGCTGGAAGATGACATTTCATGACCTTTGAGAGTCTTCAGCGGCAACCAGCGCTGTCAGTGGGCAGAGTGCTCCCTCTGGTGGTCAGTTTGTGAAACAGCAGCATCATGTTGTCTAATTCAACTCAGACAAATGGTGGATGAAGTATTCAGAACATTTATTGAAGTAAAAGTACAAATACAGCAAAGAAAACAAAGATACTCCATTACAAGTCAAAGTCCTTAATTAAACAGCTTACTCAGGTAAAAGTACAGAAGCGTTAGCAGCAACATTTAGTGAAAGTATTAAAGTAAAAGTGCTGCTTTGTTCCCTCTGAATAATCTATATTACTATATATGAAGCAGTGAAAGAATTCAGCTCCTTTATTTCAGAAAAAGTTCTGATACCAGACTGAAAATACTAGAACTCCTGCATTCAAAACCTTTTTGAAGTAAAAGTATTGTCAGCAGAAATACACTGAAAACACAAAAAGTAAAAGTACACACGAAGCAGAAAATGTTCCCTGTTAGTGTTTTACTATTATATATCTGATGTTTGTAGATTCATATTGCTGCTGGATTAATGTGAATTTTACCGTCATAGTCACTGAAGGTTTTGCTCATTTCAACTACTTTATATATTGTTGATTTGTAAAGCGTCATATTGAACCAGATCATCACATATTTGGAGCGTTGCTGTCCTGTGAGATCCACGTATCTAAGAAATAAACACCTTTTCAGCTTTGTTAGGTTTTTAAAATAATTAATTTAGCAGGAGAATCATCTCAGTCTATAAAAGAACATTTAAATCTCTTTAAATTATCAGAAAATAATTCAAAATTCAACTTCACCAAATTTAGAGATACGTGGTTTTCACTACAGGAACGGTGTGAAAAGAGCTTAAAAACAATAATAAAACATATTAACATGAAGATAACAACTATCAAGAAGACGTCCAGGTGACGCCCATAATGCTTGATTGACAGCAGATCTTTGTTCAGAGCATAAACGCCTCAATGATGGAGAGAAAATGAAATGGAAAATGAAAATGCAGGTTTAAACCCACTGAAACCTGAAAGACTTCAGTTTATTTCAGTTTACAAAACTCAGCAGTGCTTCCAACGAAGACAGACCCTAACTCAAACCCTAACCCAACGTGGAGCGGCTGAGTGAACGTGGTCTGGACTCTGTGGAGGAGAGTCATGGTCTCAGAGACGCTGTAGAAGGACAGAGTACCTGCACTGTGATCCAGGTACACCCCCACTCTGGAGGATGGAGGACCTGAGACGGGAGTTTTGATGTTGTTGTAACAAAACCTGTTATTGTAACAATTTAATGACCAAGATTTGTTATTACGTCCAAACACACTTTCCTTCCAGCTCCCTGTTCTGTTGATATTCTTGTATGCGACTGCTACTTCAACTCCTCCTCTTCCTCTCATCTCCACCTCAAAGTAACAACGTCCAGTCAGACTCTCTCTACTCAGGACCTGCCAACATCCACTGAATCTGTCTGGATGATCAGAATAAGACTGATTATGAATCATTCCTGTTACTTTTCTGTTCCCATCAGATAATAACATCTGTCTGTTTGCTGTGTTTGGATCCAGTGTGATTTCTTGTGAATATCTTAAGAATCCAGCTCTGGTCTTTGGTTCTGGTTGTGACAGTAAAACGTCCACTTCCTTCACTGACACTGAGATCTTCTTCCATTCTTCATCCAGAACTTGCTGTAGTTTATCTCTGACCTCTGACACAGCTGCTGTCACATCCTGAAAGTAGGTGAGAGGACGGATATGGATGCTGGATGAGTCTGTAGGCTCACTGAGTGCTGACACTGAGGGGTAGTTGTGCAGGAACTCGTTGTGATCCTCTGTGTGTGAGAGCTGCTCCAGCTCGGCGTCTTTCCTCTTCAGCTCAGCGATCTCCTGCTCCAGCTTCTCCTGAAGCTCTTTGACTCGACTCACTTGGGTTTCCTGCTGGGATCTGACCTCCTGCTTCACATCGCGGCTTCTTTCCCGGAGGAGACTCATCAGCTGGGTGAAGAGCTTCTCGTTGCCCTCCAGTGTTTTCTCAGCAGACTGATTGATGTCCTCCACCTCCTGCTGAAGCAGCTTCACATCTTTCTGTCTGTCCTGGATTTTCTGCTGGACGTTTCCTCTACTCCCCTCGAGCTCTCTCTGCCTCTCGGTCCTTTCTGCTGCAGCTGAGACGGTGTCGTGGTCTTTATGTTCATCCACAGAGCAGAGATAACAGATAATCTGACGATCGGTGCGGCAGAACATCTTCATCACCTCGTCGTGAAGAGAGCAGATGTTCTCCTGGAGCTTCTTGGAGGGGTTCACCAGCTTGTGTTTCTTGAATGGAGCGACATCATAATGAGGCTGAAGGTGTTTCTCACAATAAGAAGCCAGACAGAATAAACAGGACTTGACAGCTTTCAGTTTTCTCCCAGTGCAGACATCACAGGCCACATCTTCAGGTCCAGCATAGCAGTGATCAGCAGGAGCAGCTTGGAGTCCAGTCTTCTTCAGCTCCTCCACTAAAGCTGCCAACATGGTGTTTTTGTCCAGGACAGGCCTCGGTATGAACCTCTTCATGCACTGAGGACAGCTGTAGACTCCCGTCCCGTCCTGTCCGTCCCAGTGGACTTTAATACACTCCATGCAGTAGCTGTGTCCACATGGAAGAGTCACCGGATCCTTCAGTAGATCCAGACAGATGCAACAAGAGAAGGTTTCTCGGTCCAACTGAACTCCTTTCTGCTCCATTTCACCTCTCAGCAGCAGTGACTGTGTGAGTTTCACTTCCTCAAAGATAAAACTGGTTCCAGCTGATTTAAATATCATGTGACTCTGCAGCCAATGAGGACATCAGCTCTTAGACTCCACCCATGTTGGCTCCGCCCATCTTCCAGATGCAGATCTGATGGAGGGAACAAGGAAACGTGACAGACTGCAGCTGCTGAGTTTGAGAGCAGTTTTTTTTATTCCTCCTCAAACTCGTCGTCTCGGCTGTGATTCATGACTAAGTTGAAGTTTCCCCCACAAACTGAGACGCCCTCTGTTTCTGCTGCTGTAACATGAAACAAAGATTTGAGGATCTTTGTTTTACCTCTGATAAGTTCACTTATTAGTCTCCAGGGGCAACGAGCGCTGTCAGTGGGCAGAGTGCTCCCTCTGGTGGCCATTCTGGAAACAAGCAGCACCATTTAGTCTAATTCAACTCAGACAAATGGTGGATGAAGTATTCAGAAACATTACAACAGTATTTAGAACAGACGACAGAGTTGTTGAAGTGTTCAACCACCTCATTTAAAGAGCACTCATGATTATATGGTTCAAGGAGTGTCTTTTGAACCAGAATTTGCCCTTTAGTCGTTGCCATGGTTACAATCACATCATAAAGTATACAGCGATGGTCAGAGAAAGATAATTCACGTCCTGAAACCTGATCCACGTGTAACCCTCTTGTTATCACCAAGTCCAGGGTGTTACCCTGCTGGTGGGCGGCTTCCTTTACATGTTGGGTCACTTCAAAGCTGTCCAGTAAATCCATCAGCTCTGGAGCTTTGTGGTCGTTCTTCTTATTTACATGAATATTAAAGTCTCCGTTCAGAATGAACCTGTCATATCTGGTGATACCTGGTGAGATCGACTCTGAGAGTTCCTGCAGAAATAGTGCCGAGTACGTCGGTGGCCGGTAAACTGTGACGATCAGTACTGTTGATTTACCTTTCAGCTGCAGAGCAACATATTCAAATGATGTAAAATCAGCGAGGTCGATGTCATTACACCCAAACTGTGGTGAAGATCACTGCGATCCCTCCTCCTCTCTTGTTCTGTGTAACTGACTGATAACATTTATAGTGAGGAGGACAAGCCTCTATCAGAGTTGCTTCACCAGTCGTGTTGTTAAGCCACGTTTCAACCAGGAACAGAAAGTACAAAGTCTTATCGATGATGAGATCATTAACCAGAAAAGATTTATCGGTCAAAGATCCGACGATAAAAAAAAGGCAATTTCAGCTGCAGGGACTCTCAGACTGGAGAGGAGGCTGGTTGTGGATGAACTTTGACAATTTTGAGATCGCCGTCTAGTAAGATAGTAATTTAGGTTGTAGGTCGGCGCCGAGAAGTCTGGATCCAGTGAAGTTCAGATGAACTCCATCAGGTTGAAACGCTCCTCACGGTTCCACAAAGGGTTAAAACTGTCAATCAAACGTATCCCATGTTTGAGGCGTGTTGACGTCAGCCATGTTTTCAGGATCAGGAGTCCACTGAACGATTCACTTCCTTTCTTGCGCGTCGGAATCGGTCCGGAAATAAACGCGTCTTGTGATCGATGGTCACTCAGGGTTTTCAGCAGCAGTGTGAAATCTTTTTCCAGAGTCTCAGAGCCCGTTCTCTTTTGCAGGATGTCAGAAGAACCCGTGTGGATCAGAACCCTCAGACTTCTTGGACGAGTCCAGAGGATAACTGGGAAGAGCTCCGTTAACTCCTTCACACTGGTGGTATCCAAACACAGATTTTCAGCCATTTTAACGTGCTTGGTGATGGCGTCCTCCATCAAAATACCGCCTGGTGTCTGAGGGACCTGAACTGTGTCTCTTCTGGCTCTTGATCTAGCAGTGGTTTTGAGGCTGTTTCTCGTGCTTCCATCAGCCTTGTTTCTGGTGATGTAATGACCAGTTTCCACAGACTTAGTGTCATCACACACTTCATGAGTCAGCAGCTCATACCTGTTGTGCAGGGAGAGTTCCAGCGGTGGAGTGAGCGTTGGAGCTGTGTTCCTCATGTGTTTGTTTCTGTGGTGGATAACATCAAACTGAGCCCTGGATGGAGGTGATGTTTTGGGCCTCGCTCCAGTGCGATGTGTATTTAAAAACTCTCAGATCATATTTGCTCCGGACTTGCCTGAATACTGAGATCATTTCTGACGTCCTCCCGTGTTAGTCCGCTGATATCTAAGTGGTGGACTGCTGCTTTAACAATGATCTGAATCCTCTCTGGTTTGGATTCGACCTCCATCGTAGCATTTACTACCCCCTGCTGTGAAAGTGACCAGCTTTGTTTGTGTTTTGTAAGTCGACCGTTGTTTCCCCCTCGTTTTGTCTGATGGAGGACTGCTGTGGCTCGTTTTGCCGGCTTTACTTCTTCCATTGGCTCCTCCACTCTGGCTGAACCTCTTCACTGCCTCTGCAGAGGTGGTTTTATTCTGCACCTTCACCTGCTGTATTTCCCTCTCCCCTTTCTCAATCATTACTCCACTTACTTTCTTTTTGGATACGGTTTCTATTCACTAGTGATGGTGAGATGAAGCCTCATGAGGCATCGAACCACTTCAGCCAATTGGTTCCAGAAAGGGTTCATTTCTCGAAGCTTCACGTGAACACGAAACCACCTGCTGGCCAAGTGTATAATCACAGGCAGCTGTATCTGAACCACATCATGTGATGCATTGCATTTTTGTGTCTGTTACGGCTGTTGGGAATGACTATGAATTACAAAAATGTATGACCAAATAATTTCTGTACATAAATCATCACATATGTGCATAATAAAATATTTTTTGAATGTATTCTGTGTAAATTTTCCCAAAATGGTCGTATCATATGATATGGCAGGTTGTGTAATCATGTTTTTCTGTCACTTTAGGAAAATGTCATGAGCTTAAGCAGGCAGAGGACAGTGGAAGTGCTTGTGGAACTAGGAAGAGGGGACTGAATATGCTTGTGTAACTTGGACAATGATGTACAGGACAGGGGACATTTTATTCATTTTTATTCAGAAATAACAGTTTCTCAACAGTTTTTGGTTTTGTGGATGTCCACATGTCAGAAGTAAGGCTAACAGCAGCCACCTTTCCCACTTTAGCCTTCTCCTTCTCCTTAGCTGACTCATACTTGGCCTCCACCATGGCCTTCAGAGCCTAAAGGAAAAAATATATAGTGCTGAACTGTGAGACACAATAAAGTACTCATTTGTTTCATGCATGCACCCATACATACCTGCCTTGTAGGGAGAACATAATTAGGATCCAGTTTGGACACAAATGCCCTGAATCCAACATCATCCACAATACTGAAGGGCTGTGTGTCCTTCACTATCATGGAGACGAGGGCTTCATCCAGCTCTTGTTTTCTGGTGGCTGGTTAAAAGAGAATAAATACAGTGTCTGTTACCTGTCTTTATTTGCACAATAAACAAAAGTGAACAGGGAAAAATTGTGATGGTGCATTTGTAATATTGTAATGACTTACCTTGGCTGGGTGAAGCTCCAGTTTCCTCCTTATTCTCATGCAAGGCACGGTAACGCCTCAGCATGGATGAGGTGTTGTTATTGTACCCCAACTCCTTGGAGCACAATAAACACCTCACCTTGGAATAAAATAAGAAACTGTGAAAAATACAGTTCTTGATAAGCAAACCTAATGTGTCTGAAATAGAGTTAGATTTAGCTTATTAGGAGTTATCAAATCAAAGTGTTCCCACAGGGGAAATCCTCCTCTTCCTAGCTGGCTCCATCTTATCACCTCCTTCTCTCCTCACTCTCCTAAATCTCCAAACTATCTCTCTCTCTCTAACTTCTCCAAACTATCCAAACTCTCAACTGACCTCAACTCTCCACCAACAACCCACATTTTGAATGGAGCCTGAAGAGTTTATATTGCTCTCAAACCTCCAGGCAAAATCTGAACCACTTCCTGAAACAGTCACGTGGTACAGCCGGGCAGCAAGGCTTCAGACGTCATCATTTGTGGCTCCTCCCCTAAATGAAGCAAGCCTCGACACGCGCTTCGAAGCGTCAACACACCTCGTGACGTCACTACTATTCACTACTTTAAAACGACATGTTTCTTTAATCCCGTCCGCTCGCTCTCTTTGTTCTGCATTTCTACACACAATCAACAGGTTTCCATCTTTCCAAACTTTAGCCTCGAGAATATCCTCAATCTGGGAAGTTTTCACCATCCAACTATAGAAAATTCACCCCGCTCCTCACTTCCTGGGAACGAAGACTGAACGCAAGGCATTCTGGGATATGTAGTCTTCAGAGGCATCGAGCGCTGTCAGTGGGCAGAGTGCTCCCTCTGGTGGCCATTCTGGAAACAAGCAGCATCATGTTGTCTTATTCAACTCAGACAAATGGTGGATGAAGTATTCAGAACATTTATTGAAGTAAAAGTACAAATACAGCAAAGAAAACAAAGATACTCCATTACAAGTCAAAGTCCTTAATTAAACAGCTTCCTCAGGTAAAAGTACAGAAGCGTTAGCAGCAACATTTAGTGAAAGTATTAAAGTAAAAGTGCTGCTTTGTTCCCTCTGAATAATCTATATTACTATATATGAAGCAGTGAAAGAATTCAGCTCCTTTATTTCAGAAAAAGTTCTGACACCAAACTGAAAATACTAGAAGTCCTGCATTCAAAACCTTGTTGAAGTAAAAGTATCGTCAGCAAAAATACACTGAAAACACAAAAAGTAAAAGAACACACGAAGCAGAAAATGTTCCCTGTTAGTGTTTTACTATTATATATATATGATGTTTGTAGATTCATATTGCTGCTGGATTAAAGTGAATTTTACCGTCATAGTCACTGAAGGTTTTGCTCATTTCAACTACTTTATATATTGTTGATTTGTAAAGCGTCATATTGAACCAGATCATCACATATTTGGAGCGTTGCTGTCCTGTGAGAACCACGTATCTAAGAAATAAACACCTTTTCAGCTTTGTCAGGTTTTTAAAATAGTTAATTTAGCAGGAGAATCATCTCAGTCCATAAAAGAACATTTAAATCTCTTTAAATTATCAGAAAATAATCTAATTCAACTTCACCAAATTTAGAGATACGTGGTTTTCACTACAGGAACGGTGTGAAAAGAGCTTAAAAACAATAATAAAACATATTAACATGAAGATAACAACTATCAAGAAGACGTCCAGGTGACGCCCATAATGCTTGATTGACAGCAGATCTTTGTTCAGAGCAGAAACGCCTCAATGATGGAGAGAAAATGAAATGGAAAATGAAAATGCAGGTTTAAACTCACTGAAACCTGAAAGACTTCAGTTTATTTCAGTTTACAAAACTCAGCAGAGTCTCCAACGGAGACAAACCCTAACCCGAACCCTAACCTGAACCCGAACCCCAACCCAACGTGGAGCGGCTGAGTGAACGTGGTCTGGACTCTGTGGAGGAGAGTCATGGTCTCAGAGACGCTGTAGAAGGACAGAGTACCTGCACTGTGATCCAGGTACACCCCCACTCTGGAGGATGGAGGACCTGAGACGGGAGTTTCAATGTTGTTGAACCAAAGACTGTTATTGGAACAATTTAATGACCAAGATTTGTTATTACGTCCAAATCCACTTTCCTTCCCGCTCTCTGTTCTGTTGATATTCTTGTATGCGACTGCTACATGAACTCTTCTTCCTCTCATCTCCACCTCAAAGTAACAACGTCCAGTCAGACTCTCTCTACTCAGGACCTGAAAACATCCAATGAATCTGTCTGGATGATCAGAATAAGACTGATTCTGATCCATTACTGTTACTTTTCTGTTCCCATCAGATAATAACATCCGTCCGTTTGCTGTGTTTGGATCCAGTTTGATTTCTTGTGAATATCTTAAGAATCCAGCTCTGGTCTTTGGGTGTGACAGTAAAACGTCCACTTCATTCACTGACACTGAGATCTTCTTCCATTCTTCATCCAGAACTTGCTGTAGTTTATCTCTGACCTCTGACACAGCTGCTGTCACATCCTGAAAGTAGGTGAGAGGACGGATATGGATGCTGGATGAGTCTGTAGGCTCACTGAGTGCTGACACTGAGGGGTAGTTGTGCAGGAACTCGTTGTGATCCTCTGTGTGTGAGAGCTGCTCCAGCTCGGCGTCTTTCCTCTTCAGCTCAGCGATCTCCTGCTCCAGCTTCTCCTGAAGCTCTTTGACTCGACTCACTTGGGTTTCCTGCTGGGATCTGACCTCCTGCTTCACATCGCGGCTTCTTTTCTTGAGGAGACTCATCAGCTGGGTGAAGAGCTTCTCGTTGCCCTCCAGTGTTTTCTCAGCAGACTGATTGATGTCCTCCACCTCCTGCTGAAGCAGCTTCACATCTTTCTGTCTGTCCTGGATTTTCTGCTGGACGTTTCCTCGACTCCCCTCGAGCTCTCTCTGCCTCTCGGTCCTTTCTGCTGCAGCTGAGACGGTGTCGTGGTCTTTATGTTCCTCCACAGAGCAGAGATAACAGATAATCTGACGATCGGTGCGGCAGAACATTTTCATCACCTTGTCGTGAAGAGAGCAGATGTTCTCCTGGAGCTTCTTGGAGGGGTTCACCAGCTTGTGTTTCTTGAATGGAGTGACATCATAATGAGGCTGAAGGTGTTTCTCACAATAAGAAACCAGACAGACTAAACAGGACTTGACAGCTTTCAGTTTTCTCCCAGTGCAGACATCACAGGCCACATCTTCAGGTCCAGCATAGCAGTGATCATCAGGAGCAGCTTGGAGTCCAGTCTTCTTCAGCTCCTCCACTAAAGCTGCCAACATGGTGTTTTTGTCCAGTAAAGGCCTTGGTGAGAACTTCTTCCTGCACCGAGGACAGCTGTAGACTCCTGTCCGGTCCTGTCCGTCCCAGTGGACTTTAATACACTCCATGCAGTAGTTGTGTCCACATGGAAGAGTCACAGGATCCTTCAGTAGATCCAGACAGATGGAACAAGAGAAGGTTTCTCGGTCCAACTGAACTCCTTTCTGCTCCATTTCACCTCTCAGCAGCAGTGACTGTGTGAGTTTCACCTCCTCAAAGATAAAACTGGTTTCAGCTGATTTAAATATCATGTGACTCTGCAGCCAATGAGGACTTCAGCTCTTAGACTCCACCCACGTTGGCTCCGCCCATCTTCCAGCTGCAGATCTGATGGAGGGAACAAGGAAACGTGACAGACTGCAGCTGCTGAGTTTGAGAGCAGTTTTTTTTATTCCTCCTCAAACTCGTCGTCTCGGCTGTGATTCATGACTAAGTTGAAGTTTCCCCCACAAACTGAGACGCCCTCTGTTTCTGCTGCTGTAACATGAAACAAAGATTTGAGGATCTTTGTTTTACCTCTGATAAGTTCACTTATTAGTCTCCAGGGGCAACGAGCGCTGTCAGTGGGCAGAGTGCTCCCTCTGGTGGCCATTCTGGAAACAAGCAGCACCATTTAGTCTAATTCAACTCAGACAAATGGTGGATGAAGTATTCAGAAACATTACAACAGTATTTAGAACAGACGACAGAGTTGTTGAAGTGTTCAACCACCTCATTTAAAGAGCACTCATGACTATATGGTTCAAGGAGTGTCTTTTGAACCAGAATTTGCCCTTTAGTCGTTGCCATGGTTACAATCACATCATAAAGTATACAGCGATGGTCAGAGAAAGATAATTCACGTCCTGAAACCTGATCCACGTGTAACCCTCTTGTTATCACCAAGTCCAGGGTGTTACCCTGCTGGTGGGCGGCTTCCTTTACATGTTGGGTCACTTCAAAGCTGTCCAGTAAATCCATCAGCTCTGGAGCTTTGTGGTCGTTCTTCTTATTTACGTGAATATTAAAGTCTCCGTTCAGAATGAACCTGTCATATCTGGTGATACCTGGTGAGATCGACTCTGAGAGTTCCTGCACAAATAGTGCCGAGTACGTCGGTGGCCGGTAAACTGTGATGATCAGTACTGTTTATTTACCTTTCAGCTGCAGAGCAACATATTCAAATGATGTAAAATCAGCGAGGTCGATGTCATTACACCCAAACTGTGGTGAAGATCACTGCGATCCCTCCTCCTCTCTTGTTCTGTGTAACTGACTGATAACATTTATAGTGAGGAGGACAAGCCTCTATCAGAGTTGCTTCACCAGTCGTGTTGTTAAGCCACGTTTCAACCAGGAACAGAAAGTACAAAGTCTTATCGATGATGAGATCATTAACCAGAAAAGATTTATCGGTCAAAGATCCGACGATAAAAAAAAGGCAATTTCAGCTGCAGGGACTCTCAGACTGGAGAGGAGGCTGGTTGTGGCTGAACTTTGACAATTTTGAGATCGCCGTCTAGTAAGATAGTAATTTAGGTTGTAGGTCGGCGCCGAGAAGTCTGGATCCAGTGAAGTTCAGATGAACTCCATCAGGTTGAAACGCTCCTCACGGTTCCACAAAGGGTTAAAACTGTCAATCAAACGTATCCCATGTTTGAGGCGTGTTGACGTCAGCCATGTTTTCAGGATCAGGAGTCCACTGAACGATTCACTTCCTTTCTTGCGCGTCGGAATCGGTCCGGAAATAAACGCGTCTTGTGATCGATGGTCACTCAGGGTTTTCAGCAGCAGTGTGAAATCTTTTTCCAGAGTCTCAGAGCCCGTTCTCTTTTGCAGGATGTCAGAAGAACCCGTGTGGATCAGAACCCTCAGACTTCTTGGACGAGTCCAGAGGATAACTGGGAGGAGCTCCGTTAACTCCTTCACACTGGTGGTATCCAAACACAGATTTTCAGCCATTTTAACGTGCTTGGTGATGGCGTCCTCCATCAAAATACCGCCTGGTGTCTGAGGGACCTGAACTGTGTCTCTTCTGGCTCTTGATCTAGCAGTGGTTTTGAGGCTGTTTCTCGTGCTTCCATCAGCCTTGTTTCTGGTGATGTAATGACCAGTTTCCACAGACTTAGTGTCATCACACACTTCATGAGTCAGCAGCTCATACCTGTTGTGCAGGGAGAGTTCCAGCGGTGGAGTGAGCGTTGGAGCTGTGTTCCTCGTGTGTTTGTTTCTGTGGTGGATAACATCAAACTGAGCCCTGGATGGAGGTGATGTTTTGGGCCTCGCTCCAGTGCGATGTGTATTTAAAAACTCTCAGATCATATTTGCTCCGGACTTGCCTGAATACTGAGATCATTTCTGACGTCCTCCCGTGTTAGTCCGCTGATATCTAAGTGGTGGACTGCTGCTTTAACAATGATCTGAATCCTCTCTGGTTTGGATTCGACCTCCATCGTAGCATTTACTACCCCCTGCTGTGAAAGTGACCAGCTTTGTTTGTGTTTTGTAAGTCGACCGTTGTTTCCCCCTCGTTTTGTCTGATGGAGGACTGCTGTGGCTCGTTTTGACGGCTTTACTTCTTCCATCGGCTCCTCCACTCTGGCTGAACCTCTTCACTGCCTCTGCAGAGGTGGTTTTATTCTGCACCTTCACCTGCTGTATTTTCCTCTCCCCTTTCTCAATCATTACTCCACTTACTTTCTTTTTGGATACGGTTTCTATTCACTAGTGATGGTGAGATGAACCCTCATGAGGCATCGAACCACTTCAGCCAATTGGTTCCAGAAAGGGTTCATTTCTCGAAGCTTCACGTGAACACGAAACCACCTGCTGGCCAAGTGTATAATCACAGGCAGCTGTATCTGAACCACATCATGTGATGCATTGAATTTTTGTGTCTGTTATGGCTGTTGGGAATGACTATGAATTACAAAAATGTATGACCAAATCATTTCTGTACATAAATTATCACATATGTGCATAATAAAATATTTTTTGAATGTATTCTGTGTGTAAATTTTCCCAAAATGGTCGTATCATATGATATGGCAGGTTGTGTAATCATGTTTTTCTGTCACTTTAGTAAAATGTCATGGGCTTAAGCAGGCAGAGGACAGTGGAAGTGTTTGTGTAACTAGGAAGAGGGGACTGAATATGCTTGTGTAACTTGGACAATGATGTACAGGACAGGGGACATTTTATTCATTTTTATTCAGAAATAACAGTTTCTCAACAGTTTTTGGTTTTGTGGATGTCCACATGTCAGAAGTAAGGCTAACAGCAGCCACCTTTTCCACTTTAGCCTTCTCCTTCTCCTTAGCTGACTCATACTTGGCCTCCACCATGGCCTTCAGAGCCTCAAGGAAAAAATATATAGTGCTGAACTGTGAGACACAATAAAGTACTCATTTGTTTCATGCATGCACCCATACATACCTGCCTTGTAGGGAGAACATAATTAGGATCCAGTTTGGACACAAATGCCCTGAATCCAACATCATCCACAATACTGAAGGGCTGAGTGTCCTTCACTATCATGGAGACGAGGGCTTCATCCAGCTCTTGTTTTCTGGTGGCTGGTTAAAAGAGAATAAATACAGTGTCTGTTACCTGTCTTTATTTGCACAATAAACAAAAGTGAACAGGGAAAAATTGTGATGGTGCATTTGTAATATTGTAATGACTTACCTTGGCTGGGTGAAGCTCCAGTTTCCTCCTTATTCTCATGCAAGGCACGGTAACGCCTCAGCATGGATGAGGTGTTGTTATTGTACCCCAACTCCTTGGAGCACAATAAACACCTCACCTTTGAATAAAATAAGAAACTGTGAAAAATACAGTTCTTGATAAGCAAACCTAATGTGTCTGAAATAGAGTTAGATTTAGCTTATTAGGAGTTATCAAATCAAAGTGTTCTCACAGGGGAAATCCTCCTCTTCCTAGCTGGCTCCATCTTATCACCTCCTTCTCTCCTCACTCTCCTAAATCTCCAAACTATCTCTCTCTCTCTAACTTCTCCAAACTATCCAAACTCTCAACTGACCTCAACTCTCCACCAACAACCCACATTTTGAATGGAGCCTGAAGAGTTTATATTGATGTCAAACCTCCAGGCAAAATCTGAACCACTTCCTGAAACAGTCACGTGGTACAGCAGGGCAGCGAGGCTTCTGACGTCATCATTTGTGGCTCCTCCCCTAAATGAAGCAAGCCTCGACACGCGCTTCGAAGCGTCGGCACACCTCGTGACGTCACTACTATTCACTACTTTAAAACGACATGTTTCTTTAATCCCGTCCGCTCGCTCTCTTTGTTCTGCATTTCTACACACAATCAACAGGTTTCCATCTTTCCAAACTTTAGCCTCGAGAATATCCTCAATCTGGGAAGTTTTCACCATCCAACTATAGAAAATTCACCCCGCTCCTCTCTTCCTGGGAACGAAGACTGAACGCAAGGCATTCTGGGATATGTAGTCTTCAGAGGCAACGAGCGCTGTCAGTGGGCAGAGTGCTCCCTCTGTTGGCCATTCTGGAAACAAGAAGCATCATGTTGTCTAATTCAACTCAGACAAATGGTGGATGAAGTATTCAGAACATTTATTGAAGTAAAAGTACAAATACAGCAAAGAAAACAAAGATACTCCATTACAAGTCAAAGTCCTTAATTAAACAGCTTCCTCAGGTAAAAGTACAGAAGCGTTAGCAGCAACATTTAGTGAAAGTATTAAAGTAAAAGTGCTGCTTTGTTCCCTCTGAATAATCTATATTACTATATATGAAGCAGTGAAAGAATTCAGCTCCTTTATTTCAGAAAAAGTTCTGACACCAAACTGAAAATACTAGAAGTCCTGCATTCAAAACCTTGTTGAAGTAAAAGTATCGTCAGCAAAAATACACTGAAAACACAAAAAGTAAAAGTACACACGAAGCAGAAAATGTTCCCTGTTAGTGTTTTCCTATTATATATCTGATGTTTGTAGATTCATATTGCTGCTGGATTAAAGTGAATTTTACCGTCATAGTCACTGAAGGTTTTGCTCATTTCAACTACTTTATATATTGTTGATTTGTAAAGCGTCATATTGAACCAGATCATCACATATTTGGAGCGTTGCTGTCCTGTGAGAACCACGTATCTAAGAAATAAACACCTTTTCAGCTTTGTCAGGTTTTTAAAATAGTTAATTTAGCAGGAGAATCATCTCAGTCCATAAAAGAACATTTAAATCACTTTAAATTATCAGAAAATAATCTAATTCAACTTCACCAAATTTAGAGATATGTGGTTTTCACTACAGGAACGGTGTGAAAAGAGCTTAAAAACAAGAATAAAACATATTAACATGAAGATAACAACTATCAAGAAGACGTCCAGGTGACGCCCATAATGCTTGATTGACAGCAGATCTTTGTTCAGAGCAGAAACGCCTCAATGATGGAGAGAAAATGAAATGGAAAATGAAAATGCAGGTTTAAACCCACTGAAACCTGAAAGACTTCAGTTTATTTCAGTTTACAAAACTCAGCAGAGTTTCCAACGATGTAAATCCAAAACCCAACGTGGAGCGGCTGAGTGAACGTGGTCTGGACTCTGTGGAGGAGAGTCATGGTCTCAGAGACTCTGTAGAAGGACAGAGTACCTGCACTGTGATCCAGGTACACCCCCACTCTGGAGGGTGGAGGACCTGAGACGGGAGTTTGAATGTTGTTGCACCAAAACCTGTTATTGGAACAATCTAATGACCAAGATTTGTTATTAAATCCAAACACACTTTCCTTCCCGCTCTCTGTTCTGTTGATATTCTTGTATGCGACTGCTACATAAACTCCTCTTCTTCCTCTCATCTTCACCTCAAAGTAACAACGTCCAGTCAGACTCTCTCTACTCAGGACCTGCCAACATTCACTGAATCTGTCTGGATGATCAGAATAAGACTGATTCTGATTCATGAAAGTTACTTTTCTGTTCCCATCAGATAATAACAGGTCTCTGTTTGCTGTGTTTGGATCCAGTGTGATTTCTCTTGAATATCTTAAGAATCCAGCTCTGGTCTTTGGTTCTGGTTGTGACAGTAAAACGTCCACTTCATTCACTGACACTGAGATCTTCTTCCATTCTTCATCCAGAACTTGCTGTAGTTTATCTCTGACCTCTGACACAGCTGCTGTCACATCCTGAAAGTAGGTGAGAGGACGGATATGGATGCTGGATGAGTCTGTAGGCTCACTGAGTGCTGACACTGAGGGGTAGTTGTGCAGGAACTCGTTGTGATCCTCTGTGTGTGAGAGCTGCTCCAGCTCGGCGTCTTTCCTCTTCAGCTCAGCGATCTCCTGCTCCAGCTTCTTCTGAAGCTCTTTGACTCGACTCACTTGGGTTTCCTGCTGGGATCTGACCTCCTGCTTCACATCGCGGCTTCTTTCCTGGAGGTGACGCATCAGCTGGGTGAAGAGCTTCTCGTTGCCCTCCAGTGTTTTCTCAGCAGACTGATTGATGTCCTCCACCTCCTGCTGAAGCAGCTTCACATCTTTCTGTCTGTCCTGGATTTTCTGCTGGACGTTTCCTCGACTCCCCTCGAGCTCTCTCTGCCTCTCGGTCCTTTCTGCTGCAGCTGAGACGGTGTCGTGGTCTTTATGTTCATCCACAGAGCAGAGATAACAGATAATCTGACGATCGGTGCGGCAGAAGATCTTCATCACCTCGTCGTGAAGAGAGCAGATGTTCTCCTGGAGCTTCTTGGAGGGGTTCACCAGCTTGTGTTTCTTGAATGGAGCGACATCATAATGAGGCTGAAGGTGTTTCTCACAATAAGAAGCCAGACAGACTAAACAGGACTTGACAGCTTTCAGTTTTCTCCCAGTGCAGACATCACAGGCCACATCTTCAGGTCCAGCATAGCAGTGATCAGCAGGAGCAGCTTGGAGTCCAGTCTTCTTCAGCTCCTCCACTAAAGCTGCCAACATGGTGTTTTTGTCCAGGACAGGCCTCGGTATGAACCTCTTCCTGCACTGAGGACAGCTGTAGACTCCTGTCCCGTCCTGTCTGTCCCAGTGGACTTTAATACACTCCATGCAGTAGTTGTGTCCACATGGAAGAGTCACAGGATCCTTCAGTAGATCCAGACAGATGGAACAAGAGATGGTTTCTCGGTCCAACTGAACTCCTTTCTGCTCCATTTCACCTCTCAGCAGCAGTGACTGTGTGAGTTTCACCTCCTCAAAGATAAAACCAGTTTCAGCTGATTTAAATATCATGTGACTCTGCAGCCAATGAGGACATCAGCTCTTAGACTCCACCCATGTTGGCTCCGCCCATCTTCCAGCTGCAGATCTGATGGAGGGAACAAGGAAACGTGACAGACTGCAGCTGCTGAGTTTGAGAGCAGTTTTTTTTATTCCTCCTCAAACTCGTCGTCTCGGCTGTGATTCATGACTAAGTTGAAGTTTCCCCCACAAACTGAGACGCCCTCTGTTTCTGCTGCTGTAACATGAAACAAAGATTTGAGGATCTTTGTTTTACCTCTGATAAGTTCACTTATTAGTCTCCAGGGGCAACGAGCGCTGTCAGTGGGCAGAGTGCTCCCTCTGGTGGCCATTCTGGAAACAAGCAGCACCATTTAGTCTAATTCAACTCAGACAAATGGTGGATGAAGTATTCAGAAACATTACAACAGTATTTAGAACAGACGACAGAGTTGTTGAAGTGTTCAACCACCTCATTTAAAGAGCACTCATGATTATATGGTTCAAGGAGTGTCTTTTGAACCAGAATTTGCCCTTTAGTCGTTGCCATGGTTACAATCACATCATAAAGTATACAGCCATGGTCAGAGAAAGATAATTCACGTCCTGAAACCTGATCCACGTGTAACCCTCTTGTTATCACCAAGTCCAGGGTGTTACCCTGCTGGTGGGCGGCTTCCTTTACATGTTGGGTCACTTCAAAGCTGTCCAGTAAATCCATCAGCTCTGGAGCTTTGTGGTCGTTCTTCTTATTTACATGAATATTAAAGTCTCCGTTCAGAATGAACCTGTCATATCTGGTGATACCTGGTGAGATCGACTCTGAGAGTTCCTGCAGAAATAGTGCCGAGTACGTCGGTGGCCGGTAAACTGTGATGATCAGTACTGTTGATTTACCTTTCAGCTGCAGAGCAACATATTCAAATGATGTAAAATCAGCGAGGTCGATGTCATTACACCCAAACTGTGGTGAAGATCACTGCGATCCCTCCTCCTCTCTTGTTCTGTGTAACTGACTGATAACATTTATAGTGAGGAGGACAAGCCTCTATCAGAGTTGCTTCACCAGTCGTGTTGTTAAGCCACGTTTCAACTAGGAACAGAAAGTACAAAGTCTTATCGATGATGAGATCATTAACCAGAAAAGATTTATCGGTCAAAGATCCGACGATAAAAAAAAGGCAATTTCAGCTGCAGGGACTCTCAGACTGGAGAGGAGGCTGGTTGTGGCTGAACTTTGACAATTTTGAGATCGCCGTCTAGTAAGATAGTAATTTAGGTTGTAGGTCGGCGCCGAGAAGTCTGGATCCAGTGAAGTTCAGATGAACTCCATCAGGTTGAAACGCTCCTCACGGTTCCACAAAGGGTTAAAACTGTCAATCAAACGTATCCCATGTTTGAGGCGTGTTGACGTCAGCCATGTTTTCAGGATCAGGAGTCCACTGAACGATTCACTTCCTTTCTTGCGCGTCGGAATCGGTCCGGAAATAAACGCGTCTTGTGATCGATGGTCACTCAGGGTTTTCAGCAGCAGTGTGAAATCTTTTTCCAGAGTCTCAGAGCCCGTTCTCTTTTGCAGGATGTCAGAAGAACCCGTGTGGATCAGAACCCTCAGACTTCTTGGACGAGTCCAGAGGATAACTGGGAGGAGCTCCGTTAACTCCTTCACACTGGTGGTATCCAAACACAGATTTTCAGCCATTTTAACGTGCTTGGTGATGGCGTCCTCCATCAAAATACCGCCTGGTGTCTGAGGGACCTGAACTGTGTCTCTTCTGGCTCTTGATCTAGCAGTGGTTTTGAGGCTGTTTCTCGTGCTTCCATCAGCCTTGTTTCTGGTGATGTAATGACCAGTTTCCACAGACTTAGTGTCATCACACACTTCATGAGTCAGCAGCTCATACCTGTTGTGCAGGGAGAGTTCCAGCGGTGGAGTGAGCGTTGGAGCTGTGTTCCTCATGTGTTTGTTTCTGTGGTGGATAACATCAAACTGAGCCCTGGATGGAGGTGATGTTTTGGGCCTCGCTCCAGTAAGATGTGTATTTAAAAACTCTCAGATCATATTTGCTCCGGACTTGCCTGAATACTGAGATCATTTCTGACGTCCTCCCGTGTTAGTCCGCTGATATCTAAGTGGTGGACTGCTGCTTTAACAATGATCTGAATCCTCTCTGGTTTGGATTCGACCTCCATCGTAGCATTTACTACCCCCTGCTGTGAAAGTGACCAGCTTTGTTTGTGTTTTGTAAGTCGACCGTTGTTTCCCCCTCGTTTTGTCTGATGGAGGACTGCTGTGGCTCCTTTTGACGGCTTTACTTCTTCCATCGGCTCCTCCACTCTGGCTGAACCTCTTCACTGCCTCTGCAGAGGTGGTTTTATTCTGCACCTTCACCTGCTGTATTTCCCTCTCCCCTTTCTCAATCATTACTCCACTTACTTTCTTTTTGGATACGGTTTCTATCCACTAGTGATGGTGAGATGAACCCTCATGAGGCATCGAACCACTTCAGCCAATTGGTTCCAGAAAGGGTTCATTTCTCGAAGCTTCACGTGAACACGAAACCACCTACTGGCCAAGTGTATAATCACAGGCAGCTGTAGCTGAACCACATATGATGCATTGAATTTTTGTGTCTGTTATGGCTGTTGGGAATGACTATGAATTACAAAAATGTATGACCAAATAATTTCTGTACATAAATCATCACATATGTGCATAATAAAATATTTTTTGAATGTATTCTGTGTGTAAATTTTCCCAAAATGGTCGTATCATATGATATGGCAGGTTGTGTAATCATGTTTTTCTGTCACTTTAGGAAAATGTCATGGGCTTAAGCAGGCAGAGGACAGTGGAAGTGTTTGTGGAACTAGGAAGAGGGGACTGAATATGCTTGTGTAACTTGGACAATGATGTACAGGACAGGGGACATTTTATTCATTTTTATTCAGAAATAACAGTTTCTCAACAGTTTTTGGTTTTGTGGATGTCCACATGTCAGAAGTAAGGCTAACAGCAGCCACCTTTTCCACTTTAGCCTTCTCCTTCTCCTTAGCTGACTCATACTTGGCCTCCACCATGGCCTTCAGAGCCTAAAGGAAAAAATATATAGTGCTGAACTGTGAGACACAATAAAGTACTCATTTGTTTCATGCATGCAGCCATACATACCTGCCTTGTAGGGAGAACATAATTAGGATCCAGTTTGGACACAAATGCCCTGAATCCAACATCATCCACAATACTGAAGGGCTGTGTGTCCTTCACTATCATGGAGACGAGGGCTTCATCCAGCTCTTGTTTTCTGGTGGCTGGTTAAAAGAGAATAAATACAGTGTCTGTTACCTGTCTTTATTTGCACAATAAACAAAAGTGAACAGGGAAAAATTGTGATGGTGCATTTGTAATATTGTAATGACTTACCTTGGCTGGGTGAAGCTCCAGTTTCCTCCTTATTCTCATGCAAGGCACGGTAACGCCTCAGCATGGATGAGGTGTTGTTATTGTACCCCAACTCCTTGGAGCACAATAAACACCTCACCTTGGAATAAAATAAGAAACTGTGAAAAATACAGTTCTTGATAAGCAAACCTAATGTGTCTGAAATAGAGTTAGATTTAGCTTATTAGGAGTTATCAAATCAAAGTGTTCCCACAGGGGAAATCCTCCTCTTCCTAGCTGGCTCCATCTTATCACCTCCTTCTCTCCTCACTCTCCGAAATCTCCAAACTATCTCTCTCTCTCTAACTTCTCCAAACTATCCAAACTCTCAACTGACCTCAACTCTCCACCAACAACCCACATTTTGAATGGAGCCTGAAGAGTTTATATTGCTGTCAAACCTCCAGGCAAAATCTGAACCACTTCCTGAAGCAGTCACGTGGTACAGCAGGGCAGCGAGGCTTCAGACGTCATCATTTGTGGCTCCTCCCCTAAATGAAGCAAGCCTCGACACGCGCTTCGAAGCGTCAACACACCTCGTGACGTCACTACTATTCACTACTTTAAAACGACATGTTTCTTTAATCCCGTCCGCTCGCTCTCTTTGTTCTGCATTTCTACACACAATCAACAGGTTTCCATCTTTCCAAACTTTAGCCTCGAGAATATCCTCAATCTGGGAAGTTTTCACCATCCAACTATAGAAAATTCACCCCGCTCCTCTCTTCCTGGGAACGAAGACTGAACGCGAGGCATTCTGGGATTATGTAGTCTTCAGAGGCAAACACCGCTGTCAGTGGGCAGAGTGCTCCCTCTGGTGGCCATTCTGGAAACAAGCAGCACCATTTAGTCTAATTCAACTCAGACAAGTGGTGGATGAAGTATTCAGAACATTTATTGAAGTAAAAGTACAAATACAGCAAAGAAAACAAAGATACTCCATTACAAGTCAAAGTCCTTAATTAAACAGCTTACTCAGGTAAAAGTACAGAAGCGTTAGCAGCAACATTTAGTGAAAGTATTAAAGTAAAAGTGCTGCTTTGTTCCCTCTGAATAATCTATATTACTATATATGAAGCAGTGAAAGAATTCAGCTCCTTTATTTCAGAAAAAGTTCTGATACCAGACTGAAAATACTAGAAGTCCTGCATTCAAAACCTTGTTGAAGTAAAAGTATCGTCAGCAAAAATACACTGAAAACACAAAAAGTAAAAGTACACACGAAGCAGAAAATGTTCCCTGTTAGTGTTTTACTATTATATATCTGATGTTTTTAGATTCATATTGCTGCTGGATTAAAGTGAATTTTACCGTCATAGTCACTGAAGGTTTTGCTCATTTCAACTACTTTATATATTGTTGATTTGTAAAGCGTCATATTGAACCAGATCATCACATATTTGGAGCGTTGCTGTCCTGTGAGAACCACGTATCTAAGAAATAAACACCTTTTAAGCTTTATCAGGTTTTTTTTTTAAATGGTTTATTTAGCAGGAGAATCATCTCAGTCCATAAAAGAACATTTAAATCTCTTTAGTTTAACAGAAAATAATTCAAAATTCAACTTCACCAAATTTAGAGATACGTGGTTTTCACTACAGGAACGATGTGAAAAGAGCTTAAAAACAACAATAAAACATATTAACATGAAGATAACAACTATCAAGAAGACGTCCAGGTGACGCCCATAATGCTTGATTGACAGCAGATCTTTGTTCAGAGCAGAAACGCCTCAATGATGGAGAGAAAATGAAATGGAAAATGAAAATGCAGGTTTAAACCCACTGAAACCTGAAAGACTTCAGTTTATTTCAGTTTACAAAACTCAGCAGAGTCTCCATCGAAGACAGACGCTAACCCTAACATGAACCTGAACTCTAACCTGAACCCAACGTGGAGCGGCTGAGTGAACCTGGTCTGGACTCTGTGGAGGAGAGTCATGGTCTCAGAGACTCTGTAGAAGGACAGAGTACCTGCACTGTGATCCAGGTACACCCCCACTCTGGAGGGTGGAGGACCTGAGACGGGAGTTTCAAAGTTGTTGTACAGAAAACTGTTATCGTAACAATTTAATGACCAAGATTTGTTATTACGTCCAAATCCACTTTCCTCCCGTCTCCCTGTTCTGTTGATATTCTTGTATGCGACTGCTACTTCAACTCTTCTTCCTCTCATCTCCACCTCAAAGTAACAACGTCCAGTCAGACTCTCTCTACTCAGGACCTGACAACATCTACTGAATCTGTCTGGATGATAAGAATAAGACTGATTCTGATCCATTACTGTTACTTTTCTGTTCCCATCAGATAATAACAGGTAACTGTTTGCTGTGTTTGGATCCAGTGTGATTTCTTGTGAATATCTTAAGAATCCAGCTCTGGTCTTTGGTTCTGGTTGTGACAGTAAAACGTCCACTTCATTCACTGACACTGAGATCTTCTTCCATTCTTCATCCAGAACTTGCTGTAGTTTATCTCTGACCTCTGACACAGCTGCTGTCACATCCTGAAAGTAGGTGAGAGGACGGATATGGATGCTGGATGAGTCTGTAGGCTCACTGAGTGCTGACACTGAGGGGTAGTTGTGCAGGAACTCGTTGTGATCCTCTGTGTGTGAGAGCTGCTCCAGCTCGGCGTCTTTCCTCTTCAGCTCAGCGATCTCCTGCTCCAGCTTCTCCTGAAGCTCTTTGACTCGACTCACTTGGGTTTCCTGCTGGGATCTGACCTCCTGCTTCACATCGCGGCTTCTTTCCTGGAGGTGACGCATCAGCTGGGTGAAGAGCTTCTCGTTGCCCTCCAGTGTTTTCTCAGCAGACTGATTGATGTCCTCCACCTCCTGCTGAAGCAGCTTCACATCTTTCTGTCTGTCCTGGATTTTCTGCTGGACGTTTCCTCGACTCCCCTCGAGCTCTCTCTGCCTCTCGGTCCTTTCTGCTGCAGCTGAGACGGTGTCGTGGTCTTTATGTTCATCCAAAGAGCAGAGATAACAGATAATCTGACGATCGGTGCGGCAGAACATCTTCATCACCTTGTCGTGAAGAGAGCAGATGTTCTCCTGGAGCTTCTTGGAGGGGTTCACCAGCTTGTGTTTCTTGAATGTTGCAGCATCATAATGAGGCTGAAGGTGTTTCTCACAATAAGAAGCCAGACAGAATAAACAGGACTTGACAGCTTTCAGTTTTCTCCCAGTGCAGAAATCACAGGCCACATCTTCAGGTCCAGCATAGCAGTGATCAGCAGGAGCAGCTTGGAGTCCAGTCTTCTTCAGCTCCTCCACTAAAGCTGCCAACATGGTGTTTTTCACCAGGACAGGCCTCGGTATGAACCTCTTCATGCACAGAGGACAGCTGTAGACTCCCGTCCTGTCCTGTCCGTCCCAGTGGACTTTAATACACTCCATGCAGTAGTTGTGTCCACATGGAAGAGTCACAGGATCCTTCAGTAGATCCAGACAGATGGAACAAGAGAAGGTTTCTCGGTCCAGCTGAACTCCTTTCTGCTCCATTTCACCTCTCAGCAGCAGTGACTGTGTGAGTTTCACTTACTGAAAGATCAAAATAGTTTCAGCTGATTTAAATATCATGTGACTCTGCAGCCAATGAGGACATCAGCTCTTAGACTCCACCCATGTTGGCTCCGCCCATCTCCCAGCTGCAGATCTGATGGAGGGAACAAGGAAACGTGACAGACTGCAGCTGCTGAGTTTGAGAGCAGTTTTTTTTATTCCTCCTCAAACTCGTCGTCTCGGCTGTGATTCATGACTAAGTTGAAGTTTCCCCCACAAACTGAGACGCCCTCTGTTTCTGCTGCTGTAACATGAAACAAAGATTTGAGGATCTTTGTTTTACCTCTGAAAAGTTCACTTATTAGTCTCCAGGGGCAACGAGCGCTGTCAGTGGGCAGAGTGCTCCCTCTGGTGGCCATTCTGGAAACAAGCAGCACCATTTAGTCTAATTCAACTCAGACAAATGGTGGATGAAGTATTCAGAACATTTATTGAAGTAAAAGTACAAATACAGCAAAGAAAACAAAGATACTCCATTACAAGTCAAAGTCCTTAATTAAACAGCTTACTCAGGTAAAAGTACAGAAGCGTTAGCAGCAACATTTAGTGAAAGTATTAAAGTAAAAGTGCTGCTTTGTTCCCTCTGAATAATCTATATTACTATATATGAAGCAGTGAAAGAATTCAGCTCCTTTATTTCAGAAAAAGTTCTGATACCAGACTGAAAATACTAGAAGTCCTGCATTCAAAACCTTGTTGAAGTAAAAGTATCGTCAGCAAAAATACACTGAAAACACAAAAAGTAAAAGTACACACGAAGCAGAAAATGTTCCCTGTTAGTGTTTTACTATTATATATCTGATGTTTTTAGATTCATATTGCTGCTGGATTAAAGTGAATTTTACCGTCATAGTCACTGAAGGTTTTGCTCATTTCAACTACTTTATATATTGTTGATTTGTAAAGCGTCATATTGAACCAGATCATCACATATTTGGAGCGTTGCTGTCCTGTGAGAACCACGTATCTAAGAAATAAACACCTTTTAAGCTTTATCAGGTTTTTTTTTAAATGGTTAATTTAGCAGGAGAATCATCTCAGTCCATAAAAGAACATTTAAATCTCTTTAAATTATCAGAAAATAATTCAAAATTCAACTTCACCAAATTTAGAGATACGTGGTTTTCACTACAGGAACGGTGTGAAAAGAGCTTAAAAACAAGAATAAAACATATTAACATGAAGATAACAACTATCAAGAAGACGTCCGGGGGCCGCCCATAATGCTTGATTGACAGCAGATCTTTGTTCAGAGCAGAAACGCCTCAATGATGGAGAGAAAATGAAATGGAAAATGAAAATGCAGGTTTAAACCCACTGAAACCTGAAAGACTTCAGTTTATTTCAGTTTTCAAAACTCAGCAGAGTCTCCAACGAAAGCAGACCAAAACCCAACGTGGAGCGGCTGAGTGAACGTGGTCTGGACTCTGTGGAGGAGAGTCATGGTCTCAGAGACGCTGTAGAAGGACAGAGTACCTGCACTGTGATCCAGGTACACCCCCACTCTGGAGGATGGAGGACCTGAGACGGGAGTTTCAATGTTGTTGTACCAAAGACTGTTATTGGAACAATCTAATGACCAAGATTTGTTATTACGTCCAAACACACTTTCCATCACGCTCCCTGTTCTGTTGATATTCTTGTATGCGACTGCTACATCAACTCCTCCTCTTCCTCTCATCTCCACCTCAAAGTAACAACGTCCAGTCAGACTCTCTCTACTCAGGACCTGACAACATCCAATGAATCTGTCTGGATGATCAGAATAAGACTGATTCTGATCCATTCGTGTTACTTTTCTGTTCCCATCAGATAATAACATCTGTCTGTTTGCTGTGTTTGGATCCAGTGTGATTTCTTGTGAATATCTTAAGAATCCAGCTCTGGTCTTTGGTCCTGGTTGTGACAGTAAAACGTCCACTTCCTTCACTGACACTGAGATCTTCTTCCATTCTTCATCCAGAACTTGCTGTAGTTTATCTCTGACCTCTGACACAGCTGCTGTCACATCCTGAAAGTAGGTGAGAGGACGGATATGGATGCTGGATGAGTCTGTAGGCTCACTGAGTGCTGACACTGAGGGGTAGTTGTGCAGGAACTCGTTGTGATCCTCTGTGTGTGAGAGCTGCTCCAGCTCGGCGTCTTTCCTCTTCAGCTCAGCGATCTCCTGCTCCAGCTTCTCCTGAAGCTCTTTGACTCGACTCACTTGGGTTTCCTGCTGGGATCTGACCTCCTGCTTCACATCGCGGCTTCTTTCCTGGAGGAGACTCATCAGCTGGGTGAAGAGCTTCTCGCTGCCCTCCAGTGTTTTCTCAGCAGACTGATTGATGTCCTCTACCTCCTGCTGAAGCAGCTTCACATCTTTCTGTCTGTCCTGGATTTTCTGCTGGACGTTTCCTCGACTCCCCTCGAGCTCTCTCTGCCTCTCGGTCCTTTCTGCTGCAGCTGAGACGGTGTCGTGGTCTTTATGTTCCTCCACAGAGCAGAGAGAACAGATAATCTGACGATCGGTGCGGCAGAACATCTTCATCACCTCGTCGTGAAGAGAGCAGATGTTCTCCTGGAGCTTCTTGGAGGGGTTCACCAGCTTGTGTTTCTTTAATGGAGCGACATCATAATGAGGCTGAAGGTGTTTCTCACAATAAGAAACAAGACAGAATAAACAGGACTTGACAGCTTTCAGTTTTCTCCCAGTGCAGAAATCACAGGCCACATCTTCAGGTCCAGCATAGCAGTGATCAGCAGGAGCAGCTTGGAGTCCAGTCTTCTTCAGCTCCTCCACTAAAGCTGCCAACATGGTGTTTTTGTCCAGGACAGGCCTCGGTATGAACCTCTTCATGCACCGAGGACAGCTGTAGACTCCTGTCCCGTCCTGTCCGTCCCAGTGGACTTTAATACACTCCATGCAGTAGTTGTGTCCACATGGAAGAGTCACCGGATCCTTCAGTAGATCCAGACAGATGGAACAAGAGAAGGTTTCTCGGTCCAGCTGAACTCCTTTCTGCTCCATTTCACCTCTCAGCAGCAGTGACTGTGTGAGTTTCACTTCCAGGAAGAGGAGAGAAGCACTTTGTAGTCAAGCCTCCTTTTCAATCATTTCCTGTTTAAAACACTCGTCACCTCAAGTTTTTAAATTCTAGATTCTTCTTTGATTCTGTGTTCACAATTTGCACTCCAGTTTTTTATTCTCCAAAATGTTGTCCTGTGTTGTGCCCTCAGACTTTATATAAAAGTGGACAAAGATATGAAACAACTCCTCCCATATTATCATATTCCTCCAGATTCTGGCAGTAATCTTCCACTCGAGCTTATCAATTAACCCCAGACCTAAACTTTGTGGTAACTCCTTTAAAAAGTCAGACTTTTAGTCTGTTACACCCAAATTGAACATTTCTCTCCTGTTGAGATCTCCAAGCTAACTTCAATTATTTTCTCATCTGGATCATCTACCGGTCTCTTGGATCTCATCCCAACTAAACTCCTCGAGGAAGTCTTCCCTTTAATTAGTACTTCTATATTAGATCAGATCAAACCTTTCTCATGGAACCGTTTATGTACCACAAGCTTTTAAAGTGTCTGTAATCAAAACTGTACTTAGAAAGCCGACTCTTGATCAGCTGTTTCAGGAAAACTTACAGACCAGTTACCAACCTGCCGTTTGTTTCTAAAATCCTTGAAAAAGTTGTTGCAAATCAACTTTGTGATCATTTCCAGAGGAACGGTCTGTTTGAAGATGTTCAGTCGGGCTTTAGAGTTCATCACAGCACAGAAACAGGACTGGTGAAAGTTACAAACCGTCTTCTAATAGCCTCAGACAATGGACACCGGTCCCCGCGCTCCACACCGGGCAGCAAGGTGGTCTCCGAGGAACCGACGCCGAGCAGGGGGCCGGACACCCGGTGGTCTCCGAGGAACCGACGGAGGACGGCGGGTACGTACCACCTGGTAGCAGACAGACAGGCAGGACCGCGGCAGGCGGGAGACAGACAAGGGGGGTCAGAACCGGACTTACCGAACTTGCAACGTGGTACCAGGTGAGACGATCGGACGGACGGACGGACGCAGGTGGAGTCCAGGTCCGGGGTTCACGTGATGCCAGGTGGTGATTACCGGGATGAGAAGCAGCTGTGCCAGCTGAAAGAGGTGTGGTAGTGGGAGGTGACTGGAGGCGCTGACCAATGAATCCAAACCCTCCAGACGCAGACCAGAACATAGAAACACCTGTAGGACAGAAACAAACAGGGGAGACAGGAAACACCAGGAAAAGGGAGATCGGGGGAAACGGAGGGAACGACAAACAGAGACAGGCGCAGATCCCGACGGAGAAAATCTGAATCTGTGTGGAATCATTATTTCCATAATCTTATAATCTTAACTAACCTGCCGTACTCTTCTAATTCCTCTCCTGCTTCTAATCATCCCCCAAATCTGATCCAATAACTCTTCCAGATTTCCCTCTTTGCTTTCAGAATGATTTTTTTTATGAACTCTCGTTTCTGCTTGTTCGTATTGTATTAAATTCTGGAAGTGATGTGATTTTTCTTCTTAACCTAAGAGAGCTTTGTTTCTTTCTGTCGCTGCTCTCCATCACTCATCTGTCCACCAGGGGGTAGCCTTTCTCTTCATCCTTCCTTCACCTTTAACACTTGTTGGATTTGCAGCTTCCAGCACTGTAAATATTAATTTTCTATTAATCTGTTCAATATCTTCATTTCAATCTATTTGATCCATTTCTCTCTCATATATTTATATATATATATATATATTAAAGACCCACTTACCCACTATATCTCCTGCTTCCTCCTTTGTAATGATACTTTACAGCATATTGGAAAATGGCCACCACCCACCGATATTTCATCTTCTACATCCCACTCACACATCCCTGCTAGATTCCTCCATACTATAGTTAAATGTAGTGCAGACGTGTTCCCCGTGTGAACATCTAATCTAGTTTCAAATTCAACTCAGACAAATGGTGGATGAAGTATTCAGAACATTTATTGAAGTAAAAGTACAAATACAGCAAAGAAAACAAAGATACTCCATTACAAGTCAAAGTCCTTAATTAAACAGCTTAATCAGGTAAAAGTACAGAAGCGTTAGCAGCAACATTTAGTGAAAGTATTAAAGTAAAAGTGCTGCTTTGTTCCCTCTGAATAATCTATATTACTATATATGAAGCAGTGAAAGAATTCAGCTCCTTTATTTCAGAAAAAGTTCTGATACCAGACTGAAAATACTAGAAGTCCTGCATTCAAAACCTTGTTGGAGTAAAAGTATCGTCAGCAAAAATACACTGAAAACACAAAAAGTAAAAGTACACACGAAGCAGAAAATGTTCCCTGTTAGTGTTTTCCTATTATATATGTGATGTTTTTAGATTCATATTGCTGCTGGATTAAAGTGAATTTTACCGTCATAGTCACTGAAGGTTTTGCTCATTTCAACTACTTTATATATTGTTGATTTGTAAAGCGTCATATTGAACCAGATCATCACATATTTGGAGCGTTGCTGTCCTGTGAGAACCACGTATCTAAGAAATAAACACCTTTTCAGCTTTGTCACGTTTTTTAAAATAGTTAATTTAGCAGGAGAATCATCTCAGTCCATAAAAGAACATTTAAATCACTTTAAATTATCAGAAAATAATCTAATTCAACTTCACCACATTTAGAGATACGTGGTTTTCACTACAGGAACGGTGTGAAAAGAGCTTAAAAACAATAATAAAACATATTAACATGAAGATAACAACTATCAAGAAGACGTCCAGGTGACGCCCATAATGCTTGATTGACAGCAGATCTTTGTTCAGAGCAGAAACGCCTCAATGATGGAGAGAAAATAAAATGGAAAATGAAAATGCAGGTTTAAACCCACTGAAACCTGAAAGACTTCAGTTTATTTCAGTTTTCAAAACTCAGCAGAGTCTCCAACGAAACCAGACCAAAACCCAGCGTGGAGCGGCTGAGTGAACGTGGTCTGGACTCTGTGGAGGAGAGTCATGGTCTCAGAGATGCTGTAGAAGGACAGAGTACCTGCACTGTGATCCAGGTACACCCCCACTCTGGAGGATGGAGGACCTGAGACGGGAGTTTGAATGTTGTTGAACCAAAGACTGTTATTGGAACAATCTAATGACCAAGATTTGTTATTACGTCCAAACACACTTTCCATCACGCTCCCTGTTCTGTTGATATTCTTGTATGCGACTGCTACATCAACTCCTCCTCTTCCTCTCATCTCCACCTCAAAGTAACAACGTCCAGTCAGACTCTCTCTACTCAGGACTTGACAACATCCAATGAATCTGTCTGGATGATCAGAATAAGACTGATTCTGATCCATTACTGTTACTTTTCTGTTCCCATCAGATAATAACATCCGTCCGTTTGCTGTGTTTGGATCCAGTGTGATTTCTTGTGAATATCTTAAGAATCCAGCTCTGGTCTTTGGTCCTGGTTGTGACAGTAAAACGTCCACTTCATTCACTGACACTGAAATCTTCTTCCATTCTTCATCCAGAACTTGCTGTAGTTTATCTCTGACCTCTGACACAGCTGCTGTCACATCCTGAAAGTAGGTGAGAGGACGGATATGGATGCTGGATGAGTCTGTAGGCTCACTGAGTGCTGACACTGAGGGGTAGTTGTGCAGGAACTCGTTGTGATCCTCTGTGTGTGAGAGCTGCTCCAGCTCGGCGTCTTTCCTCTTCAGCTCAGCGATCTCCTGCTCCAGCTTCTCCTGAAGCTCTTTGACTCGACTCACTTGGGTTTCCTGCTGGGATCTGACCTCCTGCTTCACATCGCGGCTTCTTTCCTGGAGGAGACTCATCAGCTGGATGAAGAGCTTCTCGTTGCCCTCCAGTGTTTTCTCAGCAGACTGATTGATGTCCTCCACCTCCTGCTGAAGCAGCTTCACATCTTTCTGTCTGTCCTGGATTTTCTGCTGGACTTTTCCTCGACTCCCCTCGAGCTCTCTCTGCCTCTCGGTCCTTTCTGCTGCAGCTGAGACGGTGTCGTGGTCTTTATGTTCATCCACAGAGCAGAGATAACAGATACTCTGATGATCGGTGCGGCAGAACATCTTCATCACCTCGTCGTGAAGAGAGCAGATGTTCTCCTGGAGCTTCTTGGAGGGGTTCACCAGCTTGTGTTTCTTTAATGGAGCGACATCATAATGAGGCTGAAGGTGTTTCTCACAATAAGAAGCCAGACAGAATAAACAGGACTTGACAGCTTTCAGTTTTCTCCCAGTGCAGACATTACAGGCCACATCTTCAGGTCCAGCATAGCAGTGATCAGCAGGAGCAGCTTGGAGTCCAGTCTTCTTCAGCTCCTCCACTAAAGCTGCCAACATGGTGTTTATGTCCAGGACAGGCCTCGGTATGAACCTCTTCATGCACTGAGGACAGCTGTAGACTCCTGTCCCGTCCTGTCCGTCCCAGTGGACTTTAATACACTCCATGCAGTAGCTGTGTCCACATGGAAGAGTCACAGGATCCTTCAGTAGATCCAGACAGATGGAACAAGAGAAGGTTTTTCGGTCCAGCTGAACTCCTTTCTGCTCCATTTCACCTCTCAGCAGCAGTGACTGTGTGAGTTTCACTTCCAGGAAGAGGAGAGAAGCACTTTGTATTCAAGCCTCCTTTTCAATCATTTCCTGTTTAAAACACTCGTCACCTCAAGTTTTTAAATTCTAGATTCTTCTTTGATTCTGTGTTCACAATTTGCACCCCAGTTTTTTATTCTCCAAAATGTTGTCCTGTGTTGTGCCCTCAGACTTTATATAAAAGTGGACAAAGATATGAAACAACTCCTCCCATATTATCATATTCCTCCAGATTCTGGCAGTAATCTTCCACTCGAGCTTATCAATTAACCCCAGACCTAAACTTTGTGGTAACTCCTTTAAAAAGTCAGACTTTTTGTCTGTTACACCCAAATTGAACATTTCTCTCCTGTTGAGATCTCCAAGCTAACTTCAATTATTTTCTCATCTGGATCATCTACCAGTCTCTTGGATCTCATCCCAACTAAACTCCTCGAGGAAGTCTTCCCTTTAATTAGTACTTCTATATTAGATCAGATCAAACCTTTCTCATGGAACCGTTTATGTACCACAAGCTTTTAAAGTGTCTGTAATCAAAACTGTACTTAGAAAGCCGACTCTTGATCAGCTGTTTCAGGAAAACTTACAGACCAGTTACCAACCTGCCGTTTGTTTCTAAAATCCTTGAAAAAGTTGTTGCAAATCAACTTTGTGATCATTTCCAGAGGAACGGTCTGTTTGAAGATGTTCAGTCGGGCTTTAGAGTTCATCACAGCACAGAAACAGGACTGGTGAAAGTTACAAACCGTCTTCTAATAGCCTCAGACAATGGACACCGGTCCCCGCGCTCCACACCGGGCAGCAAGGTGGTCTCCGAGGAACCGACGCCGAGCAGGGGGCCGGACACCCGGTGGTCTCCGAGGAACCGACGGAGGACGGCGGGTACGTACCACCTGGTAGCAGACAGACAGGCAGGACCGCGGCAGGCGGGAGACAGACAAGGGGGGTCAGAACCGGACTTACCGAACTTGCAACGTGGTACCAGGTGAGACGATCGGACGGACGGACGGACGCAGGTGGAGTCCAGGTCCGGGGTTCACGTGCTGCCAGGTGGTGATTACCGGGATGAGAAGCAGCTGTGCCAGCTGAAAGAGGTGTGGTAGTGGGAGGTGACTGGAGGCGCTGACCAATGAATCCAAACCCTCCAGACGCAGACCAGAACATAGAAACACCTGGAGGACAGAAACAAACAGGGGAGACAGGAAACACCAGGAAAAGGGAGATCGGGGGAAACGGAGGGAACGACAAACAGAGACAGGCGCAGATCCCGACGGAGAAAATCTGAATCTGTGTGGAATCATTATTTCCGTAATCTTATAATCTTAACTAACCTGCCGTACTCTTCTAATTCCTCTCCTGCTTCTAATCATCCCCCAAATCTGATCCAATAACTCTTCCAGATTTCCCTCTTTGCTTTCAGAATGATTTTTTTTATGAACTCTCGTTTCTGCTTGTTCGTATTGTATTAAATTCTGGAAGTGATGTGATTTTTCTTCATAACCTAAGAGAGCTTTGTTTCTTTCTGTCGCTGCTCTCCAACACTCATCTGTCCACCAGGGGGCAGCCTTTCTCTTCATCCTTCCTTCACCTTTAACACTTGTTGGATTTGCAGCTTCCAGCACTGTAAATATTAATTTTCTATTAATCTGTTCAATATCTTCATTTCAATCTATTTCATCCATTTCTCTCTCATATATATATATATATATATATATATATATATATATATATATATTAAAGACCCACTTACCCACTATATCTCCTGCTTCCTCCTTTGTAATGATACTTTACAGCATATTGGAAAATGGCCACCACCCACTGATATTTCATCTTCTACATCCCACTCACACATCCCTGCTAGATTCCTCCATACTATAGTTAAATGTAGTGCAGACGTGTTCCCCGTGTGAACATCTAATCTCGTTTCAAATTCAACTCAGACAAATGGTGGATGAAGTATTCAGAACATTTATTGAAGTAAAAGTACAAATACAGCAAAGAAAACAAAGATACTCCATTACAAGTCAAAGTCCTTAATTAAACAGCTTAATCAGGTAAAAGTACAGAAGCGTTAGCAGCAACATTTAGTGAAAGTATTAAAGTAAAAGTGCTGCTTTGTTCCCTCTGAATAATCTATATTACTATATATGAAGCAGTGAAAGAATTCAGCTCCTTTATTTCAGAAAAAGTTAAGATACCAGACTGAAAATACTAGAAGTCCTGCATTCAAAACCTTGTTGGAGTAAAAGTATCGTCAGCAAAAATACACTGAAAACACAAAAAGTAAAAGTACACACGAAGCAGAAAACGTTCCCTGTTAGTGTTTTCCTATTATATATGTGATGTTTTTAGATTCATATTGCTGCTGGATTAAAGTGAATTTTACCATCATAGTCACTGAAGGTTTTGCTCATTTCAACTACTTTATATATTGTTGATTTGTAAAGCGTCATATTGAACCAGATCATCACATATTTGGAGCGTTGCTGTCCTGTGAGAACCACGTATCTAAGAAATAAACACCTTTTCAGCTTTGTCACGTTTTTTAAAATAGTTAATTTAGCAGGAGAATCATCTCAGTCCATAAAAGAACATTTAAATCACTTTAAATTATCAGAAAATAATCTAATTCAACTTCACCACATTTAGAGATACGTGGTTTTCACTACAGGAACGGTGTGAAAAGAGCTTAAAAACAATAATAAAACATATTAACATGAAGATAACAACTATCAAGAAGACGTCCGGGGGCCGCCCATAATGCTTGATTGACAGCAGATCTTTGTTCAGAGCAGAAACGCCTCAATGATGGAGAGAAAATGAAATGGAAAATGAAAATGCAGGTTTAAACCCACTGAAACCTGAAAGACTTCAGTTTATTTCAGTTTACAAAACTCAGCAGAGTCTCCAACGAAAGCAGACCAAAACCCAACGTGGAGCGGCTGAGTGAACGTGGTCTGGACTCTGTGGAGGAGAGTCATGGTCTCAGAGACGCTGTAGAAGGACAGAGTACCTGCACTGTGATCCAGGTACACCCCCACTCTGGAGGATGGAGGACCTGAGACGGGAGTTTGAATGTTGTTGAACCAAAGACTGTTATTGGAACAATCTAATGACCAAGATTTGTTATTACGTCCAAACACACTTTCCATCCAGCACCCTGTTCTGTTGATATTCTTGTATGCGACTGCTACATCAACTCCTCCTCTTCCTCTCATCTCCACCTCAAAGTAACAAAGTCCAGTCAGACTCTCTCTACTCAGGACCTGACAACATCCAATGAATCTGTCTGGATGATCAGAATAAGACTGATTCTGATCCATTCGTGTTACTTTTCTGTTCCCATCAGATAATAACATCTGTCTGTATGCTGTGTTTGGATCCAGTGTGATTTCTTGTGAATATCTTAAGAATCCAGCTCTGGTCTTTGGTCCTGGTTGTGACAGTAAAACGTCCACTTCCTTCACTGACACTGAGATCTTCTTCCATTCTTCATCCAGAACTTGCTGTAGTTTATCTCTGACCTCTGACACAGCTGCTGTCACATCCTGAAAGTAGGTGAGAGGACGGATATGGATGCTGGATGAGTCTGTAGGCTCACTGAGTGCTGACACTGAGGGGTAGTTGTGCAGGAACTCGTTGTGATCCTCTGTGTGTGAGAGCTGCTCCAGCTCGGCGTCTTTCCTCTTCAGCTCAGCGATCTCCTGCTCCAGCTTCTCCTGAAGCTCTTTGACTCGACTCACTTGGGTTTCCTGCTGGGATCTGACCTCCTGCTTCACATCGCGGCTTCTTTCCTGGAGGAGACTCATCAGCTGGATGAAGAGCTTCTCGTTGCCCTCCAGTGTTTTCTCAGCAGACTGATTGATGTCCTCCACCTCCTGCTGAAGCAGCTTCACATCTTTCTGTCTGTCCTGGATTTTCTGCTGGACGTTTCCTCGACTCCCCTCGAGCTCTCTAAGCCTCTCGGTCCTTTCTGCTGCAGCTGAGACGGTGTCGTGGTCTTTATGTTCCTCCACAGAGCAGAGATAACAGATAATCTGACGATCGGTGAGGCAGAACATCTTCATCACCTCGTCGTGAAGAGAGCAGATGTTCTCCTGGAGCTTCTTGGAGGGGTTCACCAGCTTGTGTTTCTTTAATGGAGCGACATCATAATGAGGCTGAAGGTGTTTCTCACAATAAGAAGCCAGACAGAATAAACAGGACTTGACAGCTTTCAGTTTTTTCCCAGTGCAGAAATCACAGGCCACATCTTCAGGTCCAGCATAGCAGTGATCAGCAGGAGCAGCTTGGAGTCCAGTCTTCTTCAGCTCCTCCACTAAAGCTGCCAACATGGTGTTTATGTCCAGGACAGGCCTCGGTATGAAGTCCTGCCTGCACCGAGGACAGCTGTAGACTCCTGTCCCGTCCTGTCCGTCCCAGTGGACTTTAATACACTCCATGCAGTAGTTGTGTCCACATGGAAGAGTCACCGGATCCTTCAGTAGATCCAGACAGATGGAACAAGAGAAGGTTTCTCGGTCCAGCTGAACTCCTTTCTGCTCCATTTCACCTCTCAGCAGCAGTGACTGTGTGAGTTTCACTTCCAGGAAGAGGAGAGAAGCACTTTGTAGTCAAGCCTCCTTTTCAATCATTTCCTGTTTAAAACACTCGTCACCTCAAGTTTTTAAATTCTAGATTCTTCTTTGATTCTGTGTTCACAATTTGCACTCCAGTTTTTTATTCTCCAAAATGTTGTCCTGTGTTGTGCCCTCAGAGTTTATATAAAAGTGGACAAAGATATGAAACAACTCCTCCCATATTATCATATTCCTCCAGATTCTGGCAGTAATCTTCCACTCGAGCTTATCAATTAACCCCAGACCTAAACTTTGTGGTAACTCCTTTAAAAAGTCAGACTTTTAGTCTGTTACACCCAAATTGAACATTTCTCTCCTGTTGAGATCTCCAAGCTAACTTCAATTATTTTCTCATCTGGATCATCTACCGGTCTCTTGGATCTCATCCCAACTAAACTCCTCGAGGAAGTCTTCCCTTTAATTAGTACTTCTATATTAGATCAGATCAAACCTTTCTCATGGAACCGTTTATGTACCACAAGCTTTTAAAGTGTCTGTAATCAAAACTGTACTTAGAAAGCCGACTCTTGATCAGCTGTTTCAGGAAAACTTACAGACCAGTTACCAACCTGCCGTTTGTTTCTAAAATCCTTGAAAAAGTTGTTGCAAATCAACTTTGTGATCATTTCCAGAGGAACGGTCTGTTTGAAGATGTTCAGTCAGGCTTTAGAGTTCATCACAGCACAGAAACAGGACTGGTGAAAGTTACAAACCGTCTTCTAATAGCCTCAGACAATGGACACCGGTCCCCGCGCTCCACACCGGGCAGCAAGGTGGTCTCCGAGGAACCGACGCCGAGCAGGGGGCCGGACACCCGGTGGTCTCCGAGGAACCGACGGAGGACGGCGGGTACGTACCACCTGGTAGCAGACAGACAGGCAGGACCGCGGCAGGCGGGAGACAGACAAGGGGGGTCAGAACCGGACTTACCGAACTTGCAACGTGGTACCAGGTGAGACGATCGGACGGACGGACGGACGCAGGCGGAGTCCAGGTCCGGGGTTCACGTGCTGCCAGGTGGTGATTACCTGGATGAGAAGCAGCTGTGCCAGCTGAAAGAGGTGTGGTAGTGGGAGGTGACTGGAGGCGCTGACCAATGAATCCAAACCTTCCAGACGCAGACCAGAACATAGAAACACCTGGAGGACAGAAACAAACAGGGGAGACAGGAAACACCAGGAAAAGGGAGATCGGGGGAAACGGAGGGAACGACAAACAGAGACAGGCGCAGATCCCGACGGAGAAAATCTGAATCTGTGTGGAATCATTATTTCCATAATCTTATAATCTTAACTAACCTGCCGTACTCTTCTAATTCCTCTCCTGCTTCTAATCATCCCCCAAATCTGATCCAATAACTCTTCCAGATTTCCCTCTTTGCTTTCAGAATGATTTTTTTTATGAACCCTCGTTTCTGCTTGTTCGTATTGTATTAAATTCTGGAAGTGATGTGATTTTTCTTCATAACCTAAGAGAGCTTTGTTTCTTTCTGTCGCTTCTCTCCAACACTCATCTGTCCACCAGGGGGCAGCCTTTCTCTTCATCCTTCCTTCACCTTTAACACTTGTTGGATTTGCAGCTTCCAGCACTGTAAATATTAATTTTCTATTAATCTGTTCAATATCTTCATTTCAATCTATTTGATCCATTTCTCTCTCATATATATATATATATATATATATATATTAAAGACCCACTTACCCACTATATCTCCTGCTTCCTCCTTTGTAATGATACTTTACAGCATATTGGAAAATGGCCACCACCCACCGATATTTCATCTTCTACATCCCACTCACACATCCCTGCTAGATTCCTCCATACTATAGTTAAATGTAGTGCAGACGTGTTCCCCGTGTGAACATCTAATCTAGTTTCAAATTCAACTCAGACAAATGGTGGATGAAGTATTCAGAACATTTATTGAAGTAAAAGTACAAATACAGCAAAGAAAACAAAGATACTCCATTACAAGTCAAAGTCCTTAATTAAACAGCTTAATCAGGTAAAAGTACAGAAGCGTTAGCAGCAACATTTAGTGAAAGTATTAAAGTAAAAGTGCTGCTTTGTTCCCTCTGAATAATCTATATTACTATATATGAAGCAGTGAAAGAATTCAGCTCCTTTATTTCAGAAAAAGTTCTGATACCAGACTGAAAATACTAGAAGTCCTGCATTCAAAACCTTGTTGAAGTAAAAGTATCGTCAGCAAAAATACACTGAAAACACAAAAAGTAAAAGTACACACGAAGCAGAAAATGTTCCCTGTTGGTGTTTTACTATTATATACATGATGTTTGTAGATTCATATTGCTGCTGGATTAAAGTGAATTTTACCGTCATAGTCACTGAAGGTTTTGCTCATTTCAACTAATTTATATATTGTTGATTTGTAAAGCGTCATATTGAACCAGATCATCACATATTTGGAGCGTTGCTGTCCTGTGAGAACCACGTATCTAAGAAATAAACACCTTTTCAGCTTTGTCAGCTTTTTTAAAATAGTTAATTTAGCAGGAGAATCATCTCAGTCCATAAAATAACATTTAAATCTCTTTAAATTATCAGAAAATAATTCAAAATTCAACTTCACCAAATTTAGAGATACGTGGTTTTCACTACAGGAACGGTGTGAAAAGAGCTTAAAAACAATAATAAAACATATTAACATGAAGATAACAACTATCAAGAAGACGTCCAGGTGACGCCCATAATGCTTGATTGACAGCAGATCTTTGTTCAGAGCAGAAACGCCTCAATGATGGAGAGAAAATGAAATGGAAAATGAAAATGCAGGTTTAAACCCACTGAAACCTGAAAGACTTCAGTTTATTTCAGTTTACAAAACTCAGCAGAGTCTCCAATGAACGCAGACCAAAACCCAGCGTGGAGCGGCTGAGTGAACGTGGTCTGGACTCTGTGGAGGAGAGTCATGGTCTCAGAGACGCTGTAGAAGGACAGAGTACCTGCACTGTGATCCAGGTACACCCCCACTCTGGAGGATGGAGGACCTGAGACGGGAGTTTCAATGTTGTTGTACCAAAGACTGTTATTGGAACAATCTAATGACCAAGATTTGTTATTACGTCCAAACACACTTTCCATCCAGCACCCTGTTCTATTGATATTCTTGTATGCGACTGCTACATCAACTCCTCCTCCTCTCATCTCCACCTCAAAGTAACAACGTCCAGTCAGACTCTCTCTACTCAGGACCTGATAACATCTACTGAATCTGTCTGGATGATCAGAATAAGACTGATTCTGATCCATTACTGTTACTTTTCTGTTCCCATCAGATAATAACATCCGTCCGTTTGCTGTGTTTGGATCCAGTGTGATTTCTTGTGAATATCTTAAGAATCCAGCTCTGGTCTTTGGTCCTGGTTGTGACAGTAAAACGTCCACTTCATTCACTGACACTGAAATCTTCTTCCATTCTTCATCCAGAACTTGCTGTAGTTTATCTCTGGCCTCTGACACAGCTGCTGTCACATCCTGAAAGTAGGTGAGAGGACGGATATGGATGCTGGATGAGTCTGTAGGCTCACTGAGTGCTGACACTGAGGGGTAGTTGTGCAGGAACTCGTTGTGATCCTCTGTGTGTGAGAGCTGCTCCAGCTCGGCGTCTTTCCTCTTCAGCTCAGCGATCTCCTGCTCCAGCTTCTCCTGAAGCTCTTTGACTCGACTCACTTGGGTTTCCTGCTGGGATCTGACCTCCTGCTTCACATCGCGGCTTCTTTCCTGGAGGAGACTCATCAGCTGGATGAAGAGCTTCTCGTTGCCCTCCAGTGTTTTCTCAGCAGACTGATTGATGTCCTCCACCTCCTGCTGAAGCAGCTTCACATCTTTCTGTCTGTCCTGGATTTTCTGCTGGACTTTTCCTCGACTCCCCTCGAGCTCTCTCTGCCTCTCGGTCCTTTCTGCTGCAGCTGAGACGGTGTCGTGGTCTTTATGTTCATCCACAGAGCAGAGATAACAGATACTCTGATGATCGGTGCGGCAGAACATCTTCATCACCTCGTCGTGAAGAGAGCAGATGTTCTCCTGGAGCTTCTTGGAGGGGTTCACCAGATTGTGTTTCTTGAATGTTGCGGCATCATAATGAGGCTGAAGGTGTTTCTCACAATAAGAAGCCAGACAGAATAAACAGGACTTGACAGCTTTCAGTTTTCTCCCAGTGCAGACATCACAGGCCACATCTTCAGGTCCAGCATAGCAGTGATCAGCAGGAGCAGCTTGGAGTCCAGTCTTCTTCAGCTCCTCCACTAAAACTGCCAACATGGTGTTTTTGTCCAGGACAGGCCTCGGTATGAACCTCTTCCTGCACTGAGGACAGCTGTAGACTCCTGTCCCGTCCTGTCCGTCCCAGTGGACTTTAATACACTCCATGCAGTAGCTGTGTCCACATGGAAGACCCACCGGATCCTTCAGTAGATCCAGACAGATGCAACAAGAGAAGGTTTCTTGGTCCAACTGAACTCCTTTCTGCTCCATTTCACCTCTCAGCAGCAGTGACTGCGTGAGTTTCACTTACTGAAAGATCAAAATAGTTTCAGCTGATTTAAATATCATGTGACTCTGCAGCCAATGAGGACATCAGCTCTTAGACTCCACCCATGTTGGCTCCGCCCATCTTCCAGCTGCAGCTCTGATGGAGGGAACAAGGAAACGTGACAGACTGCAGCTGCTGAGTTTGAGAGCAGTTTTTTTTATTCCTCCTCAAACTCGTCGTCTCGGCTGTGATTCATGACTAAGTTGAAGTTTCCCCCACAAACTGAGACGCCCTCTGTTTCTGCTGCTGTAACATGAAACAAAGATTTGAGGATCTTTGTTTTACCTCTGAAAAGTTCACTTATTAGTCTCCAGGGGCAACGAGCGCTGTCAGTGGGCAGAGTGCTCCCTCTGGTGGCCATTCTGGAAACAAGCAGCACCATTTAGTCTAATTCAACTCAGACAAATGGTGGATGAAGTATTCAGAACATTTATTGAAGTAAAAGTACAAATACAGCAAAGAAAACAAAGATACTCCATTACAAGTCAAAGTCCTTAATTAAACAGCTTACTCAGGTAAAAGTACAGAAGCGTTAGCAGCAACATTTAGTGAAAGTATTAAAGTAAAAGTGCTGCTTTGTTCCCTCTGAATAATCTATATTACTATATATGAAGCAGTGAAAGAATTCAGCTCCTTTATTTCAGAAAAAGTTCTGACACCAGACTGAAAATACTAGAAGTCCTGCATTCAAAACCTTGTTGAAGTAAAAGTATCGTCAGCAAAAATACACTGAAAACACAAATAGTAAAAGTACACATGAAGCAGAAAATGTTCCCTGTTGGTGTTTTACTATTATATATCTGATGTTTTTAGATTCATATTGCTGCTGGATTAATGTGAATTTTACCGTCATAGTCACTGAAGGTTTTGCTCATTTCAACTACTTTATATATTGTTGATTTGTAAAGCGTCATATTGAACCAGATCATCACATATTTGGAGCGTTGCTGTCCTGTGAGAACCACGTATCTAAGAAATAAACACCTTTTCAGCTTTGTTAGGTTTTTTAAAATAGTTAATTTAGCAGGAGAATCATCTCAGTCCATAAAAGAACATTTAAATCTCTTTAGTTTAACAGAAAATAATTCAAAATTCAACTTCACCAAATTTAGAGATACGTGGTTTTCACTACAGGAACGGTGTGAAAAGAGCTTAAAAACAATAATAAAACATATTAACATGAAGATAACAACTATCAAGAAGACGTCCAGGTGACGCCCATAATGCTTGATTGACAGCAGATCTTTGTTCAGAGCAGAAACGCCTCAATGATGAAGAGAAAATGAAATGGAAAATGAAAATGCAGGTTTAAACCCACTGAAACCTGAAAGACTTCAGTTTATTTCAGTTTACAAAACTCAGCAGAGTTTCCAACGATGAATAACCTGAACCCTAACCCAACATGGAGCGGCTGAGTGAACGTGGTCTGGACTCTGTGGAGGAGAGTCATGGTCTCAGAGACGCTGTAGAAGGACAGAGTACCTGCACTGTGATCCAGGTACACCCCCACTCTGGAGGGTGGAGGACCTGAGACGGGAGTTTTGATGTTGTTGTACCAAAGACTGTTATTGTAACAATCTAATGACCAAGATTTGTTATTACGTCCAAACACACTTTCCATCACGCTCCCTGTTCTGTTGATATTCTTGTATGCGACTGCTACTTCAACTCTTCCTCTCCTCTCCACCTCAAAGTAACAACGTCCAGTCAGACTCTCTCTACTCAGGACCTGAAAACATCTACTGAATCTGTCTGGATGATCAGAATAAGACTGATTCTGATTCATTACTGTTACTTTTCTGTTCCCATCAGATAATAACATCTTTCTGTATGCTGTGTTTGGATCCAGTGTGATTTCTTGTGAATATCTTAAGAATCCAGCTCTGGTCTTTGGTCCTGGTTGTGACAGTAAAACGTCCACTTCATTCACTGACACTGAGATCTTCTTCCATTCTTCATCCAGAACTTGCTGTAGTTTATCTCTGACCTCTGACACAGCTGCTGTCACATCCTGAAAGTAGGTGAGAGGACGGATATGGATGCTGGATGAGTCTGTAGGCTCACTGAGTGCTGACACTGAGGGGTAGTTGTGCAGGAACTCGTTGTGATCCTCTGTGTGTGAGAGCTGCTCCAGCTCGGCGTCTTTCCTCTTCAGCTCAGCGATCTCCTGCTCCAGCTTCTCCTGAAGCTCTTTGACTCGACTCACTTGGGTTTCCTGCTGGGATCTGACCTCCTGCTTCACATCGCGGCTTCTTTCCTGGAGGAGACTCATCAGCTGGGTGAAGAGCTTCTCGCTGCCCTCCAGTGTTTTCTCAGCAGACTGATTGATGTCCTCCACCTCCTGCTGAAACAGCTTCACATCTTTCTGTCTGTCCTGGATTTTCTGCTGGACGTTTCCTCGACTCCCCTCGAGCTCTCTCTGCCTCTCGGTCCTTTCTGCTGCAGCTGAGACGGTGTCGTGGTCTTTATGTTCATCCTGTGGAATATAGATATGATTAAAGCATATGTGGGCTCATATGATGTACGTTCAAAATATATACTGACTGTAATCATGGTAGAACACATTGCTTATGCAGGAATTTAGCACGTGTACGAAATACGGAGCGTAACTGACCGTTGGGTGTACCTGTTGTAAAACAGGGAAGAGAGAGTTGAAGAGTCCAACTATAGGATAACAACTCTATAAATGGTATAGAAAACCATTGAACTAGTAATGACCCAGACATGAGACGAGTAAATAAGTAAGTGAAAGGAGGAAGTAAGTAGAACAGGCTCAGTATGAGAGGTTATACATTAGCTCTAAGTAAACATGCCCAGGACTGTATAAAAGTGTGTGCTTGATCTGTATGTGGCAGAATCCAACAAAGAGACCTCAGGTTGATGTTGGGCTCTCCAAGATATCTTGTAAACTACGCTTAATAAAAATCAACTAAGACCGGTAAATGCCTAAAGACTGCTTCTATCAACGGACTCGGGGAAAACAAATTGGGGACAACAATTTGAGATACAACAATTTGGGGGCTCGTCCGGGATAGAGGCATATTCGGACCTGATTCAGCGAAGCACAGGCACTCAGAGACCAGGTCGACCGCACGAAAGTAAGCAGAAAACCGAGTTTAAACTGAATTTCTGCGATTGACTACTACTAAAAACGTCTCTGTGAATCTGTGTAAACTGAATCGCTAAAAAGGCAAAATAAAGTTGTGGAGAGCGGAATCTCTCGGGAAGAGAAGCGAGTAAAGTCCAGGTCGTGGCGGACCAAACCAGGGCCTGACGGGGCACTGGTAAAGCTGGGTGAAAGGCCCGGGGGAATTAAGGAAGCCCCCGAAGTAAGTCCTGGTGGTGGCGGACCCCACCAGGGTCTGACGAGGCCCTGGCAAGCGCTGGGTTAGAGGCCCGGGGGGGATTTCAGGAACCCCCCGAATTCTGTGGGTTGGAAGGCCCGGGGAGCGTGAATCTGAACAAGAGAGTTAAAAAGAGTTGTAAAATATAATACTCAGAGAATGGCGACTCTCAAAAATAGAGGGTTGAGATGCCTGGGGAGTGAATCTCTCAGAAATAGAGCTAAATAGAGCAGTAGCGAAGCTCAGAGAGCGAATCTCTTAGAAATAGCGTTAAATAGAGTTGTAGTTATAATACTGGGAGAGCGGTGTCTCTCAAATAAAAGTGAGTAAGTGGAGCACATGCCAGGAAAGGCGTGGGGGAAGGGTAGTAATAGAAAGACAAAGGAAGTACAAAATGGAGGGAGAATTTGAGGGTGAGATGGACCACAGTGGCTGGGGACCCTATGAGTACCAGATGCAGCTGGTGCTGGCAGGAATGGGTACTGCAGCAGGCGATAAAAAGGAAAAGATAAGACAGAAGAAGTTGGAAGACTGTAGTAGAAGATGCGGTAAAAGGAAAAGAGGAAAAAGGGAAATGTGGGTGGCTTCCAAGAACTAAGCAAGTTTTATAGAGACATCCAGTCTCGGCAAGTTCTTGTTCTGTGGGGACAAAGGGTGGTGTTGGTGAAGAAGTGAGCGTGAATTAAAAGATTTGTGGTATCTGGGGCGACCCCTGGAGTGAGACCGGACTGAAGTTATTCAGCCTAGAAGCTTGTCTCACTAGATCCACAAATTGACCCAAAGGAGTCATTCACACTCAATCTCCACGTGTGTGTTGAATTATCACTGTGGGATAGTATTGAATAAACAGGAAAAAAAAAAATTTAAAAAAGGAGATGGCAGGTGAATTTGATCGAGAGTGTGTGGAGTATGGGGGCTGTGACCCAGAAGTGAATATAGGAGAACAATGGGTTCTCATTCGGATGCAGTTGAGTAGTGGATGTGACAAGGGAGTCAGAAAGAGAGGAATGAGAGAATATGATAAGTTAACTGAAGGAAACAGAAGGATTCCCCGCGGACCAGGACATGATGGTGGTGTGGCCATGGCTGAGTAGAGCAGAAAATAAGACCAGACAAGACATAAAGAAATGTAAAGAAGGTGGTCTTAAAGGTGGACAGAAAAAAGGAAGTGGAAAAAGGAAAAGGAAGAGATGCAGGATAGGAGAAGAAGATTGCATAATATGACATTAGCAGGCGGAGCCACACAGCAAGTGTGGGAGAGTAAACGGAAAGAGCAGGTGAAGAAAAGACCAGATGAACAAAATTACTGAGAGAGAAGGATAACATAAACAGAGGCAGGATCTCAGTCAGAAATAAAAAAATTTTTTTGAAGTAAGCAAAAAATAAAATCAGAACACAGTAAAACTAACGCTGAAAGATCGCGCTAAAACAAACAAAAATTTAGAACGGAGACAGACAAATGACTATAATAATCCAGAACGTAATAATATATAAATAAAAGAACGGGAACAATTAATAATAGTGATAGTTAAAAAAACGAAATAATAAAAAAAGATAGCGAAACAATATGGTTAAGAAAGCCAATTAAAAAAAAAAAAAAAGAAACAAACAAATATGGGTTAAAGATTGAAGAAAATACATGAATAAACAAGAATAACTTAAGATAAGTGATAGCATAGAGATAAAAGAGGAAAAAGGAACAGGAGGAGGAGCTGTTAAAGGCTCAGCTTTTAAAACTCCAATTAGATGACGCCAGACGCAAAGCTACTGATAAGTAAAAAGGACACAAACAATGGAGAGATTAAGGGAGAAAATTAGGTAAGAGACATCAAAATCTGCATCACAGCCCCGTGAGAGCCCGAAGGTGGGAAAATCAAACAAACCCACAGTAAAAACGAGAGATATTATAAGATGCAAAGATCACGGACAGATTGAGAGGGTTTGGGTGGTAGCCAGAGAGGGAAGCAGGAGGACTCTACCAGTGCAGAGGAAGATGAAACTCTGCAACAACACAGTCAAGACACCCTGAGAGCAAAGGAGGCAATACAGCAGACCAGCACCATGTCTGCACCGCAAGAAGTGGACAGAGAGAGTGAGGACAGAGACAAACAGTCCTCCTCGGAGCAACCACCAGCAACAGGCATCAAAATAAAAACTAAAAAAGAAAAGACACACTGAAATCATGACAAGAGGCCGTAAAACACCGAGACGGATCCGGTGGGGAAACGTCCTCCCACAAGTACGGGAGGCACGGACAATCTGGGTGTCAGAAACAGTTGGCTGACCTCGACAGACTCCACCGACTCCAACTCCTTTCATACCTGTCAGGTGATCACTGATAGGAGACGCTAACAACAGAATACTACAGAGGATCAAAGGGGGCGGTGATGTGGAAACATGAGTTAAACAATCAAATAGGAAGTCTGATGAACCAGCAATTCAACTTCTGAAACAGAACCTGTCTCAGAAGAATAGTTGATTGATTGGATAAGATAAAGTAAAATAAATCAACTTAAAATAATATGAGATTAGTTAGAGATGAGTTAATAGAAAAGATAGAACAAAGTTAAGAGATCAAAGTTAAGGATAAGATAGATCAAAGAAAATAAGAGAATACTAAGATTTAAGACGTGAAAGTTCAAGTTTAAAGAGGCCCAAAGACAGTGTAGTATAGGAGAGCGGTAGTCACACCAGAAGTAGAAGGGCAGATTAGAATAAGTAGATAAATAATAATAGAACATTAGGACCACAACATAAAATAAATAAAAGAGAAGGTAATGAGCAAAAGACTATGAGGAACCTTACTGCCGCCTTATTCTGGACCACACAGGCTGAAATGGCGTTTATATCACTCAAAAATGCCCTGAGCAATGCCACTGACCTGTCGGTACCAGATTACACGGATCCATTCTATCTGGATGTTTCTGAAACAGCCCAGACAGCAAATGATGTGCTGTTTCAGAAAAAAGGGGGGTGACAGGAAGGTGTTGATGTACGTAAGTGTGACACTAGATGCCACAGAAGCCAGACATCCCCTGCAGGACATGCAGCAGGAGTGTCTAAAATTTTACACGAAACAGCACACATAGTTATGCAACATCAACTGATAGTACTCACCACACACACAGTCGTGGCATATGTGAACTCCACACCATGTCATCACTAAGACAGACCAGGCTGGACAAAACACTGACATCACCACACATCACATACACACATGAAGGCATAAACATGGCAGACAACATGGGAGAAGGAGGGCCGCATGTATGTGAGGAAAGAGTGCAGAAAGATATCAGGGAGAGAGAAAATTTACAGAGTACTCCCTTACAGGAAGCTGAGGAAACATTGTTCACCGACGGCTGTTGTTACAGACATCCAGTGGAAGGACTGAAAGCAGCCCTAGCGGTAGTCAGGAGAACGCAGGCAGGATTTGAAGAAGTGGTGGCAGAACCAGTGGAGGGAAAGGAATCAGCGCAGATTGCAGAATTACAAGCTATGATTAGAGCGCTGGAATGGGCCGAAGGAAAAATTGTAAATATTTACACAGACGCAGCATATGTGGTGGGCGCTATTCACGTAGAGCTGAGGCAATGGATCAGAGCAGGATTCCTGACTGCGGACAAGACACCCATCAGAATGAATTAGACACTGAAAAGTAAAATCAGTAAAGTATGTGCTCAAACCAAGCTGTCCTGGGTGGAGGCTCTGCCAGTAGCATTGATGGCAGTGCACAGCTCTGTGAATTCTACCACAGGGTTCACTCCTTTTGAGCTGTGTACTAGACAGCAGTTTCCGGGTCCAGGCGCAGGAAACCCGGTGACGATCGAAACAAGTTCCTGGATGAAATATAAGCCATACTATGATCAACTAACAGCTTTGGTGTCAGGTTTCTCCACCCAGGTAGCCGAGACAGGCTCCCTGGGGAGCCAGGAACGCCGCACACGGCCGAGTGGGTCCTCCTGAAGGTCCTGAAACGAAAGTGGGACGAGCCACGGTGGACCGGACCGTTCCTGGTGACAGAGAGGACCTCCCATGCAGTGAGGCTCGAAGGAAAAGGAGACACGTGGTATCACTTGACCCAGTGCGCGCCAGCACTGGAACCGCAGCGGACCCTGGAAGAGGCGAGCACCGACGTCGCCACAAACACCTCGAGCCCGGCTGGGCCAGAAGACATCGCATCAAAAGGGGCAGAATAATCCCCTCAACGATTAGATACCGAAACAGTCTACTATCGGTATCCGAAACAAGAAGACAGCCGACTCGAACGAGGGAGGGCTCGTTTGCATCAAGTGTCTGCCACGTCACTAGAAGATCGCAAGTTGAAGATCCACATAAATAAATTTTACGTTTTATTTGGCTATTGATACCTGTGCTGTTAATTGATGCAATAATTCTGTTGACAAATTAAGATGAACAAGAGAACCAGCCTCTGGGGTGACTGGAGATGGCTCATGGCCTTGGGACTCATCTCTGCAGGTGTAGTATGTGTCATATTATGGGAGATAGGGATTTCAGGTGTGCCATTGGGACCAGAGGAGCACCATAACTAGACAAGGGCACTCATCAGACGAAAAAGGGAACAACCACGCCGGGTACAGTTCACCCGAAGAACACAGACAGAGAAAAAGATATCAGGTCGTATGTAATAGTTGTGAATGTCATCTAGCTTAGCATTTTTTGTATTTTTGTGGTTAATAATACCTGTCAAAATGGTGATCTCTTAAAAGAGATCAAAAGGGGGAATTGTGGAATATAGATCTGATTAAAGCATATGTGGGCTCATATGATGTACGTTCAAAATATATACTGACTGTAATCATGGTAGAACACATTGCTTATGCAGGAATTTAGCACGTGTACGAAATACGGAGCGTAACTGATCGTTGGGTGTACCTGTTGTAAAACAGGGAAGAGAGAGTTCAAGAGTCCAACTATAGGATAACAACTCTATAAATGGTATAGAAAACCATTGAACTAGTAATGACCCAGACATAGGGCGGCACGGTGGTGCAGTGGTTAGCATTGTCGCCTCACAGCAAAAAGGTTCCGGGTTCGAATCCGGTCCTGGGCCTTTCTGTGTGGAGTTTGCATGTTCTCCCTGTGCTTGCGTGGGTTCTCTCCGGGTTCTCCGGCTTCCTCCCATCATCCAAAAACATGCACCTCAGGTCAGGTTACCTGGCGCCGCGCTAGTGGCAGCCTGCTGCAGCAGCTCCCCTCTGAGAGCCCCCCTGCTGTAGTGAAGACATTTCCCCTCGGGGATTAATAAAGTGAATAAAATAAAAAATAAATTAAAAAAAAATGAGACTAGTAAATAAGTAAGTGAAAGGAGGAAGTAAGTAGAACAGGCTCAGTACGAGAGGTTATACATTAGCTCTAAGTAAACATGCCCAGGACTGTATAAAAGTGTGTGCTTGATCTGTATGTGGCAGAATCCAACAAAGAGACCTCAGGTTGATGTTGGGCTCTCCAAGATATCTTGTAAACTACGCTTAATAAAAATCAACTAAGACCGGTAAATGCCTAAAGACTGCTTCTATCAACGGACTCGGGGAAAACAAATTGGGGACAACAATTTGAGATACAACAATCCACAGAGCAGAGATAACAGATAATCTGACGATCGGTGCGGCAGAACATCTTCATCACCTCGTCGTGAAGAGAGCAGATGTTCTCCTGGAGCTTCTTGGAGGGGTTCACCAGCTTGTGTTTCTTTAATGGAGCGACATCATAATGAGGCTGAAGGTGTTTCTCACAATAAGAAGCCAGACAGACTAAACAGGACTTGACAGCTTTCAGTTTTCTCCCAGTGCAGACATCACAGGCCACATCTTCAGGTCCAGCATAGCAGTGATCAGCAGGAGCAGCTTGGAGTCCAGTCTTCTTCAGCTCCTCCACTAAAGCTGCCAACATGGTGTTTTTGTCCAGGACAGGCCTCGGTATGAACCTCTTCATGCACTGAGGACAGCTGTAGACTCCCGTCCCGTCCTGTCCGTCCCAGTGGACTTTAATACACTCCATGCAGTAGCTGTGTCCACATGGAAGAGTCACAGGATCCTTCAGTAGATCCAGACAGATGGAACAAGAGAAGGTTTCTCGGTCCAACTGAACTCCTTTCTGCTCCATTTCACCTCTCAGCAGCAGTGACTGTGTGAGTTTCACCTCCTCAAAGATAAAACTGGTTTCAGCTGATTTAAATATCATGTGACTCTGCAGCCAATGAGGACATCAGCTCTTAGACTCCACCCATGTTGGCTCCGCCCATCTTCCAGCTGCAGATCTGATGGAGGGAACAAGGAAACGTGACAGACTGCAGCTGCTGAGTTTGAGAGCAGGAAGGTGTTTGAATTATTCCAGGAAGAGGAGAGAAACACTTTGTATTTAAGCCTCCTTTTCAATCATTTCCTGTTTAAAACACTCGTCACCTCAAGTTTTTAAATTGTAGATTCTTCTTTCACAAAAAGTGGTACGTTTGGAAGTTTTGTTTGTTTTGATTGACAGGCCTGGAGTGCAGTCAGGTTACCAATATTGTAGCTGAACATCCGAAGAAAATTAAAGGTAATCATCCTCGTAAACATCAGCGAACACGTCACAGCTCGTGAACTCGGGGCGTACCGAAACATCGAACATATTTTTAGTTCGGAGTTGTTTGGAGCAGGAAGTGAGGAAGTGACCATATTTGGGCGAGCTGAGGGAGGAGCCAGCGGTGGATCTGACTTGATCTGATTGGAAACCTGACGATACTACGTCCCGCCCACCGATAACTATAACCTGACTGCACCACAGGCCTGTCAATCAAACAGACATGCCCCCCCCCCTGCAAAAAAAAAATGTTTAAGCTTATTTTCTAATTAATGATGGATTATTTTCCTTATTCCAGAAAACGAATACGAAGGAGAGACTTTAGCGAGAAAAATCTAGATAAATAGTAGAGAACTTTTATTGACTAAACTTTTGAGACGAGTTGAATGGGAGTCTGTGGAGCCGGAGGGTTATTTGGAGCCGACCTCTAGTGGCACCCGGTGGTATTGCAGTTTAGGGAACTTCTGCATCGGTCTGTGTCGACACAGTTTTGTTGTGCATCGTTGTCTTTCCACATTTTATGTATTGAACATGAGGTGCGCTGACACGGTGCCTGCAGCTTCAGCCTCATCAAATATTTCTAGCTGGGAGCTTTTCACTGTGAAACCACGTTAGCCGGCACCAACAGATGTCTTGTCGGTACGTGATAAAAACAAAATACGAGGACGGTAATTTTACTAGTTTCCAAGTAGTGGCTTTTATTTTTTACAACAGTCAACAGATCACACACAGTCGAAGCTGTATCACGACACACAGCTGATTGTAACCGGGGAAACCAATTTATTAAGATCTGGGATCATGTTTAGGAATCACAATATTATCCTTCGGTGAGCTAGTTGGTTTTGAAGACTCATTTGACCTGATTTTCCTTTCGTAAAATTAGCAGCAAATCAACAAACATTTCTATAAAACATGAGGTAAGCATTCAAAATCAGTCACTACGAACACTGAGCAGTAGTGTCCTCTGTCCCTCTCCCTCCCCCCCCCCAGACAATAAGTGTCTGAAATCCAGTTTGTGGCTAGTTAAATTTTCAAATTAAAACCTTTCACTCCACCACGTTTCTTCGACAGGTTTAGTCATTTATAGTTTAAGATTTAATGCGTAAAATAACAAAACAAAAAAAGATCGTAAAAATACAATTCATCGCTTAAAAAAAAATTGTAATCCGTTGGTACCATCCATTTGAACCTATTACAAAACAAAGCAGCGTATAATTTGGTATTTTGGGGTAATAATTAAAACATTTCACGACAAAAATTAAAAGATTCAAAAGAAAAGTCATTTTTAACAGAATAACTCCCCCCCCATTCATAAATCATTCATTCAGATTCATCTTGTGACCCCCGTGGAGGGGCCCAACCCATGGGTTGAGAACCACTGCGCCATGTTAGCTCACTGTACTAGTTGAATATCAGTCCCGAGGGTATATTTTACAGCAGTGTGAGTATTTGATGCTTTAGGTACATTTTGCTGATTCTATACTTTTGACTCGAGTACGATTTAATGCCGGATTTTTACTTGTCGCCGAGTATTTTACAAACTTAAGTAATGAAGTACTTCCTCCGCTGCCGCTAAAGCCTCCGTCCAAAAAAGGCGAGACGCGTCGAGGCCTCAGCAGGCCGACTCGGCCATCCTCTCGGGCCGCGCTGATTGACAGGTGCCGGGCGGGGTGAAGACGTCGGGGTCGCTGATGCCCAGCTGCAGGTTGAAGAAGCGGGTGGAGGTGGTGACGCTGCTGTTCTTGGTGTAGGTCTCCTGCACCGGGTAGCAGTCCTTCAGGGTGTAAACGCCCACCCACGTCTCATCTGGCGGGGGAGAGACGAGCAGAAGTTTCAGGCAATGGAGAACCGATTTCATCGCGAAGCAGCCGCGGGAGGAGTTGAATGCAAACTAACACGGACTTAAACCGGGAAAACTCTTGATGCTGCTTGATTTGGGAAAAAGGCACCAACTCAAAGGGTGTAAACCATTTTAAAATACCAAAAACCACAGCAGCAACACTTCCTTACTTTGCACTAATAATAATAATAATAATAAGGCTGATGTAGAAGTGCAATACCACAGAGAGACCACTAGGGGGCTGGCTCCTGCAAATACAAAAAGTCCATTTGGCCACGCCCATACGCAGTTTTTGAGCATGTTCAAGCCCAAAAAGGTGATTCGTTTGTCGGGAACAATTCTTTGAAAAAAACAATAATAAACATTTTCTATCTGTTTTTTTTTAAAATTTATTTATTTTTATAGCGTTTATTGATGAAGGAGATCCGGACTCATCAGTAACAAGAAGCACAAGAAGACTGGAAGCTGCCGTTATATGAAGCATACGTGGGAATATTTGACCACAATTAGCTTAATTAATGCCATTTTCTTTATTTTCTATAGATACTAACGTCGTGGAAGACTTAAAGGGCCATTTCACCAAAAATTGCACGAAATCAAATGTTAAAATACTGTTTTACATTTTTTTTTCTTAATTAGATTTCATTTGCAGTGTTGTTTATAGCTTTCATCCAAGCTTTGTTCTTTCTGTACAAAGTCGGAAGAGTTGCATTAAAAAAACAACAACACAGACTTACGCTGGCGTGCCGGCTTCCTGTCCGACCACTCCTGAGCCTCCAAGTTGTCCCCGGGTCCACCGATGATGTACTGGTCCTCGAAGGTGGAGTTGTCCGGGATGTCGAAGGGATCCCAGGCGTCCGTCAGAGCGATCTTCGAGCACTCCTTGGTCTTCTGGTCAATCTGGAACATCACCATGCTCTGATACAAGAAGATGTACTCAAAAAACCTGAAACAGACGAGAAGCAGGACGTTTTTTTTAGGCCAGAAAACAAAATAAAACAAAATCATATTTATTTATTTTTTTAAATCTCAGTATCACCTCAGGAAGTTTGTAAATGACATAACTCAAGATTAAATTAGGAGTACGTGGCGTGTTGGTTGAACTCGAGGTAAACTAAATGAAATCAGAGTCCATTATCAGGCTGCGGCCTTGTTTACCAGACACACAATCATTTCACAACTCCTGAACTGGAGTAACCGGCAGAGACTCGGTGGCACGCCGCGCCCAGTTAAATAAAAAAATATACATAGGTAAAGTACATAATGTGTATTTATTTTTCTTTTTGGTATTCTATCCAATGAATTTATTTTTTTTTTAATGTAATTAAACATACCTAATGTAGTGTCAATATATTCTGAATGTTTGACAACTATTTCTAATTCAGATCAAATAAATAAAAAAACAACATTATTTATTTATATTACCAAAGGAAAAATAATATCTTAAAAGTTTGAGGGCATTTTTTTTTTTTTTTAAATCTCATGAACTGTTTGTTTACAGCACACAGACTATAAAACGTATCATTTGTTTATTTTTTACCTCTGACACGGGGTGTGTTTCTTGTTCTGCTGCAGGACTCGGATCCTCTGGTTCAGGCCGTCGTAGGAGACGGCTGACCGGCTGTTCCTGCCGGTGCTGTGGTCGTACTGCACCCATCTGCCCTCCCACTGCAGCGGGGCGAGGCAGGGCCCGGCCGTCCGGGAGGCTTCCAACCGCGGCAGGCCGAGGACAGACGCCCCGGCAGCGGCCAGAAAAACGAACAAAAGTCGGTGCATTTCCGTCGGGGAGGGGAAACCTAAACAAAACAGGGTCCCGTTAACCGCCCCTGCTGATGCTCGTGTAACGGGGCTGCACCTGCTGCTGACAGGCCAGTAGAATAAAGTGGAGACGTCGTTCCGATTGTGGCTTTCAAAATAAAAGCGAGGATTAAATGCAACTGAAATAAAGAGGCATTTTCCTCCAGATTAACGCCCTCCGAAATAAAACAATAAAACAGTTCCAGCCGTACCTTAATAGTCTTATAGGAACATATAAAACAGGAAGTCTAGCAAAATTACAGTGTCGATGAGGAAATAACTTATTTTGTTAATCAAACGTTCTTGTTTCTAAGCCCCGCCTCTTACCGGCGCGTTTCGTTTTAAGCGTCTGGCGCATTTTGATGACGTCTCGTCGCCTGGCACCAAACATGGCGAAGAAGCAACGTGGGAAAACGGCGTCGTCGTCGATAAAGACGGCGGGCAGCGAAAAGGCGACAGACGGTTTCAACTTGGTGCTCGAGTCCAGCGACGACGACGCGCCGGAGGAGGTCTCGTTTAAGGACTCGAAGGCCGAGGCCCTGCGGAGCGTGAGGGCCGCGCTGGACACGGCCAGAAGGTAGCGTCACAGCTAGCACGAGCCGACACTCCGTTCAAAAAAGTCGGTATTAAGGAGCTTTATATCGGAACCGAGCGGTATAAATACACCGCAGGTTATAATTCAACACATTTTCTCATTTATTAGGAGGCGCTTTTCACATCGGCTGCTGCAAATGTCACTTTTGTTGGTTTATTTTTTTTAATTTTTAACAGAATCTTCAGCTACCGCCGGTTTGAAGATGTTTTAACGAAACAATCTCCCACGTTTGCAGAGAGAAGGAGCTGCTGAAGGAGAAGAGGAGGAAGCGGCAGGAGTTGTTCCAGGAACAGAAGGTAATAAGGCACTTTCTGTCTTCTGGAGTCATTTGTGAATACGAATTATTACCAACTTTACTTCACTTCTCCTCTTCCGCAGAAAAGAAAACTACTTCCGGCGGACGTGTTGGAGGAAATCGACTCTGCTCCTTCAAAGTAAGACTCGCTTTTTTTTTTTTTTTTTTTTTTACACGTTAAAACATTTTCTCCTGCTCACTGATTGCTTCCACTCGTCTTTTTTTTTTTTTTATAAATATGTATTTTAATTTTACAGAAAGCAGAAAGAGCCTGGAGATGAAGGTAAAGGGAGCTTTCACATCCTTCTTGTCAGACTTTAAACATTCAAAGAGTTCTCTCTTAATTCATCCTTTTTCTTCATCCAGCTGAAGAGGAGGAGGAGGATGAAGAAGAAGAAGAGGAGGAGGAGGGAGAGAAGACAAAAAAGAGGAGGAAACTGGCACGTGCCCGAAAGTATGTACTTACTTTAAATGTCCACTTACTTTTGCAAGAGATGAGTTAGAGCTCAGTATATGGCCAAAAGTATGTGGACGCTTTTGTTTTAGTTCCAGCAGATTTTTTTTTTAATATAATCGATCGGTTTCCCACAAAAAAAATTCAAGCGCCTCCCGTCTTTTAACCGAACTCTCATTGGCATTTATTTATTTTGGTCAGCATGAAGGGAAACTACACTGTGATGACGACGGCGAAGCAGCGAGCGTCGGCGTCCTTCCAGCAGCAGGCGGCCGAGGACTTCGTCCGGTCCAGGCTGTACGGACCAGAAAGCTGCAGGACCACGAGTAAGATAATCAGTCCTTCTGTTGTTGTTGTTGTTTACATAATTTTGTGAGTATCGGTTTGCAAGCTACACTCTGTGGCAGTAGTCTGTAAAGACGGTGATCTGTCTCAATTTGAGTTTTGCTACAGCGACGTTCCCGTCTACGTCCCGCCGAGGCGTCCGCTTCTCCGGGCTTCTTCGCCGCGGACACGACGGCGACATTTCAGGCTTTTCGGCTCAACGTATTTTTTTTAATTAATTTATTATTATTATTTATATTTTTGTACGCTTTGTGTTCTTCTGCTTTTCCAGGTAACGAACTGCTGTCCCTCCAGAACAAGAAGGGGACGAACAAAAGTGCAGCGGTGCAGTTCGTCAAGAAGGACTGGGGTACGTTCAGTGGTGGAGCCGATATTTTTGATGCTCCATTTCCTGATTTTTATTATTATTTTTTTAGGGCCTGAGCACCGAGTGGCACCCTATCGTAATTAATTATTATAATGGTTCTGCGGAAATAAAATGGCGGCTTTAACGTGCTCAGAAAGTCATGAAATTTGGCACCCCCATCAATCGTGGTGACAATTTACATTGTGGGCGTGGCCAAGTATCTTGGCACCATGACCTAAACTCAACAGGAAGTCTGCCATTTTGAATTTAATGGCCATTTTTGGCAATTTTGCCACAAATATTTGTCAGACAGTCTTAAAACTTGGTTTTATTTAATTTTTTAACTCTTGGTCTCTCTGCTGTCTGATCTTCCAGCCTCTAAAGAAAAAGCCAAAGCAGAGAAGATGAAGAAGAGGTGGATGCACAAACGGCAGATTTCTTCCTGCTGACAGGACAAATAGACTGAACTTGGTCTCCTTGACCGGGTGGGGACGGATGGGCAGGCGGGCGGAGAACCACCTCCGTACGTCCCAGAGCAGCACCGACTTCAGCTCGGTCATGGCCGACCGTCACACACAAGATGGAAGACGTCGTTTGAGCTTCCGGTTGTGACTCTATAACGCCGACGCGGCAGCAGCCTGAATCCTTCAGTTCAAGACTCGAGGGAAAGACTTGAGATCGCACCGAAATAAAAGTCGTTTTCTCTGCTGAACAAACCCATAAACGGTGTTTAGCACAACTTGAACATTAAAAAAACAACCTCGTGAGGCTTCAGTTCGAGGTTTCTCCTTTTGTTCACACGTGAAGTGAGTTTCTTTAAGAACAAAAAAAATACAGTCAAGTGTTTAAAGTAGGATTTCTCTCCGTGACATGCTGTTTTTTTCTTTAAGATTTATCAATAAATGCTTTTTGTTCTTGAGTTCCAAGTATTTTTTTTTTTTTTTTTAAACAAAAATTCCTTTGGCCTCAACTTTACAGCTATTAAATGAACTGAATGAGGAAATGTTTGACTATTATTGATGACTACTTAACAACAGAACCATCTCAATACCAATGATGAAATACTGTATATTGGGGTGAAAGTTCAGTCTTGACTCCCTTTACGACCTTTCGTTAGTTGAAATTAAAGCCAAAACGATCAATAAGTAATTTTTTATGTTCCCCAATCGTGTACGGGCCTGCCTTTAGTCAAGACCTGTCAATTGTTGAAACCCCAAAAATACAGTTCAGCAGCTGAAATCCTGTATTAGGCAAGAATGGGAACACATTTCACTTTCAAAACTCCAGCAAATCGTCTCCTCGGTTCCTAAACATTTACATTGTCAAAGGGTGATGAAACTCGGTAGTAAACATAACCTCTGTCCCAAACTTGTCGCTGCCATCAAATTGAAAATAAGCATATTTTCTCCATTTCTATGGTGGATTTTCAATTAAATACAGGTTTACATGCAAATTAGCGTATTCTTAACCCATTGTTACCCATTAGCCCGGTTATCTGAAGGAAGGTCGGTTAAAAAAAAAAAAAAAAAGGGCCCAGAAACTACATATCACCAACTTGGGGTTTAGAAAGGTTTTGTGTTCAGAAACACTTAACTGGATTATTAAAAAAAAAAAAAACTCCCACATCCACGAATTCCCCTGTAAAAGCAGGACAAAAAAAAAAACCTCGCTCCAGGCGTCACGCAGCATCCACACAGATACCATCGTCATTTGTCATTTTTAATATAAATCTTTTCACCCTCACACAAATTGCACATTTTTTTTTGTTTTTTTTTCTCCAAATGGACACACACAGTCAGCAGTGGACAACTTACTGGTTGACATCTTTCCTTAAACACCGTGAACTGGCTAAAAAGGAGGAGAAACAAACAAAACAAAACAAAATAGAATAAAAAGGAAAGACATCTAACTTGATCTTACCACCACTTTTACTATGGCATGCATAGGTTTCAGACCTTACTCAGAAAAAGAGACAACAGACAATTTTGTCTAAGAAGTTTTTTTTTTCTAAACGATTGCCGTGACTGCTTGCGATCCGCAAAAATAAAAATAAAATAAAAGGGAAACAAACCAAGGTACAGAAAAGCTCGTGGAGGAGGAAATGTCAATGCCGGGCCCCGTGGTGGGGGGTGGTGGTGGGTGGAGGAAACTAGAGGAAAAGATGGATGATGGCGAGAAAAAAAACAACTCTGCATTTCCTGTTTCTCTGCAAGCACGAACACACAGCTGCAAAAAAAAAAAAAAAAAAAGCTCGTCCTCTGAAAACTTTGGGTCGGGTCGGGTTGGGTCGGGTCGGGTTCGGGGAACCAACGGAGCTGCTCGGCGATACTCCCGTTTTTCGCATCTTCGTCGGCGACGCTTTTAAGAGGACCGGAGAAAGACCCGATGAGCAAGACGTGAAACCAAGAGGGCGGAAGAAGCTCAACTCTGGAGCCGACGACGCGTAGAGACGGAGACAAACGAAAAACTGCCGGACTTTTTCAAACTTTGAAGAAGAGATCGCTTAAAAAAAAGAAATCTCCGCCCGAAGAGCAAACGCAGAGTTCAGGGAGAACCGAGAAGAAAAACGTCTGACTTCGAAACATTAAAGTCGAACTGAAATTAAAGCTTTGGTTTGGTTTTACTGGTTTCATTTTTGAAAGAGAACATTTATTTATTTTCGTGTCAGTGTCACGCTTCGCTTCACCTCAGCGTGAAATGTACACGCACGTGTACGTTGACGTGGATTTATTTTCAAGAAACCTTTTTTTTTTTTTTTTAGCTTGACGACCGCCCGTCTGTAAATTTGTTACTTCGCGGTCTTCAAAACGAAGCGCTAAGTTCGACTCCGTTCTTTTGAGTTTTCTAGTTCGGTCATTTGACGTCTCGACCGCCGCTAAACGCTAGTTCGACGCTAGCCGGGGGGGGGGGGGGGGGGGGGGGGGGGACCGATAACGTACGTGAAATTATAATGACGGCGGGAATTAGTGCTACGGTTCTCTAGCTAGGCCCAGCTTATTTGGCGTTCACTTTCCAAGTGGAGTACGAATTTAGCAGCTTTGAGTGACGCTCAAATTTGCAAAACATCTCGTATTAGCGCTTCTGGTTTTCTTTTCTAATAATCGAATTGTGTTTTTGTTTTGTTTTGTTTGTTTGTTTCCCCCTCCTGTAAGAACGTTTGGTTTCCTGAAGGTTAGCAGCTACGTTACAGCTAGTTAAGCGCAGGAAAAGATGACCGGGTTAAGTTTTTATGGATTAAAAAAAAAAAGGTAAATCTCTGAGGAGGGAAAAGTTTCGGGTCGACGAGTACAGATGAAAAACAACAAAAACAACAACAGCAACAACAAAAAACAGTCGGCTGTCTGTCAAAAAAAGAAGAAGAATGATTTCAGTTCGACTTTAAATCCAACTGCTGACTTCACACGTCTACGTTAATCTGGCCTCGAATTTAAATCCGAGGAGTCGAGTCCGCCGGCGTTTGGGAGATGGGGGGAGGGGGGGAGGGGGGGGATTAAACAAAAAGGGACATTTTGGTCTCCTGAGTTGTTGACGGGTTACAGATCAGCACAGACATCGATACGAAAAATAAAGATGAACAATGTTTGCATCAAACCTGCTGTGCAGCTCGGGGGTTTATGGTGGGGGGGGGGGGGGGGGGGGTAACGAGTAAAATGAGGTCGGAGGTCATTGCAGGGTTCCTACACGGTATTTTCCAATCTCCCTCCCCCCCCCCCCGAGATTCTTTTTAAAAACAAATTTCCCTCAGATTTTTAAAATTGATGGCGGTTGCAGTAAATGGCGGATTACTTCAAGTACAGCGCGTCTCGTGTTTCACGACTTTTTTTTTTTTTTTTTTTTACAGACCTGGAAAAATTGTCAAATGTTTCAACTTCCCCGCGTAGGAACCCTGAATCAACCAAACAGGAAACAGAAAAAAAAACAAAAACAAACTTGTACGGACTAGGGAACGACCAGCGACGCCTCCGGGGGAAGGAGGGGGGGGGGGTCACTGGTGTCGGTACAAAGCATTAAAGGATTGGGTTTTTTTTGTTTGTTTTTTTCTCAATGATTTCCATTTCATTTGATAACTAAATATCTTGCTCTATTGATATAGCTCCATTTTGTTAAATTCATATATAAACGTTAACATGTACACACGGGTAATCGGGTGGAATCGGGACCTTTATTAATAATAAGTCGGTGGAACTTGCTCTTGCTGGCGCTCGACAAATATACTGTGAATGCAAGTAACAATAATTAATATGATAATTAGAATAATAATAATAACAACAACAACAACAACAACAATAATAATCATCGTTGTCGTCCGCGCCGCACCTCGTCAACCTGGAAAAAACTAAAAACAAAACAAGAGCCAGATAGCTACGCCTCCCGAGTATCCCCGCCCCCTCCATCCCGCCCCCTGTCCCGTCCCGCTCCGCCCCCACCTCCCCTGAATTTGTCCCCAAAGAAAAGAACAAAAAGATTTAAAACGGGGAAAGCCGAGTCAAAAAAAAAGAAAAGAAAAGTAGATTCTCTCTGGCTTCTTCGAAGTCCCGAGTCCACATGCGTCACACAAATCACCGCCGATGTCCTGAAGTCAGTCGAGGGAGGACGGGGGGGGTGAGAGGGGATCGGTGCGGGTGGGGGGAGGGGGGGGGGGGGGGTACGGTGGTGACGGAGAGAGCCTCGTGTTGGCCGGAGTTCGAGCACTCGGCGGAGAGATCGGACTCCTCGGCGTCGGCCGGCCGGCCTCCGTGTTTGCGTGTGTCACGTATGTGCGTTTCAGCCGGTTTCCAGGGAGCGTGTGAAAGGGTGCTCGGCCTCGACGCTTACTTTCCTTTCGTTGTACGCTTGGTGTTTTTTTCCTTTACGTTTAGTTTTGTTTCACCAGGGTTGTTTTGTTTTGTTTCACCAGTCTGTCTGTCCCCCCCCTCCACCCTCCTGTCCCACCCTCCTGTCCCAGGACATGCGAGCGGCTGAGCATCTGCGGCGGAGTCCACGTACGGTTCGAGTAGTTTCAAGTCGACCGCTCTCGGCTGCCCTCCCCTCCCTCCACCCGCTCTCCCCCCACCGTCAGTCAAGCGCAGCCTCGGAGGGCCGGAAGAGGAGGAGGAAGAGGAGAAGCAACCAAGGTGGAGGTGTAATTTAATATTTACCACAGAGAGAGGGAGGTGGTGTGTGTGTGTGTGTGTGTGTGTGTGTGTGTGTGTGTGTATTCTTTTAAAATGACTCCAACGATCCCGTCCAGAAACGTCTCCGGGTCCTCGGTCGGTGGCGTTCGTGTCGATTCGGTAAAAGCAGAAGCAGGCGAGTGAGATGGTTAAAACTTTCTACAGAGTTCGTGCGGAGGAACGTCTCCTCGGCTAATATATAACTACACAGGTGGAGAAGGAGGTGGAGGGGGAGGCGTTTCTGGACAGGCTCTCGAGAGTGTGTGTGTGTGTGTGTGTGTGTGTGTGAGTGTGAGTACGTGGGGGCTAGTGCAGGTAATCGTCCACAGAGGCGAAGGCGCAGGACCCGCTGCCAGTTCGTGCCATGATGGCGAGGCACTGGGCGGCCTGACCCACGGCCTGGGCCAGGGGGGGCTGCTTGGGCAGGTTGTGAGTCTCTGGAGAGGGAAGAAGAAGGAGGAGGGGGGTGAGGAGGAGGAGGAGGAGGAGGAGGAAGAAGAACGACGTCAGAAATGCAGACAGTGAAACCGGGAGTTCGAAAGCGTTCACGACATTCGTTTGGCCGATTTTTTTTTTTTTTAAATCTTGCCCCCTTTCGTATCCGTCTCGTTTTATTTATGGTGTTTTATTTATTTTTTTGCATTTTCCCCTTTAGGGATTTAAAAAAAAAAAAAAAAAAAAATCAATCAATTGGAGTTTCTTCAACCGAGTTTTGTTGCGACGCCCTCGTAACGTTTGCGTCGGCTCTACGAATGTGCGGACCCACCTAGTATTGCACTGTTGAGTGTGGAGCAGACGGGCTCTCTCTGAATGGCGTCCAGCTGGTAGCCGACGGGGCTGTTCCAGGGGTCCGAGTAGGCCAGCAGGCTGAAAGCGTCCTGCGGCCGGAGACGCACAACAACAACAACAACAGGTCCTGATCACATAGCAGCACATTGCAGTGATTTTTTTTTTTTTTAATTCAAAAATAGACCAAAGATAACGTATCAAATGTTGACGTTACCTTGAGCATTTTCTTGTTGGCCGAGTTCTTGCCGCACTCGCGGCGGAGGTGTTCGCTCATGCTCTGGAGCTCCCTGCCGAAGTGGATCATCCTCTCGATGGCCGCCTGGCTCCCGCCGCACAGCTGCCTCTTGGACTGAGTCGACTCCACCTCTGCACGGCCGCGGACAGTTTGGAGAAAATGTAATAAATAGAAAAGAGCTTTTTTTTTTTCTGCTTTTTTTAAGGCATTTGTAGATTTATAAGTACGGACGTTTAGAGCTGGAGCGAGTGATGGAGAAAATAAGAGTTAACACACACACACACACACACACACACACACACAGTCTCTCTCTCTCTCTCACACACACACACACACACACACACACACACTCTCTCTCTCTCTCACTCTCTCTCTCTCTCACACACACACACACACACACACACACTCTCTCTCTCTCTCACTCTCTCTCTCTCTCTCACACACACACACTTTCTCTCTCTCTCACACTCTCTCTCTCACACACACACACACTCTCTCACACTCTCTCACACTCTCACACTCTCTCACACACACACATTCTCTCACTCTCACACTCCCTTCTCTCACACACACACTCTCTCTCACACTCTCTCTCTCACTCTCTCTCTCTCACACACACACTCTCTCTCTCTCACACACACCACCCACCCATGTCGGCGTCGCAGTCGTCGGCCTCCATGGTGTGTTTGGAGGTTCCGTTGAGGAAACCGTTGGAGGACGATTCCGTCACGCCGTTGGTGAAGTGGTCGACCTCCATGTCCACGTCGTTACTGAGGAACAAACAAAGAGACGCCGTCAGCAGGTTTGACAGCTCATCCAAAAATAATTTCTCTTTTTCCGTTTATTTTATAGCCGCTATCGTAGCGTACGTCAGATCGTACGCAACAGTGAATCGTGAACGATAAGTTTTGAGCTCACTGATTGAAAACTTAATTCCCCGCTCATTAGCTCAGCTCAGAGTAAATCTGAATCTGTACATCTGCTTCATCAAAATCAATACTTGAGGTTTCCATGGCGACACGCTGTCGGGTTGAATCGGGCGAGTGGTGGTTGCTTTTCTCTCTCGGTACCTGCTTATGGGCTGTTGGCTGCGAGTCCCGTTGAGGCTAACGTCAGATGCCGGGAGGGCGGAGCCAGAGCCGGGGGGGCAGGGCTTGTGACTGTGAGGGGAGGAGCCGTGGCTCTTATTAGACGTCACGCCGTTACAGCAATTGCTGTCGAACCCTAGAACAGAGCGAGACATTTTGAAATTTCAAGAAAAAGAAAAACCCCGACAAAGACTAGCAACTCCTCTTATGAGCTAAACATGATGACAGATGGTGTAAAATGATATTTAAAATGGCGCATTTTAACACCATATATTTAATTTTTGTTGCCTCTGCATTTTTGTGTGTCTTAGACAGAAAATTTGTCTCTGCCAGAATTTGAAAAGTCCTTTCTTTTATTTGCCTCTGGTTTTCTCTCTGGTACCTTTACAAGTCAAATTCATAGAAACTCTTCATGTTTCAGTCAATAAGTAAAACAAATATGATGGCATTGTAAGTATGTGAGAGCAGATGGCCGATTGAGCAGTGTTTGTAACTCTGGATGTATTATTTTGTTTTGACGTCTTGTTTCTCCTCTCCAGATGTGAGCACAGCTGGACCGTACCTGTGAGGTAGGGCTGGGAGCTGCTGGCTTTGTGGCTCGGGCTGCTGAAGAGCAGAGGGGAGCCGGGGTAACTGTCCTGAGACTTGGGGCTGCGACCTCCCAGACACCTCACCTCACTGTCCGTCCCGTTCACCATCTCGATGAACTGCCTCACCCTGAGGACACGGGGGAGGGGGGGAGGTGGGTGGGTGGGGGGAGTCGAGACAGAAGGAGATTGTGTAAGAGAAAAGACCACACAAAAAAACAACAACAAAAAAAATAGGATGAAGATAATAATAATAATTTTTTTTAAAAACAAGCCAAGAAAATTGAATATTAAGAATAAAGCCGCTGAAATGTAGGTGAACAAGTAGGTCGTCATACAAGAAGAAAAATAAAGACATAAATAAATACAAATCTAACAGCTTTGATTATCGTGCTTTAGCAGATGAAATTATCAGGATGTATCAGAAAGAAAAAACAGCACCCATCATCTGAATAAATGACTCGCAGCCGTTTCACAAACAACTTATAATTCACAGCATGAAATCAGATCAAAAGATTCTTATACATTACTGTTAAACACATATCACTACAGAACATGGTACAACGATTTTTTTTAAAAAAAATTTTATAATTAGAGGTTTTTAAATCATCCAATATTTAATATTGTTCAATCGATTCATCCGGGAAAATTAAAACAGGGTCTCACTTGAGCATGAAGAGAAGGTCTGGGTTCCTGTCCAGGAGGTTGGGGTAGAGCTGCTGGGTGGTCTCGATGGCTTCGCCCATCCTACCTGACAACACCAGCTTCTGGATCTCTGCGGACGGACGGGGAACGTGTTCACAAGTATTAATATTCATACTCTCCTCAGAGCTATACCAGTTTAACGAGCCAATTTAAAAAAAAATAATGAAAAAATTATGCCTCAGCTTGTGGGAGAACATTCTTCTTCTGTGGTATCTGGGTTTTTTTTATAACATGATTTTCTATGCTGCCACTAGCACCAAAATGTTTAATGAAACACATTATTTCAAGCATTTTGTGGAATTTTAGTCACACCTCAAATGAAAAGGCAGATTAGTTTAAGGAAGCACCGGCAGGTTTCTTTATCGCAGGTGATCGAGCTTTGTGCCAAAATGAGGAATAAGCCGCCTCCCCTTTTCCTCACTACAATTGTACAGAACGTATTATACACTAATCTTTTTTTTTTGCAGCTAATATAAAAAATACAAAAAAAGAAATCACTTTACATAAAGATCTCAATCTCGTCTATTTACTTACTTACTTTTTTTACCTTCTTACATTCCTACAAAACAGCTGATGTACCGTCAGCGTCAGATTTAATGAGAAAAAAAAGAAAACAGAGTAGGACTCACTCTGTCTGTTTTTGATGGAGGCCAGCTCCTCGTGCACGGCCTGGTCGGTGGATTTGGCGAAGGCTTCGGCCGTGGCGCAGTAGCTGTGGTGCACCAAGTACGAAGCCACCATCCTGAACGGGACAAAAAAAAAACATAACTCAAACAAACCAGATTTGAAATGAAAACATCTGTCGTAAAATAGAAGGAGCAGGAACGCGGTTGATTTCGCGTGCTAGATGTAGTTTTAAGTGTAATCATGAATGTGGTAATGTATGCTCTGACGCAAGCTTTACAAATTTCCTGTTTTCATCCGAGGCAACTTTTTCCCCCGGATAAAAGGCAACGAGTGCCTCCGCTCCCTGGACTCCGACCCCCCCCCTCCATCAAATGGAGATTAAATCCATTCAGGATAAGTAATCATAGCAACAGGGAGCTAATCCCATCAGGGCATGGCATGAAGAGAGTCCCACAGCTTTTTTTTTTTTTGCTTTTTTTTTGGGGGCGGGGGGAATCACGGCTCCTGCTAAAGTGGTCCATCTGGGACCAGATCCTCTTTGTAATGTCCCGTCATCTCCGACTTCCAAACACCCTCAACGCTCCACTTCAGGCTGGTTTAGCAGATCAGCAAGCGGCTACTACCAGTGACGTCATCGGTTGGAGTTTAGGTATTTTGGCCGTCGCCATCTTGCCATTTTTGGAGCCCGGAAGTGACCATATTTGGACGAGCTGGAGAAGGACCGCTAGCGGTGGATGGTGACGCGATCCGATTGGGGAATCCGAAGACGCTACGCCCCGCCCATCTACAGCGGAAAAACCTGACTGCGCCGCAGTCCCGTTCTGTCATTTCACTGCAGTTTATTGAATTTAAAAGCTGAAATGACTTTTTTTAGTAAATAAAACAGAAAATCTATCTGCAACCGTTTCGAAGTAAAACTGCCAAACGACGTTTTAAGTCTAATTAACGTTCCGTCGCTTCGGCTTTTAAAAGATGTAGTTGTACTTTTTTTATTATTATTATTATCGACACAGACCCGGTGGACTTCTTTATCCTCTTTTAAACTAAACAAAAAATAAAATAAAATAAAACCAAAAATAATTGAATGCCAGAAATGTGATGAAGTCTTAAAAAAAACAACAACACAATGACAGAAACCTGCTTGAATTGTTCTCTAAAACCAGCATTACTTCCACAGTTCATCCCGCAGGTTTCAACGGGAGTAATTCTGTTTTCCGATCCTCTTACTTCTGGATCATGGACTGCCACTCGCCCTCGCGCTCTCCGATGGGGAAGCGGTCGATCTGGGCCTGGATCTTCGTCCTCCATTCTCGCATGTAGTCCTCGATGTCGAACACGAACGGGTGCTGGCCGAAGTTGGCGTCCACCACCTCGCCGGGAGTCTGGAGGCCCACGGTCGGGTACAAGTTGGGCTGACGGCAGAGAGAGAGAGAGAGAGAGAGAGAGAGAGAGCTGAGGATGAGGACGATGGAGGAGCTTTGAATGTAATCTGAACGATAAAAAACGAGGCAGGAAACGATGAGAGGAAAAAAAACAACTTTTGTTTCCTGTTGCTACCAAAGATTTGATTTACCGAGATTCGACGGTGAAATACGCATATTTCTCAAACTCCTCTGACGTTAAAAGGGCAGTAAGTACGATTTGTAGCAGACGGACTGCACATAACATCGAACGGAGTGATGTACCGATGAGTTGACGTGAACCGATGACTCGGCGATTACACTGCCAGCTGCTGAGATTTCTCTCTTTTCTTGTTTTGTTTGGCCTGCACAGTTTTTTGGCACTGAAGCCTCCAATTCACTACAATTTCCTCCCCTCCAGATAAATGTCTCCTCCAGGGATCGACCGTCAGTCGGGAAGTAGGAAGCGAGAAGCCCAGAACCGTATTTAACCTGGACGAGTGTCGTTTTAAATACCGAATGCACATTTCGTTTTTTTGCCAGTGAATCCAATGGAAACACCCGAACCAACGAGGTCTCGGACCGTTTCTCGTATCGTCTCGAGCGGTGGATCTGATTGGAAAACCCGGACGATTTCTAGGTCCCGCCCACCGATAGCTGTAACCTGACTGCATCACAGGCCTGTCAATCAAACACAAGACGCCCCCCCCAAAAACAGGGATTTGTGAATCTTCTTTTCTAATGAATGAGGGATTATTTTCAGATGGACCTCCAGAAAACTAATAAGAAGGAGTGATTTTAGCTAACAACACCGAGATAACTGATGGAAAAAAAAATGAAATATTGCCTTCATAGTAGGGCGAGAGCATAGCGTTAGAACCGGTCTTAAATTTAAAAAAAATAAAAAGTAGTAAGTAAATCTAGTCTGGGCATAAAGGCTAAAGATACTTCAGGGTAAAAAGAAATGGATTAGTTTCAGAGTTGGGGAATAAATATAGTCGATTTTAAGGCCCCCATAAGAACGGGAGGACAAAGCTGTGTGTGTGTGTGTGTGTGTGTGCGTGCGTCTCAGAGTCGTCTTTGTCATGGCGCAATAACCACAAAGGTCAGCTGTGCCGAGGTGACGCACTTCACGTCAACTCTGGAGGAACATGAATGTCTGGCTCGCGGCCGAGTCCGTTTTTGCTGCTCAATGGATTATTGTTGTGGCTAAGACTCTTATTTTTTTCTCCCTCGAAAAAAAACAACAGCCGGTCCCCTCAGTTTTTTATTTTTTAAATTAATTTGCTACCGAACAGGCAGGAGAGAGGGGAGAAAAAAAAACAACAACAACAACAACAACGTGTCTCCCTCACATCTCAATGCAGCTAATACATGCATGAATCCCACTGGAATTAATGTCCATCTGGTGTGGGAGGTGTTACGTAATGAGGGGAAGACCGACCAGTCAAATCCTGTTCATGTTAAAAAAAAAAAAAATAATAATTTTACTAGTATTTAACTTTAAATATCTGATATTTTATGGCCACTAAGAGGCAGGACGCGTCGGTTCAAGATGAGCAACGAGCTGTCCGATTGGCCGACACGGAGAAGACAAAAAAGAAAAGGAAGAAATAAGCCTGGAGTCACGTCCTGATGAATACAAATCCAATAATCACATTCCCCTTTTAGCTCAGTTGAGCTCTGCGCCAAAGTCCTGAGGAAACAACATCTAAATGCTCCGATGTGCTGAAACAATGAGCTGAAACACGCTATAAAGGTAATAATTCTCTGTAGGTCGGTCACTTCTTTTACGTAGAAACAGTTATGCTATTTGAAATGTAAGCGTTGCTGTGATGCAACGTGATGTTACAAATAGCTCAAAAGTAAAAAGGGAAATTTGAATTTTCTTTTTCAAAGAAGAAGAAGAAGAAGAAGAAGAAGTGTGTTTGGTTTCTTCAAAATTACAGCCCAAGGCCTCGAGCAACGGACAATAGTATCAACTGTTTTCTTTTCTAGTCCACAAATACAGAAACCGACAGAGTTATGATTAAATATTGATTATATCAAATACAAAGAGAAACTATGAGAGTTTTACAAATTACAAAAATACCACAAGGCCAATGAACACAACTCTTTTAAAAGGAGCTTTGTCAAAATGACCCTGATGGTGTAAATCTGGATCCGTTTTTTTTTAAATTTTGTTTTCAAGCCCCTCGAAAATCACGAGTTTCGCTTACGTGACATTTGAGAAAACGGATCCGTCGCAGTTTATATGAAATGTCTCAGGCCGATGACAACTCTGAACAAAGTTCGAACTCTAGAACGTCAACCAAACGAAGTACATTTAATTCGCTTTAACCGACGTACATTAAAAGAGCTCTTAAGTGCCTGATTAATGACTGGATACAGCAAATAAAACTGGAACCACAATCTGTACAGAAGTGCCACAAAAAGAAAGAAATCTAAAGTCGACGAAATATTTAATCTCTCAACAGATTCTAAAACTAAAACAAAAAAAAAGAAAGAAATAAAGACAGCTTTACAACAAGGGAGGGAATACAAATGTGGGTACTTACCGGTAGGTCTGTGAAGGCAATACCTGCAGAGGAAGATAGAGGGCGACAATCAGCGAGTTTACGTATAAAAAAATAAAAAAAGTGATAAAGGTGTTGACGGAATTTCTGATATTCATAAATCACAAATCTCTGCAAGTACATTCCCCTCACCTAGGCTGTGGCCGTTCTTTGTGTAGAAGCAGGTGTTGTTGATGAGGTTAACGCAGCAGCCAATCACGTCGCCCGTTGTAAACGTGGGTCCGTACGGCTGCCCGGTGCCGGACGAGCAGAAGGAATGGCCGTCGTCTCCGTGGTAACCATACGAGTGCTTGTCCCAACCTGAGCAGGCGTGACGACGACAACAACAGCAGAGGGTTGGAGTTCAGGGTAAACAGACACACGGTAACAGTAACGGTCCGCTCGAGGAAACGGTGATCTTGCGATCGCTATAATTTGCTGCAATTCGAGCAAAATTCACAATAATTGCGGGAGCTTGCGAAATTTTGCCGCCATTTTTTCCTTCATAAAAATGTCCTCAATTTTAAAAAGTATTTAAAGCTCTTATTTTGACAGCAGGTGAAGCCTTTGTATTCTATATAACGTCAAGTTTTTGTAACTTGGAACGACTTGGAATTTCTGATAATTCCCAAATCGCAATTTTTAAGAAAAAGAGCTACAGCAAAAAAAAAAAGCCATCTGGGACGGCCCGAACGCAGGAAGATATATGACTCAACTGGTGACAGACTGGAGTTGATGGAAGAAGAAGAGCAAAATGTTATCTTGTGTTTTCAAAAGGGTGTTTTTAGGACAAATATTACACACCGAAGAGTTAAAAAACAAAACAAAAAAACAACAACAACAGGTTCACTGAGGAGAACATCAGTGCTGTAACCACGCCTGCAAAATAATCCAAATTCACTGATTGTGTGACTAAAAACTGCCCAAAAATTGTTTTTAAATTAAAAAATAAATCATGGCTGGATTGCAGAAAGACTTCAACCAAGATGTCTGATCAGCTCTTTTTCTGGGGAAAAACTGCAAACACACACACACACACCAAGTCAGAAATTTATTTTGTAATTTTTTTTTTTGGTGGAAAGTTTGAAACATGCAAAGTCTAAAAATAGAAATTTAAAGAGATTTAAAAAGCATCATTAAATATCGGAGTTTCGGTGAGCGACCAGAGACGCTGAAATATCCCCACGTGTTATATTCATTAAAACACGTATACAGGCCACGCCCTCACTCACAGCAGATGGTTGTGAGCCAGCGAGTGGAAACCCGCAGTGGGTTCGATGCCTTGCTCAAGGACACTTTTGATTACTCTGTGTGAAATTAATCTGGAAAAATCCACCTTTAAAAAAAAATATATATATATATCACTGGAACAGCTTGTTGTCATTTTCGGTGTGAAAACTGTAGAAGGACATTCAGTTTGTCCAGAAAGCTGGATATTCTCCCAGAATGTTTTTTGAATACCTCCTTTAGCTGTTGATTGAAGCAACTACAGACTTGCAGAGCATTTTTTTGTTTTTGTTTCGACACTCTTGACTTAACCGGGCTCCCTCCCCCCCCGTTATCTCTGTCCAAAAACACAGGAGCTTCCTGGGCGGGTCCATTTCTCAAAACCAGCCGAAGGGGCAGGTTTGGCCTGATAAGTGTATCGGTGACGTCGTCCGGCAGAAATCGTTTCGTACCCAGACACACACACACACACACACACACACACACACACACACACACACACTAATCTGAGGGGTCATTAGAGATCAGAAGTGTAACACTGATTTTTTCCACTTTAACAAAATGAAAGTGTCTGAGAGCATCAGCAGCGAGCTCGCTCCGCACAAAATCAGTGTGTTCAGACACACACACACACACACACACACACACACACACAGTCTTCTTACCTGGGAGTCTGTTCATGTTTACACCCTGAGCTGAGAGGCCGATGCCCATGTACCTGTGGGACCGACACAGGAGAGGTCATTTTTATATATATATATATATATATATATATATATATATATATTCATTCATTCAACGTTTCACATTACATGCTGAAGTGGCCTAAATGCAATTTTATTTTTTTTGCCTCAAAGGGGTTCAGATCTGCTTTCCTTTAAACAGAAATGTCAACAAACCAATTTCCTTTTTTTTAAATTCCAGATCTGGGACAGTTGCACGCGTCGTCCTAGATCTGATTCCTCGTCGATCTCTAGCTGTGCAGCTGCTGTCGCTTCTCTGCAGATGTGTGTGTGTGTGTGTGTGTGTGTGTGTGTGCGCGCACCTCACCGCACAGTAACAAAAAAAAAAAAAAAAAATTAAATAAACAGAGAACAACCTCTACGACGCTAATCCCGGTGACGCGTGTCGCTTACAAACACGGATGTGAACCATCGAAACGTAACGGTACGATGTGGTTTACAAAAGAAAACGAACAATTGGAATCGAGTGTTAATTCCAGCCTATCGTATCGTCTGCTCGTCATCTCAGCTGTTCAGCATCCTCCTCACTGCTGGTGCTAAAAGCTAGCGTGTTAAAAAAAAAAAAAAAAAAAAAATTTTTTAAACTCAAATCAATTTTATTCAAATTCTCCCGAATTTTTTTTGAATGTTTTTCAAAACATTGGTTAATTGCGTTATCTTGGTTAATATACGTCATTACACGAGGAGACGAGACGGATCGGAGCCGGCGTTTCCGGACATCGCCGACCGATCTGGGTTGCCGTGGTAACGACGCAGCTCAAAACTGTGAAGACGCCGCCACCGAGCAAGAGCCGAGCCGAGGTCGAGCATCGTCGCGTTCTTACCCGTCTCGTCCTTTACTGATGATCTTCACCTCGAAGTAGTAGACCCCGCAGGCGGCCGGGATGGGGTGGGTGGCCCGAACGGACGCCGCATCTTTAGGGGTTTTGCCATGACCTTCAGGATTGGGGGTAAAACACAAAATGGGGTGGTGGTGGGTTGGGTGGGTGGGGTTCAGAAGATTATATATATATTTATATCACAGAATTTCCCCACTGTGGGATCAATAAAGTCAAAAATCAAAATCTTTCTCAGATAGGATAAAAATGCTCCTTCACCTTCAAATGTAAAGCAAAGTGATGGATTGTGTGTAGTTTGAAAATAAATAAAGATGTGATAAAGTTAAATCAAAGTGGTTAAAAAGAAAAAAGGAGAGCATTATCTCTCCAGCACAAAGTTCTAAAGCGATGCTAACCGTTACCCCCTCCCTCCCCCCTCCACACACACACTGAACAAACAACGCCAGTTATTGTCAAACTGGATTAGAAGAAAGGTGCGGCCACCTCCATTCAAACTTTTACAACCTACGTTGTGATCTGTAAAAAGAAAACAGCCCGAAGGCGCGCTGTGTTTCTGCCTCAGTATCTGTTCAGGTACATTTTTTAATAATTTATACTCTACACGTCGATCCCCACATGAACCACAGCTTGCCGAGAAGGACTGCGGGGCTGGATGTGGTTTGAAATAATAATAATTAAAAAAAGAAATAGATACAATTATGATCCCAAAAACTTAATTTACTTAAATGAAATTTCTGTAAAATATGCTTCAGCACGAGATATGTCAGTGGCTACCAGATTAGCACTTGCTAAAGCTGACGTTAGCATCAGGCAGCGTCACTAGCGGATGTGTGACCATCAATACAAAACATTTTATATCTCAACAAAACTCTTACAAACGTCACATTGATGCAGTTCTTGGAGCTTTTTCATTATTACAACGTGCCAATCCGTCTAATATCTAATTTACTCGACTGTTTGCTCAATAAAATGTCAGAAAAACAGCAGAAAATGGTTGTTGAAATGTCCCAAAGCACAAATTTACATTTGATAAATGTCTTGTGTTCGAACTAACCCGCCTAAATTCAACATTTATTCAGTTTCTTGATAGAAAATGACGAAGAAAAACTGAAAATACCTGGAGCTGGTTAATTCCAGGCCCTTTTGCTTTAAAAAAAAAAAATGCACATAGGCAATTAATGGATGATCAAAATAGTTTTCTAATTAACAGAGAAATCCTTTTTAGCTCTGATCCCATGTGTGCGAGTGTGTTATCAAATAGCTGGAAGGCATTCGGCATTTGGACACAAATGACATTTACTTTCAGTAAAATTAGCGCTAGAGGACTCCGGTAAGTGCGTTTTAGATGACGAAGCATTTAACAATTCATAATTATCGTGGGTTTTATCCAGCAGAGGGCTGCAAATAATTACTCTAATTTGAGTAATCTATCAATTACTGTCTCCATTGTTCGATTCGGTGTTTCACCCTTAAAATGTCAGACAATGGTAAAAACATTTTTTTTTATAAATAAATGTTGTTTTCCAAAGCCCATAGGGGCAGATTTAAATGTCTTGTTTTGTCCCGACCAGCAGTCGTCAACCAAGAGTTCAGTTTATTATCATGGAGGGATAAAAGAAACGAGCACGTTCAAGCTAGCTCAGTTAATACTTTTAAAAACAACATTTCTCTTTACGTTCGCCTAATTCATTACAAATAAATAATAATTTAAAAAAAACTCAAAACAGGTAATGCATTATTATAATGGCAAATATTTTTCTGTCTGATAGTAATCCAGTGTGTCCCAAGTTACTGGGACATTTGCAAAGATTAAATTCTAGTTAATCAAGAGTTTTGTCGAAAAATACATATATTGTGTATATATATATAAAAAAAATTTTTTAAAAGTGTGACTTTTAAGATTTGTTCTCGTTCCCATGGAGGTTACATCCACATATGAAAAGTTTTCTAGGATGCTTGAAGTTTATTAAATAATAATAAAAAGACATCTGCAGTCGAGTGATTCAGGTGAATTTTGTTGCACACAAAGAACATTCTGGTTGCAACAAGGAAGTGTGTGTGTGTGTGTGTGTGTGTGTGTGTGTGTGTGTGTGTGACACAGCTACACCTTTTTTTTTTAACACTAGCCCTTTTCTTGTAGGCCTGCACCCAAAAAAAAAAAAAAAAAGAAGCTAAGCAACTAGTCCAACAACACACTTGATTAAAAACCCTTTTTTTAAAGAACTCCGTCACCAAAACAACAAAACAGCTGACTGGAAACGATAATTTTTGCTGCAACTTCGTGTTGAAATCATGATATTTGACACTGTTGTGTTTCATTGCCTAAATAATGCTACTGTTAGCCTGCCATGGATCGGGGTGGTGGTGGTGGTGGTGGGGGGAGGGGGGGTTGTCTTTGCCACAGTCCATATTGGGTTTTTTTTTTTTTGTGGGGGGAGGAGGAGGAGGAGGGGGAGGAGGAGGCTAACGTTGAACGGTATGATCATTTAACCACCTTTAGATTATACTTTGTCTAAATAAATGTGCTTGACAGATTGTCTACCGTGATGTCATGGTGGCAGTTCACGGAGCTGACAAAGACTGGTTTAACGGGGCGGTGGGGGGAGGAGGAGGTGGAGGAGGAGGGAGGAGGAGGAGAAGCCACCGAGCTGTAGTAAGGTCAGTGTTTTTGTCTGCGGGTACCGACTCGCCAGCTGGTTTGCAAGATGTCCTCTCGTCTTGTTGTTGTCGCTGGAGCTAACTAGCCTTTAGCCGACTTTGTTTTTAGCCACCAACGGGCAAGCTAAGCTAACTTAGCTTTGGGGGGGGAGGGGAGGAGGGGGTTGATGGAGGAGGAGGGAGGAGGAGGAGGAGGGGGAGGAGAAGCAGTAATAAAGTGTAAAAACTTGTGAGGAGTGCGCGTGTCGTACCTTTATAGTGCACGCGGAGGTTGTTCTGGGACAGCCCGATGTAGCTGAACTTGTCCTTCGGGCTCCAGGAGCGAGGCAGCGGGGTCTCCGCCTCGTTCACGGCCGGGTAGAGCCGGCGGAGCCGCTGGTTCAGCTCCTTTTCCTGCTCGTTCAGAGTCGAGTCTCCGTGGACGACGACCGACATCAGGAACCCGCAGCCCGCCGGTTGTCCCGACATGGCCGACGACGCGAGCTTCAGTCAACACCCCCCACCCCCCCCCCCCAAAAAATAATAATGATATGGCTTGTCAGCAACAAGCCGGAGCAGCTTGTTTCCGTCAGTGTTAAGTTTTAAAAAAAAAGGAGGAGGAGGAGGAGGAGGAGGGAGGAGGAGGGGGAGCAAAGCTAAGCTAACGGGCTAAGCTAACTGGCTTCGCTGGTCGCAGCCAGAGCTAGTTAGCCGAAGAGCTAACCAGGCTAATAATAATAAAAAATGCGTTTAGCTCGCTGTAAATGTCTCCGGCTTGACATTAGCTGACACCAAGTCAGTAGAAGGAGGCCCTATCGGGGGAGGAGGAGGAGGAGGAGTCGCCGCGGGAGGACAGGTCCGGGGTGTTGGGAGCGAAGTGGCGACCAAACGTTTGGCGAGACGGATCGACGAGCAGCTCGGCTAGCCTCGGTCTTTTGTTTGTTGTCGGAGCTTCATCCGCGAATGTGATTGGTCGAGAGCGGCTCCGCTCACTTCCTGTGGGAACGTGAGGTAAATACACAGACACGAGCCAGCAGATGGTGATGCTGCTGAAACAAGAACAACAACTAACTCATGGCAGGAGGTTTACCAGGTAGACACGGTCAGCCGGTGAGTCATCATCATCATCATCATCATCATCTTCATCATCATCGTCTTCAGTATTCATCACCTGTCTCCATGCATTGTTATTGTTGGTGTCAACCCTGTCCTCGGGATCTATTATGCTGATATTTATTTATTTTTTTTAAATTAAAAAAAAATTATGCTTACTTCTATCTTAATATCCAAAGTCAACTTTTAATACAGCATATGGGATTATAATTTAGAATAATTAACTATAAAGTGTAAGACTTTCAAGAAAGGTTCGTGGTAGTTCTGTTTGTCCATTTTCCCAGGTTTATTTTTTTTTTTTCTTGATTAGTTATTGTAAATGGTATCTTTTGGCATTTAAGGTGAATTTTAATTCTTATGTAACTCATATTTTGTAATGTAACTAGGCTTTGCAACACAGCAGCTTCACAATCACTGACATTAACGTGTCTCACCCAGGATCTTATTGAGGGCGAATGAAAGTTGTTGTTTTTTTTTTACAGCAATTTAACTCAGCTTGTTTTGATTTTTAATATTCTGGACTTTTTGCAGAATTAAATATTAATATTTTCTCACTTACCTTAAGTAAGTAGTGATGCAGATAGTTGTGGATTTGTTTGTTGGAGTTTTGTCTTAAAATATAATTTTTCTGGTTATTCAACATGCATGTCGTCAACAGCTTCTGAGACTGGTACGTCGACAGCTGTTAATTCTAACGGTGGCTACGAAAAGGAAATCTTATGAAGGTAATTAAATGTATAAAGTCATTGGTGTATTGACCAGTGGTCATGCCGGGATAAATCTTGGTGGCTTGGTGCATCCAGTGGACAGGTGGACCATAAAAAAACAACATTTTATTGCAACGTTCTCTGTGTGCAACCTGACGACGCCCAATGGTTTAGTGAACTGCTGTTTTGAAGCCTCCATTCTTGCATTTTAGCTGTAGCCATCTTTATTTTTTAGATTTGACTCAATCTGATTACGAATCTGACTGCTCCACAGGATTGTGAACCAAACCAGACACGCTGCCCTCTTAAACAAACCCGAGGCCTAATATCTAATTAATGATGGAATTATTTTCAGAACGACCACCAGAACATAAAAAACAATAAAAAAACATTTATTGAATTTGTACTTCATGAAAAAAGTTGAATTTAAGTATATTGGAGCAAGAGGGTTTTTTTGGAGCCAGCACCTAGTGGCCTCGAAATGGTATTGCACTTCAAGTCACTTCCGCATTGGCTTTACTGTTCAAACTACGCCTATTTTTGTATACAGTTTATAGGTTGCACATAGCAGTGTGCTGTGGGTGGTCTGGTCCCGGCGGATAGGTCCAGGTTCGGATTTTCGTTCCCAGTACACCTGTGTTTACTCTTACTGACAGTGTTATATATATACAATATATTCAGTTTGCTGTTTTGTTGATATGCGGTTCAGACCCATGAAGCTGTATGTGACCAGCTCAATTAGCTCGTCATAAAGATATCTACCGAACGGAGGCAGGTTTTTTTTTTGGTCGCAAACAAACCAGGCTTTCAGACCTTGTTTGGACCTTTCAGAGCGGATCTTCAGGGCAACTAATGACATCACAAACCGTACCGAAAAACATTTCAAAATAGCTTTGATATATGGAGGGAAAGGCAGAAGTGTGTAGATGTAGCTTTTCCCTTAAACTTTAACTTTCAAATGAAATTAGCATCAGTTGCATTTTGCAAAGTTTAGAGAAAGTGTTGTGGTTTTCACTTTCATCTTTATCAAGTAAACACATTGTGTCTTATGCATCTGGTGCTCCTGCAGATTTTTTCTGTATCAAATCAAGACCGTAATCTTCCCCAAACCCTTAAATTAGTGCCATGAGTACCCTAGATCCTGGATCTTTTGGGGCCCCTCAGAGTCTGGGTCCCTGGGGTAGTTGCCAAGATGATAATCCAGCCTGATATCATTTTCATTGTGTAATTATTGGAAACCAGTAGCTCAGCCAAACAAAACAAAACAAAAAAACAAATATCTAAAGCAAAATCTCAGCAGCTATGTATTATTCATGTTTGCCAAAGAATACACTAACATCAAACTATCCTTTCAGCCACCATGTTTCGTTGTGTTGTTTCCAACAGCTCTGATCAGAGTTGTCTCATAATGCTTCGGGGTTATATACGTTTTTCTTTTGGGATGGGCTTGTGAACGTCCCTCGCACCAACATGTGGGAATGTTCATTGCATCACCGAAAAGGAATCTGAAATGATGTTACACTCCCTGTAGGGAAGCACTTGCTCAGTTTCAGATCCCCCGGAAAACACGACCGGCCGAAGCAAAGGCCCTGGACTGTTTATCATCAGCGAGACGTGTGTTGCAAGAGCAAAACGAGGGGGCCAAACTGTTCTGGGAACAGCTCCTTGGTGTTTGTTTTATACCCCCGCTTGGACAGGAGGAGTTTAACAGCACAATGACGGCGCTTAAAGAAAATAATAACGTGATAGTAGCACAGTGGAGACAAAAGTCCTGGATTATAAAAACAAACGTGGGTAATTTATCAATTGCAAACTCAGCACTTTATACTTTTATTTTCATTTTTTGAAGGACTTCTTGTCTAAATCCTCTCTCATCTCACGGTTTAATTCATGAAATTATGGCGTAATCCGACCGCTGCACTAATCTACTTAACTGTAAATAAAGTATTTGAACCAGTTTTACCTCCAGCAGCTCGAAACAAAGATGCAAAATGCTGCTTCCACATTGGTGCATCAATGAAAACAATCTGATTACATCTTATGTGGTAATGTATCCATCACAGGAGGCTTCTTCCTGTTAAAAGAGAGTTTTTCCCTCAAACTGTCTGGAGGTTTTTTCTGTTAAAAGGGAGTTTTGCCTTCCAAGTCTTTTTTTTAATTGCTTGGGCTTGTTCTACATACATATATGTATATATATGTATATATAGATATATATATAGATATAGTATTTATATAGACAAAGACTACAGGGTAGACGGGTCACAGCACCCTCTGGTGGTTCGGGTTTGACCTCAGCACAGAGAAAGAGGCATGAGTAATAATATTACTGTGGAGTGTAAACTGCAGTGGAGTACATAAAAGAGATTCAATTTCTAATTTAAAAAAGCACTCTGCCGTCTTTTCTCATTTTAATTGTGAAATATGGACTTTTTTGCTATTTGCGTTTCTACAGCACAAGTTTTCACTGCAATCTGGAATTTCAGATGTTTCAGCTGCTGCATCTTAAATAGGACAAAGATGCCTGAGCACAACACACCCTGTTTCATCCCTCTACCACTTTCAGAATTGAGTTTTAAGATCTCAGCGATCACTTTTAAGGCTCATTTGTAGCCTCATTAAAACATCAGAAAATGTAGCTGGAGATTCTCAGGCAGACGTCTTTGAATCGTTCTGGAGGTTTTTGTATAACTTTTCTTTGTTGTTTTTGTCTTACATCACTCGACTTTACTTTTGTTGATTTTAATTTGAATCCGCAGTGAAGAAAATTGGAACTCCCTGAAAATAAAAGTAAAAATTATTGTAACTGGATGAAAATAAAAGCCTCCCTATAAAAAAAAAAATAGCAGTGTAATTTGGGCTTGATATATATGATATATAATAACCTGTCTAAAAGAAAAAAGTATTCAAAAGTGAAAAATCCTAAAAACCCAACATTATCTTTTTCTTTATGATTGTAGAGTTTTTTCATCACAGATTTAAACCAAAAAATATATTTTCTAACAAAAATCACATATTAAATCATTATTCCTGGGCCAAACTGTACTTCCTGTTTATATTTGTGACGCTTTCATTTGATTCTTTTACAGTAAGAAAACACACTTATCTCCCCTTTTTTTGGTAAAAGTGTTATTTCTTTGACGACACCCCCGACTGTGTGCGCTGATTTCAAAAACTTAAAAAGACTCTGTGAAGTTAAAGTTCACATTCGCTTCATTTTATGGCTGTGACACAATCTGAAAAAGGGCTGAGAATGACCATTCGACCACAAATCCTCAGGTGTAAGAAACTCTTATTATTCCTTCAGGTTTTTCTCACTACAACATTATTACGCATTACATTGAGCAAATTCCTCCCGGCACTTTGAGCGTTCCTTCCTGGGTTATCAACCAAAAAAAAAGAAAAGTAAAAAAAAAAATGCACAAATTAACATTTATAATAATGAAAACTTTCAAACTGGAAGCTCCATTTGTAATGAGCTCTCTTCACCGATAAAGAAAAGGAGCTCTTTCTTTTTTTTGCAGTTTAAGTGGCTGTTCACATGGCTGGTTACACAGTAACATGCCCATTAGTGAATTCTGGAGATCTATTGTCAAACACATTCAAAAGCAAAGCATTGCCCATTCATTTGGTCCCCATTATGGCGGCATGCAGTCCCAGAACTCGTGGCAGATACACTGGCAGCAGCCGTAGACCATGATCATGACGAGGCTGGCCGGAACCAGGCTCACCAGCAGCACCCCGAGCGTCGTCCTCTGCATGATGAGCAGGTAAACGCCCATCGGCAGCGAGCTGAAGTACAGGAGTCCCAGCACCCACACCAGCGCCCGGGCCGAGGTCTGGCACAGGAGGGCCGCGCAGTTCCACACCGTCCACCTCTGCGTGATGGACGCCATGGAGTCCAGGCTGGAGGAGAGGTAGCCCTGACTGGACGCGTGAGAGCCACGTGGCTGACGGTGGAGCTCTTGGTTGGACGAAGACGCCGGCAGCGGCGGCGGCTCCATGATGGTGATGACCACGAAGTTAGGGGAGCTCCGGATGGGGGAGTAAGTGGCGGAGGACGAAGCGGAGGAAGGGGTCGTGGCGGGAGGGTTTCCGCCCACCAGCGAGCTCAGACGCCTCGGGCTGAGGAGCAGCTCCGCCGCCGCGTCCTGGTGGAGTTGGAGGTTCCTCTGATTCCTGCTGCGGAGGGCCAGCGCGGCCACCAGGTTGGAGTCGTCCGGCAGGCTGCCCGCGGCCTCTACGGGCAGCCTGGTGACGTACCGGCAGAACGGGCACACCAGGGCGTCGGGCGGCGACTCACCCAGGTCCAGGATCTTCACGAGGCATTTGGAGCACAGGCGGTGGTGGCACTCGAGCACCTTGGGCCTGCGACCGCCCAGGTTGTAGACGCAGTAGCAGATCTTACACTCCAGCTCTTCAGCGCTCTGTATGTCCAGTTGGCCGCAGCCTCCGCCGTCCTCGGTGCTTTGCAGCTCCAACATCATCCTGTCCTCAAAGTTTGTCCCACTTCCACGTCAACAGAAAAATCCCACCGAAAGCTCGGGTCCAGGCTCAACACCGAGGGACGCGACAAGTTTCCCATCGATGGAGATGGCGATGAAGGTCCACTCCACTGAAGGTCTAGGGTTCATTGTGACTGTCCAACGGGCTCATGCACTGTGTGTGTGTGTGTGTGTGTGTGTGTGTGTGTGTGTGTGTGTGTGTGTGTGTGTGTGTGTGTATGTGTGTGTGTGTGAGAGATTTAGGAGTTGATGTGGAAAAGCGCCTCGCAAGTTCCGGCCTCTTGGGGGTTTCGCCTGCCTCCGAGTTGCCGGTTGGGGTGACTGTGCTTCATTTCAGGCAAAAAGCCTTTCATGTGGGTGCACGGAAAAAAGAAAAAAAAAGGGAGAGAGAAAATGAGAGAGACGCTGAGAGAAAGACACAGAAAGACAGAGAGAGAGAGAGAGAGAGAGAGAGAGAGAGAGATAACTGTTAACACAGCAAACAGAGACCGAAAGGACAACAAAGCAAAGCCTGTACAAACCAGAGCTGGAATTTTCGAGTCTGATCTTTTGTTGCTCAGTGAAATTCAGTCCAATTAGTGGCTGAGGCACACACACACACACACACACACACACACACACACACACACACACACACACACACACACAGGCACACGCACAAAGACAAAAGAAGAAAAAAACAATGGTGCTCTGGTAACAGTGTGTGCATGTGCATAACTTGTGTGCGTGTGTGCAAGTATGCAAAATTGTGTATATTGTGCGTGCAAACTGCACACACTGTAAGTGCAAATGTGTGTGTGTGTGTGTGTGTGTGTGTGTGTGTGTGTGTGTGTGTGTGTGTGTTTGCATACTCGAAAACAGGAACGAATGTGAAGTGTCTACTTCACGAAGCAAATATCCACGAAGCCGATTGAATTTTATTTTCACGACGTTTATTGTTGTAGTCGTTGAAAAAAAAGAAGAAGAACCGGTTGAATCTGCAGCTCCTCTCAGCTGTACGGAGGTTTATGGGAAGTTTTGTTTCATGATCTCGCTGTCTGTCGCTCTTCCGGCTCTCGTTGCGTCATTTTCAGCTGCAGTAAGCAGCTGTTTTCAGAGAAAAAAAAAAAAGAAGCTGTGTTTGCGTTGGGTATTTTATTGGAGTCTGGAGACCCAAAAAAACGAGCTGAAAGAGTTGATATTGGACAGGTGGGTAGCTGCTGGATGTGTGAATCAGCAACTGCTTTCTAACAAGTAAAAAAAAAAAAAAAAAACATTAACGTGAACTAGGCCGTTACGAAGCCAGGAATTAGTTAGCTGGTCCCCTTGGAAGGACGGGTACTTAATCCAAACCCTGTAAAAAAAAGATCTTAAAACATTTCATGTGAGCCTAAAGCATTTCCAAGGGTCTCCGTTGCCACGGTGAAAATCGCAAATTGCCACTGACCACAAAAAACGCAAATAGCACAACACACATCGACAGGAACATTCTCGGAAACTTTTTGGATCGCATTGCGTACGTCATCTTTAAAACGCGCCCTCTTGTGGTCACGTGAATATTGATTCAAGGAGATCACAGGCTTTTGGCAGCGAGCAGGTGTTTGTATTTTCTTTGGGTTTTCTGTCATTTAAAATTGTGTCAATTGTTTATTTATGTTTGTGTATTGTATGACGAAACAAACAACCAAACAAACAAATATCGCAGATGCTAAAGCTCAAATCCAGTTTCCAAAGTTACGGAAAATGCAACTGGACGATTTAAAAAAAAAAAAAAAAAAAAAATGTTTAGCAGAGAACATGCAGAAAATTCTTTTTTTAAAATAAAATCAAACTTTTGAAGTAATAGTAAGTAAACAACGACAAATGCTTCGTCTGCAGTTTTGTCAAGTTGTGTCAAAGTGTTTCTCAATTTTACTGTTTGCATTTGTATTCTTGTTTTCTAAAAATTGTATACACGGCAAACAAAAGGTATTACTTTTACTAGGCATTTTAAAGCTGGAGTGAGTGATTTGTGACCACTAGGGGGGCAGAAAAACAAACAACGTCGGGTTAACAGCTAATGCGTCAGCAAACTGTTGCTTATTTACAGTTCCAATGTAAACAGGACAATATCGCCATCTCATGGGACTATTAGTTTAATATATATATATATATATATATATATATATATATATATATATATATATATATATATATATATATATATGTATATATCTTTAATATATATATATAATCTTGATTATCTTGTTGGTCGACCAACTTTGGAGAAAAATACGTCATCGTCTCCCCTCGCCTTTCCTCACTCAAGTCCTCTGCCAGACACCCGGTCTCTGCTGTACAACTACATTTCTATTCATATGCAAGACGAAAAGTAGGCTAACAAGTAACGAGCCCACTTAAATATCCACAATTATGACTATTTTGATGTGATTACTTTCATAAAAGTAATTAGTTACGTTTCTAATTACCGCCAAAGAAGTCTAACAGGCTCCTCCCAGCACTGAAAAGGCAACACGTTTAACACAAGACAATCTGAGTCCAGTGTAATCAAAGAAATCTCTACACAAACAAATGACGTCACACCCCAATAAATCTACACACACATGCACAGAGACACACACGCACACACGCAAACACGCACGCACACCTGACGTCACTGACCTCAATCACCACAACATCACAGAGAAGCAGCAGCTGAAGTCTGGAGCTTCTTCAAGTCAGACAGAACAAGACCGCACGAGACAGGAAGCGTGGCGATTTCTTTCTTTCACAATAAAGGCAGAAAGCTGGAAAAAAAAAAAAAAAAAAAAAAAAAAAAAAAAAAAATATATATATATATATATATATATATATATATATATATATATATACACACAAGTTACAATGATGGATTTGGACGTGATGAAATGTTTTACCTTAAATACTCAATGACAAATATACAAAAATATAATTGTTGGTGGGGTTGTGAATAATAATAATGCAAGAGAAACATCTATCTTACATATCATTTATAAAATAACATTTTTATATTTAATTCAGGTGATAAAATATGTTTAAATCAATGTTGGAATAATTTGATGACAAAGCCCCCCCAAAAAAGGTAAACTACCCAATTTTTCGTAATTAGGAATTATTTGACAAAGTTAGAAAACAAAACAAAAAATTGCCTCCTGATCTTTTTATCATCTTCTGAGCCTGCTGATTTATTTTGTGACACATTTATTTTGCTTTTATTTATTTCATTTGAAAACTGTACATAAGCACATTTTGAAGTGCATGTAATTGACTTTAGTTTTTCTACTTCATGCTATTTTATACTTTAAAACTTCTTAAAAGAAAATATTGTATTTTTTACTCTTTTTACTGAATTTATTTCATGACTGTAGACACTACTTTGCTGAATGAAGCAATCAAATAGGATGTTATTATAAGTAAGATTTTTCACAATTGCATGAAAGAATTTCACAAATGACTTTAGAGTTATAAGACCAATCTTTACTAGTTATGTCTACACATTAATCAATCCATAATTATAATCCCAAAAATTATGAAATGGGTCATTCTGCAATGGTGATTATTTTACTTTTGCTACTTTACACATTTATTTTCTATGTAAATACTTTTGCATAACCTTTCTTTGCTACAGAATATTTCTACACTTGCATATTTCCTACCTTTCCCTCACTTGGTGACATTTATTCTGATAAATCCAGCACCGGAAGTCGTATTTGCGAACCCTTCCGTTAACTTGACACCGATCTTCGCTGGAGTAGCAGACCGGCAGAGCGGAGGGACCCCAGTCGTTTTCCAATGCTGGGGAGCCGGGAAGCAGGAACTGCCGCCGGCTGCGGGGAGGCGGCTGCCGGGCCGCCGGGCCCGCCGAGCCGGGTACACGGCGAGGAGGAGACGCCCCCCGGCCGCCCAGGCTGTCGTCTCGCCGGCCTGGTCAGTTGGAGGCAGAGACCGTGCAGGACTTCAGCCCTGTTTGCTGCAGCCAACACGGTGTTCTGGTAAGCATCATGACGCAGGGATATGAGACTCCCATTCACTTGGACTATGAGCTCCTGGTAATTAAAAGGAAAATTCATTAGGATTTTGGATTAAACCCAAAATATTCAGTAAAACAGCCCAACATCCTGAAGGCTTCAGATTCATTTGTAATGATTTTCAACTCCCAAATCTTTATACTGCTCCTTTAGTATTCTTTTATTCGGCAATTTTGCATTGAAATGTTGCTTTTTATTACTTTGTACAGTGTATAAAAAATGGTGAATTCACACCTTGTCGTGTCACTAATATTTCTGTGATCCTGTGAAATCAGGGTACACCGATCATGTTTGTTTTCAACTGTATTTTTTTTTTTTTTTTCAATATTTATGAGTTTCCTTGTTTAATAGTCACACAACTATTTCTATGTAGTCAGCGCCGTGGCCAGGATTTTAGAAATACTGAGGTTATTATTAGTCCAAAGTCCCCATTACCAACACTCAGCTCACAGCATACAACAGACACAAAAAAATAGCTGCTAATAAAAAGTGCCTAAAAATGACGTAATAATTGAGACGTTTCTTTTTATTTGTGTTTATTTAGCAGACAGATCTGCTCATTTGTATATCTGCATACTGCCAAGGAATAAAATGATGCAACAGTGGTGGAATATTTAATGCTTTTATTTCATGTTTGCTGGCCCGAAGGTGGTTAAAAACGACTCGATTCTGTCTATAAAACATCCACGATGTGTTAGTTTATTTAGAAATACAGTTTATTTTGGGTGAATTAGATGAGTTTTTCCTGGGATCCACATCGCAAAAGCATAATACCAAACATTAAACAAAGGTATTGCAAATATACATTTTTGTACACAATAAACCAGGAAACAACAGCAGTCCAGTTGCTTCAAGTTTGTATTTTTGTGTTTCTTAACAGTGGGTGATGATTGTTAACTCTCTTAACGGTGTGGTTTATTTCCTTCAGATAAACTTAACCGAATTCTTCAAAAAAATTATTATATATGACAATCTGCTGTGCATTTCAGTGATCGCTGGTATGAACATCTTAAAACTCACCTGGTGGCTTTATTCTGGTTCAAATCTGTTAAGGTCTTTATAATTATCAGCAGACCATGTGACTGAACAGCACTCCACGGTGATTAATTAACGACACATTTTATTCAGTAACTAATACACAGACAAAAAAGAAAGTAATGCCTTTTCTCATTTCCTTCAGCATTTTCTTATATACGTGCTGAAACCATAAATGAAAGTGATCTGGTGTAATTACCTGTAATTTGATTGGCCCCTGCTAGTTTCGAGCCCTGTACAAAAAGTTAGCAGCTGTCTTGTCAATCAAATTCTCCTGGATGCGATATCTCAAGAATACCTCGAGGCTATTTCTTCAAATTTGGCCCAACTGTTCACTGGGTCCCAAGGAAGAAGTACGTATGTTTAAGGAGTCAAAGGTCGAAGGTCGTGGTCACTGTGACCTCAAATCTATTCTTGTCGACGCGATATCGGTTCAACAGTACGGTAGCCGGCGGTAAACACTTCCTTTAAACCTCCAACGGAAACCAGAGAGCGGAGAGAGAAAAAAACAGCATAGAGACACAACAAACAGAATACATTACAACTGTGGATTTTATTTAACACATAAGGCAAATCATTTGTGAAAAAAAGAGAAGTGGAACAAGACAGCGGCCGACCGCAGCAGATTTCACAGCTGTCAGAGGGATGTGATACAGTTCAAAACCCAAATAAAAGTCTATTTTAAAAGGTGTCTTTTGATAGTTTCTGTAAAGCTGTGGTCTGTGTCATGATGAACTCAAATCAAGCTGACATGGGTGAAAAAGAAAAAAAAACAACATCTGTCCGGTTTCTCTGCAGGTTCGTTGCCTTCAGCTCTTTTCGAGCCTACAGCCTCTTGGCTCTCCTGCTGGCTCTGCTGGTCGCCATGGCAACTGCCAGAGACGTTGTTCGGTCCAGATCAACAGGTAACACCCAAAACACCTTTTTTATTTTGCTGATCTGTTTATGTCAAAAATGTACAATCCAATCCAACGTATCAGAGTATAGAAATGGCAGTGAATTATGAATTTAATTGATCAGTTGACGCTGTTAGTGTTCGCCGTATTCTTTATGTAGCACACCTGAGGCCCTTATTTACTTCAGAAATAATGATTATCGTGATTACATTGGCTGATATTGTTGATTTAAATTGACGCAAAATAATTTACTTAACTTTTTAAGCCTTTTTTAAGTAGAAAAGAAGGAAGGAATTAGAATTTGTGAAATTGATTTATGTCTGTTAGAATGAAAAGTGCAACTTTAGGAAAATTACCAAAGATAAAAACTCTTCCCGGCTGCTTCACCGTCAGTATTATTGGACTTTTCCGCTTGTGTGACTCCATCAATGTTGATGAATGATCGGTTTCTGTTGTTTTTCCACAGGAGCTCTTTTGTGGCGCAGCATGACAACAAGGTAGGAAACTGAAGGGCATCTGATGCATGTGGAATCATATAATTGGTTGAGGCTAAAGTTAGTGGGCGGGGCCAATCCCCAACTTTTTTCAGTGCTATGGCCAGCTTTGTCGTCTGCAAAAAAGGAACTCCAGGTTGCAATAACTGACTTCAAAACTGTTAAAACAATAAGTTTTCATTGATTGATAAACCTGAAATGTTAGCGGGCTGCCCGATGTTTTATTTTGCAGCTGCGGTTTGGTGTGGCTGTGGTCTCAATCCAAGTTTTTTAATCTGGCCTTTCTGCTGATACACATGCTGAAAACACATCCGACCTATCGGAACAACTTCACGTGACGCACCTTGTTTTTCACAAGCCGCTTCATCGAAGCAGTGAAGGTCCTTATTTATAAAGTTGATCAGCTTAAATTGTTGATATCACATGAAGGGAAGTCTAACTGGATGACTGTGACTCGTGACATCTGGTTTGAGGAGATCACTCTGCTGGTGAACTGCAGAAACAGTTCACCAGCAGTTGATGAGTCGAGCTTCCTCCCTTTATCAATGATCCTCGGCTGAATACACACACTGGATACAGGGAGCACTTTGAGTGTCCCACCAATGATCAGATAAAAGCCTCACGACATTAAAATTGAATTAGAAAGGCCATTTACAACACAAAACATCCAGAACACTGAAGCTTCTGGATAGTAAAGTGTTTCTCGAAAGCAAAGCAAATGCAAATTTATAGTGAGGTAAAGAAACAACTAGAATTACCACCTCGAAGTTGTATGATGCCAACCGGTCGAGTTGCGGTTTATATTCATGCCTTTCTAGACTCAAATCAAAAAAATTTGGTGAAGATTTTCAGGGAAATTGTCACAGTTTCAAGGTGGACACTAAACCTGACCTTTGACCTTCTGGATACAAAATGTCATTACTTCATCATTTTATCCTGTTAGATGTTCGTGTCAGATTTGCTCCCAATTAGCCAAATAATTCTTGAGTTACAGCCAGAAATGTGTTTTGTGATGTCGCAGTGACCTTTGACCTTTGGAACCCAAAATTGGATAACTCTACCCTTAAATCCAAGTCAACGTTTGTGCCTCATTTGAAAAATTGCCCAAAGGGGGTTTCTGAAATATTTGTTTAATGAACGGGATGAATGAATGAATGAATGGGACCAACATGGTGTCACAGTGACCTTTGACCTTCAAAATCTAGTCATTTCTTCTTTTTAGTCCAAGTGAACATTTGTGTTTGAAATGATGCGACCGACGTGATGTCACCGTGACCTTTGACGACCAAAATTCGAACCAGTTCATCTTCAAATCGGAGTAAACGATTGGGCCAAATTTCAAGAAACTTCCTCGGGGCGTTCTAGACAACGGGACGGATGGATAACCAGAAAACAAAATGCCTCCGGTCATGAAAACCAAATGCTCCGTTTCCTTTGGTGACTCTTAGATATGAATCATGCCTTGACGTGCTGCAGTTTCCTCGGACAGACGGACGACACGAACCCGTCGTGTGCGTCCCGTCGGTCCGAGCGCACGACATGTGATGAGCACACGGTACCAACATCCTGTCTTGGCCTGCACAGCTGATTGGTCACGTACGACCGTCTAATCTAATCCCGCTGCTAATTTCTCCTCTCTGAACCGAGATTGGATCGTGTGACTCCTCAAACAACCGAAACCAAACAGTTTCGGGGGCGGGCGGGGGGGGCGGGGGGTGGTGGTGGTGGGGGTGGTGTTACTCGATGCCTCCGCCGCCTCTCAAGGCTGGGTGGGATTTTCAGCGGAGGCGACGGGGATTTGTGGGCGCCAGGCTGGATGCAACACCTCCGGGGTTATATAACGGATGAGTCCGGGTCAGGGGCGAGTTCTTTTTTAGTTTTATTTTTTTTTAACGCTTTATTCTATTTTCTTTACAAAAAAAAAATGTCACGGAGGAAGACAAAACATTTTCAGTACGGTTTTCCTTTGCACATTCAGTCGGAGGTTTTGCCAGCTCGAGGTCTGTTTACGAGCTTTTTCGGCCATTTCGCACACTCGATCGGTCGACTTGTTCAGGTTTCACGGAGATTCCACAGATCTGTGGAGAGAGTGGGTCAAATTTTAGCCCCCCATATAAACAACCCTTAATCGTAAAATCATATTATATCTCATTTATCTGGTTGCGCTGATTGAGTCTGATTCATTCCGGGTTCCTTCTGCCCTAATTTGCATATCTCACACCTCTAAATATCTCTCGCTGCCATCTGTCTCACACTCTAACTCTCTCTTGTCTCTGTGACATTTGGCGAGCAGGACGGGGATTGTGTTGTTGCCACCTGCTGTTGTCTGTCAGAGGTGTCTTGTGGGTAATTGTACATCAGGCTCAGAGCGAGTCTCGGGCAGAGGCTTGCAGGAGATTAGCTGCTGACCCAAAATGCGAGCCGACAGCTGGGGAGTTCGAGGCGGCCGTCTACGTGTTTGTGTGTGTGTGTGTGTGTGTGTGTGTGTGTGTGTGTGTGTGTGTGTGTGTGTGTGTGTGTGTGACACACACCAGTTGAAATATTATTTTATCATATATAATCGCTCGTTTGATCGCATTTGCTCTCGATTGACGTCCCAAGCACTACTCTGGCCCAGCTGCATTAGGCATTTTTGATTTTGGCCACAAACTCACAAACTTGTTTTGAAACCTCCAGTCTGGCCTTTTGTTCATTACCATCTTTGGAATGACCGTATTTGGACGAGGTGGGGAGGAGCAAGAACCAAAAGGCACTATGCCCCGCCCACCTATACAAGCAAGCTAACCTGACTGCACCAGGCAAAATTAATCCATCCAGACACGCCCCCTAAACATCGCTGTGCTGGAGGACTAATATCTAATTCATGTGAGCCAGCCCTACTGGCCCTCGGTGGTATTGCAGCTTAAAGCACTTCCACACTTGGCTTCACTTGTTGGACCTTGAGTCGATTTTTATATGTATTTTAAATATACGCTTACATATTTTATACATATTTGGTCCGATTTTTCTAACTTTATAAACACAATTTGTAACTTTTTGGCTGAACATGTCATAACGTATTTTGAATGGAAATGTTTCAAGGGTTGATTATACTGTAAACATACAATAACAACAATAAGGACGTGTCTTTGTTCATTATTTTATGTACTTCACCAAATTCAGAACACAGAGAATACATTTGTGTGTGTGTGTGTGTGTGTGTGTGTGTGTGTGTGTGGAGAGTTTTAACGAACGCGCCTCTGAACTTGGACAAACGTCACGTGACCCCGAGAGACTTGTTTCTTGTGGCGTTGGCTTCGAGGAAAGACTCGCCGTGCTGCTGTGTGCCCACAACAAACACAGTGTCTTAAGAGTTGTGAAACCTGAGTGCAGTGTGTGCATGATGACTCTGTGTGTGTTAGTGTGTGTGTTAGTGTGTGACTCAGCTGTTTCTCCACTGCCGGAACCGATTCAGACGTGACACGAGGGCAGCCGAGCCAATCAGATCGCTCGGCAACGGAGGGGGGTGTGCTTCACAGCGACCCCTCCGATTGGACTTTGGGTTTGACCGGAGGAAAACAACACAACAACCCAGCTACGAGTGTGTCACCACAGTCAAGCGATGTCATTAAGTCATACATACCAGAATGAGAGTCAAAAATGTTCCAAAACCTTAAATATTTGTGGATTTTCATCTTTAAAAAAAACAACGTAGAATTTTATTTATTTGTTGAGAACTTTGCTACGAAATTCATTATGCAGTCCTTATAAATTGTGTAAAACTCTACCAAAGAAGATTTTTATTAAAAGTGCCGGGCAAAACAAGAAATATCAGAACTGGTAAAACCAAGGTTGGACATTTTATGTTGAAGTGTTCAGCCTCTAAGCTTTTACTTTGAAGGATTGCAAGTAGAATCCGCCTCGAAAGGATCTGAGCCGCAAAAGCAAAGCTCTCAATTTGTGTTCCTGTCCTCACTTTCCAAACCAAATTGAAATGTTTCAAATATCGTATAAATATAATTTCCAATTTCATTTTGGGGAGCAGTTTCCTGCACTGGCAGATTTTCTTCTTTTTGAAGTGGCACAACCAGTTACGGTGTCCAACCACGTCGGACTCCATATTAATAACTCACACTGTGGGGTACGACCTAAAAGTTATATCACAAAAGAAAATGTCGCCTTTACTTGGATATATGTAATCGCCTCTTCAATTTGTATATCTCATTGGCTCATTTTATTTGATTTATTTAATCAATTATTCATTTTATTTGAGCCAATGGTAAATACGTTCGTTTGCATTTTTGTTTATCAGTCATTTTTTTTATAGGTTGAAGGATGAGTTGTTCAAATAGCGAGTTTTAGATGTAACAGTTGGACACTCGGGCTCTCTGATAACGTCGCATTGCCCCAAAAAATGTCCAATTAATGTGTAAAAAACGGTGTCATCAGCGTAGAGAGGACGTAGGGTCAGTCTCAAGGCGGGCGGGGGAGGGAAGGGGGCACACGTCACCTGTCACCTGTCCGTCCACGTCCACATGACACATGACGAGGTGTGTTTTGGAGGTGGCCCGGGGTGTTGTTTGTTGGGGGTTGAAGCAACCCCGCCCACCCCCACCCTCAGCCCCATCCGTCTGCACTCCCGATGGCTGCCGGGACTGGAATGTAGTGTGTGTGACCCGGTTATTTTTAGACGAGGTCGCTTGAAATGCTCAAACGGGGGCTTCATTGAGGATAAACACAAGTTCGCTCTCGCAGAGCGTGTCACGTTAGAAAATAACCCGAGCGTCGCTCCAACCTTCTCGTTAACCCGCCGGGGGGAAAAGACGAAGCCTTTCCCGCGTTCCCCCGCCAAGGTATCACCTACCACCCGCTGCTCCGCCGTTCTCGGCTGCCTTCGAGTAGTGCCGTCCCAAAGGGTACCCGAAGCTCTCCAGATGTCTCCCGACGATCGCGGCGCAGGACTGAGGTACGACTGTGTGATTCACGGAGAGGAAGCCAGAAAAAGGATCAACGACTGTTTTTTTTCTCAGATCACATTCAAATATTAGCATCTCTCCTTTTTTTTTTAAGGCTGGTGGTAATTAGCCAGTTGGGACGGTTGCTGGTTTTATTTAGGGTTTTCTGGTGAATGGAAAAATTGTTGCGGTGCTTAAAATTCTTAAAAAGGGTTGGAAAAAGCAAGGTTTCTCCCATCGCTTCTAACTGAAGGAATAACTCTCGAAAGAAAAATGCTAGATGAGAAAGGTTGTTTCTTCTTTGTAGAGATGTAGGTCAACTTAACCTTTAAGACTCGTGAAGATATCATCCTTGTTCTTGTTTACGTTTTGATTGTGAAATCATTGTTTGAATGTAATTTCTGAAACTTATCGAGCCTTTGGCTTAACGTCGGTCCACTTAAACTGACAACACGGACCGGACCCGCTCGGTGAAGCGGTGCGCGTTGTTGGGGGGACGGGACGCGGAAGAGGTTTCTGTGGTAAATACCCACGCAAAACAGGTTGGGTAAACATATTTACACCCCCTCCCTCCCTCCTCCTTCCCCCTCGCGAGTGGGAAGAACAGGGATGTTTTTGTCGCCATTCCTGGCATTGTTTTGCCTCGCTCTATTTTTAAAGTGCAGTCGCCGGGCTTGTTAGAGGCTCAGACACGGCGCTCCCCCGTGTTGTTTCAGAGATTACTGATCGGGTATAAAAGTGATACCCCCCCCCCCCCCACCACCACCACCACCCCCTCTCTTCTTCCCCCCCCTCTTCCCCCCCACCAGCTGCTCGCCAGTCGCCGCCGCTCTCGCCGCCCAGCCTCACGGTCCTCTGACTTTGACCGTGTTTCTGTCAGAGTGTTGACTTAAGTCTTCATACTGTGGCGTGGAAGAAAAAAACAAAAACCCGCCTTGATTGATTGATGACACACCGGTGTCACCGGGGGGTCAGTGACGATCTGGAGAAATGAAACGTGATATATTTTCTTCTCGGTATCTGAAGTGTTTGAGGCTATTTTTGAACAGGTTGTTCTGGATAACTGTTTTAAAGTCAAAACATGTTCTTGCGAATGTTTCACAGTAAAAGCCTTGAACTCTTTCTGTTTACTGAAATGCTAAAAGGCTTTTAATTTGAAACAGAAACAGGAAGTATTGAGTTCGTATCAACGGTGTCAACAGGCAAACGGGGGCGGATCAAAACCAGACAAATGAATACGCTTTAAAAAAAAAGTTGTCAATACGGCGTCCAGCACTACGCCCGTGGTTATAACATTAAAAAGTACCATGAATGAGGTCTCATTTCTCGTATTTTTATGTTATTTTATCAGAAAATTCTCCCCGTCAATACTAACCTAACAACAAGATGAGCTGACGCCATGTAAACTGAAACAATGACTGACAGCAGAAAGCAGAAGTGAAAGTCCTGTGTGCTACTCTGTGCTAAGCCAATCCTCTGATTGCGGCAATACCTTAAAATGTGTAAGGTTTTCTGACCGCGCGATTTTTGTGTCATGAACGCTGGAGAGCGAGCGAGTCAACTTGCAGCGGTTTGAACAGCCTAGAAACCTCCGGCAAGTCTAAGATTTTAGATTTTTGTTCGTGCAACATCATGCAAATTATCGACACTTTCTTCAACTTCAATGCTTCCCAAGAAAGGTTCAAAACCTGGCCTCACGTGGCCGAGGCCAAAAAAATAGACCATTCTGGATTCCATCCAAAAAATATAATGAATTGAAGAGATGACACGAACGTATTGGCCAAGAAGTCTCCGCTTCTCTCTGTAATGCTGGATTGGCATGAAGGAATTACCTGATCAACAAGTTTTGCGACTCTTTCCAGGGAACCGTCTGTCTTTCGTGGAACGGACAAATCGTGTCCGTCCGTCTCTACTGCTATTCTTGCTTCACAGTGTCACCGTCACATGTTCAGCCCATCATGTTCTCTGGAAAACCGGCCTCCAACTGGGACATGTGCCTGGAAGTGGAGTAGGGGAGCAACGGGTTGTCTTCTGGTCATGAGGGTTATGTGAGACGTGGCTGGGTGTTTGAGTCAGGTGGGTTCACATGAGATATATAGCGGCGCTTCTCGTGGCCTCTCGTGTTCGTTACCTAGCAGCCCGGCATGATTGCGTGACTACGGGGGGGGTCATTGGGGGTAGGAAAGGTGATGAGGGAAAAATTTATTTGGCTCAACAGGTGGAGTTTGGATGGTTTCATTTGTCTCCTTTAGAAAACTCCACACCCGAGTTTTGAAAACCCTCACGGTAAATCTGCCACGAAGCACTTATTCTTTTAACTTTAAAGGTTCAAAACAACTTCATTTCGAAGTTCTGTTTATAAGACGGTGAGAATGAAAGGTGCATGTGGCCGATAAACAGCTGTGCGTGGGGGGAGGAAAAAGCGACCCGAGTACAGGGCATTGCTCAACAGGATTTCCATTTATTAGCGGCTGCCGACGAATGCTAATTTGCACCACTTTGAATGCCAAAATTTTTCCTCGGGAGCTGCCAGCGAGAGGGATAATTTCTGGAATGTGTCCGAAACACCACAGCGAATCAGATCTCTTCCTGGAAATGGAAATAATACACTTGTAATACACTTATCCACCAAGTCCTTTAGGTTCTTTATCAGAACGAAAGGAACAGGTTCGGTTGACTCGCTCTAATAAACCTTGACATGGAGCTCACTGGGATTCAATGTGTTGCCCCGCAGAGCCACCAGGCCACGGCACTTATCCTCGTCGTGGTAGTTAAGCCACCCCACCCCCCGCCCCCCATCCAACAATGTTTACTACACCGGGGTCAATGAGGGCGAACCGGTCTCACACCTGAGGCCGACTCAGTGCGTTATATAATGAGCAGCACGTCGATTATGTTTTTTAGGCTCTACACAAAAGCAGTATTTGTGGAGTAAAGCGAGCGAGGGCTAAGCTGAATTGAGATAAACTAAAATTGGATTGAATAGTAGGTTTCGAAAGGTTTAACGGCACTTTCGGTGTTCAAATGATCCGATCGGTCCTAAATTCATCCCGCGGCAGGGCAACGGGCCCAAACGACAAACCGGGACCGTCTGGATTACATTACGAGAAGAAGATTACAAGAACAGAGGAAAAACAACGAGAGTTCAGAAGAGCTGTGGCGATTTAAAAACAACCTGCCTGCCGGGTACCTGGAAAAACTGGTGGTGGCGCAGGCGTACCGACCGAGGAGAACCGGTCCTGTTTATGCCATATTACGCAGACGATACTCAGCTGTACCTGACTCAGCTAAATGAGCTTTCCTGGAAAATTGCTTTGCTGCTTTTTAGAATTAAATGGCAGGAAATGTTTTTTCTTTTTTTAGGTAAATCCTTGTTATAATCCCAGAGCACACTTTCTGCCTACGCTTTAGCACTCCAGCTCAGCATGTGGTACCCGTCGCCAAGACCCACGGAGCTATTTTAAGCCTTTTCGTCCACTGACAGTACCGGATCGGCTCGACTTTACTCGCTTTTAAGGGGGGGTTGTCCATTGTTATTGGATGGTATCTGGTACCTGCTGCTATTTTTAGTGTGGTCTCCGTTGAGGTTCCAACGGATTTTCTTTCGAGGTGCAGACTCACGGAAGTTTCTTCAGGTTTTTGCACACATCAAGTGTTTAACGAAGCCGGTCTCGCCTTGATCTCCGCTCCCCCACCGATACGTGTTCCTGCACGGCTTCAGGTCGCCCAAAAAACGTAGCCGCCAGACTCTCAACCAAATCTCGAAAGGGTGATCATATCTCTTGTGTTTAAGCTTCTCTTCGTTGGCTGCCTGTCTACTTGAGAATTGATATTTAAGATTTTACTCTTGACTTTTAATGCCTTGCATGGTATGAAATAGAGCTTCTAAATCATTTTCTCACCAGCTCGTGCTTTAGGATCCTCCGATGAGGGTCTGTTAGCTCTTCCCAAAATCCAATCTGAAGACCAGGGATATAAGTGCCTTTTCATTTTGGGCTCCAATTCTTACTCATAAGATCATACGCATACTCGACAATTGCCTTTCTGCTTTTAAAATTGTCTTTCAAGACTTACTTTTACCATTTGGCCTTTACTTAGCTGCTTAACATATCTGTTATTTTATCAGTTATTTCATGTGTAACTTTTAATCGTCCTTGTTTGTGAAGCACTTTGTGACGGTACCTTTAAAAAGTCCTTTATAAATATAGTTATTATTGTTATTATTGGCTCCTGATTTACGACAAAATCTACCACAGCGTTATCACAATCTATAAACCTATATCATTTTACGGTGTGTGTTGTCATGGCGGCCAACCTGAGCTGGTTAGCTGGCAGGAAACTCCTTCGCTGTCGTGGTAACCTGATCTCCACGGTGATTTCGCCCGAGCTGTTTCCAGGACAGCTGCTTTCACAGGACGTGTGGTTTCCATCAGCTGGATTTAAATTTAGTACATTTAATGTGATGAACCTTATTGAGACATTTACCGAGGCGACTATTACACTTTTTTTTTTAATTAATTTGGTCTAAACATTTGATTTAGATTCGACATTTTATCTAGGAAATAAGCGGGTATGTCATCCTCGAATTCAAAGAAATTAAATTGTTGAGTGTTCCAATCATGTTTTTCCATCAAGCTTGTTCCAACTCTTAAAAAAATTGTTTTACACTCAGAGAAATACTCAAACACAAACTTTAATATAGTGTCACTTTTTTATTTATTTTTTCCTGTGATGGAACAAACACACTTTTTATAGAAGTATTGTAGATCTCTCGTGCATTATTTTATATAAACTCAAACAACTTTTGATTTCTGTGAAAACTCTGCATTATTTGTCTATTTTCATTTCTTTTTTTTCTTTTTTTTGCTTTGCAAAGAGGATCAGCGAAGCGAACTTTCGAGCCCGTTGGGCTGCAGATAGTGGAACAGAAAGCAGCCGAGAGAGGAAGCATACCTCACCTCACACTCTTATCTATTTATCACACATGAGCGGCACCTGTGACTCTCATAGCTGTTTTATGTGAAGTGAGCGCGAGGTCTGATAGTAGAGCTTAAATAGGACATGATGTTTGGGAAACCCTCCCCCTCCCGCTACAGGGGAAAGTTTCATACCTCACCAGGTGCTACCGCACGGAAAGCACACCGACATCCCTATTCCCATCTCCCACCTGTCCGGGGTAGTCATCTGGCCGAGGTTATTCGTGCTCCTTAATTTAGACGATGACATTTGCGTCGGAATGATTTTTTATTTACCTCAGATTTAATTTTATTGGCCGAGTAGAATTTCAAGCCTCCAAATACACAATGCAAATGCCTCTCTCGGTCGATGTTGATCCTATTTTTTGATGCAGAGTCACCGCATAGTTTGCCAGTCATTACAAGGTGACCGTGTACATGTAGCAACAAGTCAAGTCACTTTATTTTATACAGCAAATTTGAAGAAAAAAAAACAGATCAAGAGGACAGTTTTAGGACGGATGTTCTCAGATTATCCGGTGGGGACTAAAAATGAGAAACCAAAGCGTGGCTCCATTTGTTCCTGGTCGTAGAGGGAGAGGAGGCCAGTGAGCGACAGCTGAAACTAATCAGGCAGACACAGAGGCAGGAAGTGAAGTAGACCAGGAGACACGTGGGGGTGAGAGACTACAAAGTAAAACAGGAAACAAAAGACTTGAGTATTGTGGAAGTATTATTCTACTTACTGTAGAACCTGCGCGACTACTACGACTACTCAGATGGAGTGAATGTCTAAAACTCAGAATTACTGGGATATTTTTTCGGGAAATAAGAGAAATAATCCCTGTTGTGATGATGGACTCGGACAAGGCAAGTAGATAAAGTTGAGTGTCGCCTGCATAGATTGTGACAGTCGCACAGCACCAGTAAATGATCTTCATTGTAATATCTTGGTTTGTTTTCGCCAACCAGCCACCGAATCTCCTTTTTTTGTTGTTGGGAGGTTTAAAATGAGTTATCTTGTGTCTCTGTAGCTGGGAGATCATCGATCCGGGCCAAGACAGCCGGTCCGGGACCGAACCTCAACTGGGCGACTCGCTCAAACTCTTCCTCCAGGAGACGTCGGCTTTCAAACAGCAAAACCCAGGCAAGGTGAGGCAGAGACGGGGCCAACGTCTTCAGACTAACCGGAGTCGGACTCTCAGGCTGAGTAGAGGCATTCATCTTGCTTTTAAACTTTAAAAAAAAAAGTTGAAATAAACATATTTCAAACAGTAAAATGATGTGAAGCTATATCTCGGTCATTTCTAAATATATCTTGTTATTTTTTTTTCTTATCTTAAAATACATATTCATGCGAATTGACCAGCTTATTAAAAGATAATGAATAAACTAGGAAAATGCCTTACAAAAATGCGATACGACTGTTAACGTCTGTGTTTGGAGGTAAAGGTGGAAGTCACCTAGCTTAGCTTAGCATAAAGACTTGTTTTTGTTTTTTTTCTCTTCTAGTTCTGTCTGCTGGTTTGCAGTTTGTGCACCTTCTTCGCTGTCTTAGGACGCTACATTCCAGGGATTGTTATCTCATATGTTCTCGGTGAGTCGACTTACACGAAAAGGTTCATTTTGATTACCGGGAAGAAAATAACGCTTAAATTAAAGTTGTCTGGATTAATGAGGTCATAGCACTTGAATGAGATGTATAGCAGTCTGTCATCGGCATCACTTAAATCAGTGCCATCGTAGCAATTAATTAATAAAGATTGTGAAGATAGATTCTAACCACAGATATGATGATTATCAAAGATTGTGCCTCAACACGGTGAGCAAAACACTCTGCAAATGAAGATCAAAATGACTGTTCAGTGTGTTTTTATGGCACGGTAGGCTGCAAACGAGTTTTCTTTTATTCTCTTTGAATGTTTTTCTGAAGTGCTGGGCGTCTTCCTGTGGCCTCTGATTTCCTCTCATGAGGTTGGTTTGTGGCTGGAGCCAGTTCTGCAGAAGCTGGACTTTGGCATCGGGGAGTTTTTTCAGAAGATCAAAAAGAACCATGGTAAATATTCTTCATATTCATATACAAGCTGTCAGCACAGCAGCGGTGGAAAAAAAAAAGCTTGAGTAAAAGTCTTATAATAATCTGTCATTTTCTTTGATATCAAATGTACTCGAGTATGAAAAAAAATGCTGGTGATCAGAATATTTGAGATTTATGAAGAAAAAAAAAAGCTTTTAATCACTGTTATATTCTATTTATCTGAATATTGTCAATGATTCTCAGCCCTGTTTTTTTTTTTTTTTACTCCTTTCAGAGAAGAGACTCCTGCAGGCTCAGACTGAGAGAGAGGGCATCGAGTCGGATCTCTCCTCGATGTTCCCCAAGGTCGGCTGATCATCTTCTCGTCTCTCAAATCTAATTACGCCTGTGTTGACTGACACGGTCCAGTTTAAGCAAACGAAATCCAGCTCACATGATTCACATCAAGCAATCGAGGGTCTGTGCCAAACTTGATGCCAAAAACAAACAAAAACTGCTTTTTAGATTTCGTTCTTCAAGCAGAAATACCTCGTTGCTGTGCGATTACTTCTACTACTTACTAAGTTATTGCATCATCATGCTGCACTTCATTCACATGCAACAGGAACTTGTTGTATATCCTTATTTCCAGAAAATATCGGTAACTTTGTAAGAAGATTTCAGCAACAATTCTTGTTGTTTGGTGTCATAATTGTCATAATTTAACAAATTTTCTTTTTCTAAATCATTTTGTCTTTTAACCATTAACACGTTGCTTTTTAATGTATTTTTTTAAATTCCTACTTTAAACTCACCTCTGCATATTACAAAATAAGATGTTTTTTGTGGCTCCGCCCACTCAGGTTTGAGTCCAACCAATTAGCAGCTCCGTCCTGTTTTTAATTTGTTGGCGATGTAAAATCTGACGTGTTTCGCTCCCACAGCTCGACTCCACGGCGTGTAAAGAAATGTCGGTGTCGGACACAGAAGTGTCGGACGTGACGTGGACGGACAACGGTACTTTCAACCTGTCGGAAGGACACACGCCACAGACTGAGAACTCGGAGGGTACGTTGTGTCAGCGTGTCGCGTCCTGCTCGCACTTACTTTATTTCCTGTTTTACAAATAACTTGTTTTTACCTTCGAACTCACAGACCTCGACAGAGAAGAAGTGTTCGCCGGTGGCCTCCCAGAATTCCCTTCACTTGACAACGGCGCGACGACCAACGGCGACGACGACGACGACCTCAGCCTCGGCCTTCCCTCGCCTCCACCTCAGCCCCAGCAGCCGATCAAATCCAAGCCTCCTCCACACAGAGACCAACCCATCGACAAAGCCCTCGAATTGGTCAACCAGATGGCAGGCGACGTCATCACCGCCGCGGTCGCCGCCGCCATCCAGGAGAGAATAGAGGCGGCGGTCGGCTTCGCGGCGGCGAGCGAAGACGCCGAGCGGTCGAGACTCCGGGAGTCCAGCAGGCTGCTGGAGCTCACCGAGGAGTCGGACAGCGAGGTGGAGGACTTTGAGCTGCTGGACCAGTCGGAGTTGGAGCAACTGGAGGGGGAGCTGGGGCTCGGAGAGGGGAAGGCCAAGGCCAAAGAAGAGGACGCCGCGGCCGACAAGCCGGCCTCATCGGGATTCTTCTCCAAACTCCTCAGACGCCACTGAGTGACGAAAAGCTGGGGGCCGCGGGGAGGGCGACGGGTCACGGAGGACACGTAGAGGGGAGACGGAGGTCTTGTGGTCGCGGATGACTTTTTTTTTTTTTAATTTCTCTTTTTTCCTGCAGAGCTAATGAGCTACATTTAAAAAAAAAAACTAAAATCAGATCAGTTGGGTAAATACGGAAAGCGATGTCGCTTCGATCAATAACAGCCAAGCCTAATGTCGAGGTCAGACGACACGCGGGAACCGAAAATGACCAGCGGGTGGTGCTGTTGCTTGAAATTGTTAACTGCGGTACCGATGCTGAGCATTAAATTTAATTACACAGTCTCGAAGAGGTGCGAGCGCGTAGGACTTTAGACAGAAGACGAAAAAAAACTTCTTTTCCATTTTGTAAATTCGTGTTGGTTTTTTTTCTGCATTTCGACCCACAGGATGAAAAAAAACGAGTCAAATCACAGGAATAATTTAAGACTCTCAACGTAACACACTGGCCGTTATGAAATACAACAACAAAAAAACATTGTGTAGTCTGATCTCGGCAGAACAGGCTGTCGATTGGTTGCGGACAAAATCGCCTGCTCTTGATTTTTAATCGGTTTTAGTCAGTCGCCATGGTTACAAGCAGCTGGAGGTCACTTTAGTATTTATAAGCATCATATCAACACTTGGTATCGACTAGTATCACTTAGTTGTGAGCAGATTTAAGTTTTTATTTGCGTATTTGTGAACAACTTTTACGCGCATCTTGTGCTGCTGCTTAAATTATAAATGAGTGATTATTAAGAAATTGCAAGACAAAGTATATTTATTAACTGCTTATACACATTAACAAATCACGTACACAGGTTTTACTTACTTAATAATTAAATGCTTTCAGCCATATTTAGAGTTCTTGTAGCGGACAGTTTTCTTAGTTGGAAAGAAATACTGTATTAATACATATTATGCATAAAATACATAAATACTAAACAATAAATAATGTATTTTTATGTTTTGATCAAATTAGAAAACCCTTCATATTGTTGCCACAGTGTTAAATTCATTATCAGTCCTTTATTGTCTGTTTAAAATATTTGTTATATCTGCTTACAATTAAATTATAGTGTCTCACAAACCATTTGATAGATATTTAATGCTTAGAAATGCTAAAAGGAGGTAAATTTCAAAACTTTTAAAATTTGAATCCCAGCCTGAATGTATATCTACATTACTTCTTAAATTCTAGTTTTTCTGTACACAAAATGTACATTTTACCCGTGAGGTGAAGTCAGACGTCGTTCATGTGTAACACAACTAGCTGGATTTAGTTGCAAAACCCTCCAACCACTGCTGCTACAACACAGACCTGTTCACGACACAGCCAACACTCGTACAACTACATTACCCAGAATGCACACAGACACGACAATCACTTTCGTGGCCATCAAATCATCGCCAATACTCTAATAACTGTTTATGGTTCGATCAAGAGTTAAAAGAAGGTTTTTATGTTTTATTATTGACTTTTTTTGAATTTTTTATGTAACTTTTTTTTTTCACGAAACATTTATGTAGTCGAGGGACTTTTATTTTATTACAACATGCAGCAGGTCTCAAAATTACTATGCATGGTAATCTCTTTTTGAGACATAAATATGTTTAAACATAAAACTAACTTTCCTTCTAGTTCACAGATTTTTTTTTTTGTGGCTCGCTTTTGGTTCCACAACCTCGTAACAAGTCAAAATAACGAAACCAAATTTTTATTTTAAGCTGTGACATATGGTCACTATTGTCTAACCATTGTTTCACGAGTTGTTTGAGCTTCCTGCTGGGAGGCACGGTCTGTTTTCAGTGAATGTTTCCCAGAATGCCTTCACCCTATTAAAAAAACAAAACACATAACAGTTACATTCCTACAAAGCCGCGACACAAAACCCAAAGTGAAAAAAGGCTTCTGTCCACTTCTGTATCATCTCATACAAAATTTACAAACCATTTTGTCTGTTTTCATCACTAAGACATGATGATACATGGCCCAGTTAAATCTGGCTCAAACTACTTTTGACCACTAGAGGGCGAAAGGATCCCAAAGTAAACTCACAGCAGTGGGCATTCAGCTTATCACAATGTGTTACTGTATATAAATATGGATTTAGCTTTTAGGTCTGACTCTGACAAGGGAGGCCAATACAGAACTGCCAAAAAGTGCAATACCACCGAGGGCCACTAGGGGTTGGCTAAAAAAAAAAAAAAAAATTTTTTTTTTTTTTTTTTTTTTTTTTTTTTTTTAAAAACCCACCTCTGGCTCCATATAGACTCCCATTCAACTTCTCTCATGAAATACAAAGATAGTATTTTTTTCCACAAGTCATTATGGTGTCCATAATTAGATATTAGGCCTTAAAAAATGGTATGTCTTTGTCTGTTTGATTGACAGTCAAGTTGTGTGTGGATGCGCACTTTTAAAATTTTAATCTCAGTAAAGGCGCCGAAAGCGTCCAATCAAAAACGAGCAACCTTGGGCTTCAGGAGGAAGAGACACTAGACCGAGTTTAAAAACAATCCTGAATGCAGTTACCGGCAATGAAAAAGACCCAAACGGTCCCCAAATATCAAGCAGCCTGATGATCGACCAATTGAACATTTTTGTTATTTTACCGACACTCTAAAGTTCATGATGATGATGATGATGATGCATCAGGTCAACTCAAAGTACACATGGGACTCTGTTCTTTGCATGATCCAAAATTAGACTTAGATCAAAATGTAGTTTTTTTTATTTATTTTTGAGATGGTGTATTTCTATTTGCACCTTAATTATAATTTTTTTTATTTAACAACGCACCTACAGGTCTACTGTGTCGAGTACCAGCCGTGGATTCAGCAAATGCTCGTAAAGAAAGACTCGGCTGTTTCTTTCACATGCCTTTTTTCTTTCTTTTTTTATGATAAAGACACACAGCAATGTATAATCCTCTTGAATGAATCATGTAATGCCTTGTCTTAGCGTAAGATGACAACAGAAATACATGTTTGTCAGTGCCTAACGCGACTTTGTAGTGGCTGCAGTTCATTTTTAGCTCATGTGTTAATAAGGCGCAGAAACGTTCCCAACGTTTAAGGCTTCACTAAATAAAGATCTAATCATGTGTCAGACCTCTAATTTTCATTTACCCTCTGGTGTATCGTGGTGGCTTCCCATGAAAAGTGAGAAATCATTCGAACAGCCGGTACAAAACGATGTTAGTGGATCAGAACCAAAACGCAGAAACAAAATGTAATTTTATGTCACAGCAACGTCAATAAAATGTTGTAAAGCGCTCTGTAGCGTCATTTATTCGACCTCAGCTGAGCATGAGTATTGCCTCGTGCCCGAATGCCATTTTGGACATCTGTAATAAGAATTATGACGAGTAATGATGCCGTAGAAGTACTGCAGATATATTTACGTACATATCTATGTAAATGCCCTCAACAAAAGTATAAACTTCTTTTTGCTCTTTTTTTTTCACGACTTGAAGTAAAACTCTTCTTTGAATGCGCAAAAAAAAAGTTTATTTCTCTTTATTTACGGTCCAATTCTCTCGATTACTGCACAGATACGCCTCCGACTGGTCGCAGTGAAAGGCCTCTCTAAAACGAGCAGCTTAATCACGCAACAGGATGCCGCAGACGTCGCAGGTTTTGAACCAGTCGGCGGGCCCACCGCGGGAAGGTTTCGCCAACAGCCGTGAACTGAACGTTGATTTCATCGCCCACGAGCCTTCTTCAACGTCGTTTTGGAGAATTTGCGTCCCGACCGGCTTCACCTGCAAACAGCTGCGTCGTATTTACCGCGGACAACGAGGAGAGTCCGTATAAACGGCGCCCTCTTGTGGCATTCACGAGAGATTTTCTATACGGACCTAAACGGAAACGTCAGCGGTCGCGGAAGTTCATTTTTTCCATCGGATGTTAATATTGTATAAGTGTATATTATCAAAACTTAGATAATAGCCCACGTCTGAGGAAAATGTTGATCTTCCCAACGGCCTCAACTTTTCTCTCATTCACATGACGTAAAATTTCATGATTGCTTGATTAAAAGAGAAACAGGGAACTTGGATAGAAAAAAAAAAAAGTTGACGAGTTGTTGTTTCGAAAGGGGAAATGAGTTGTGTTTTTTAAAAGGGTCACAAAAACAAGATCTCTCTCTAATCGTGCAGTCTGATAACCCTCCCTCTTCCTTCTGCTCTCAAACTCAGCAGCTCCAGTGGCATTTCCTTGTTCCCTCCTTCAGATCTGCAGCTTGAAGATGGGCGGAGCCAACATGGGTCGAGTCTAAGAGCTGATGTCCTCATTGGCTGCAGAGTCACATGATATTTATATCAGAGCTGAAACTAGTTTCACTTTTCAGTAAGTGAAACTCACACAGTCACTGCTGCTGAGAGGTGAAATGGAGCAGAAAGGAGTTCAGTTGGACCGAGAAACCTTCTCTTGTTCCATCTGTCTGGATCTACTGAAGGATCCTGTGGGTCTTAACTGTGGACACAGTTACTGCATGAGCTGTATTGAAACCCACTGGAATAAAGAGGATGAGAAGGAAACCTACAGCTGTCCTCAGTGCAGGCAGGCCTTCACACCGAGGCCTGTCCTGGTGAAAAACACCATGTTGGCAGCTTTAGTGGAGGAGCTGAAGAAGACTGGACTCCAAGCTGCTCCTGCTGATCACTGCTATGCTGGACCTGAAGATGTGGCCTGTGATGTCTGCACTGGGAGAAAACTGAAAGCTGTCAAGTCCTGTTTATTCTGTCTGGCTTCTTATTGTGAGAAACACCTTCAGCGTCATTATGATGTCGCTCCATTAAAGAAACACAAGCTGGTGAACCCCTCCAAGAAGCTCCAGGAGAACATCTGCTCTCTTCATGACGAGGTGATGAAGATGTTCTGCCGCACCGATCGTCAGATTATCTGTTATCTCTGCTCTGTGGATGAACATAAAGACCACGACACCGTCTCAGCTGCAGCAGAAAGGACCGAGAGGCAGAGAGAGCTCGAGGGGAGTCGAGGAAACGTCCAGCAGAAAATCCAGGACAGACAGAAAGATGTGAAGCTGCTTCAGCAGGAGGTGGAGGACATCAATCAGTCTGCTGAGAAAACACTGGAGGGCAGCGAGAAGCTCTTCACCCAGCTGATGAGTCTCCTCCAGGAAAGAAGCCGCGATGTGAAGCAGGAGGTCAGATCCCAGCAGGAAACCCAAGTGAGTCGAGTCAAAGAGCTTCAGGAGAAGCTGGAGCAGGAGATCGCTGAGCTGAAGAGGAAAGACGCCGAGCTGGAGCAGCTCTCACACACAGAGGATCACAACGAGTTCCTGCACAACTACCCCTCAGTGTCAGCACTCAGTGAGCCTACAGACTCATCCAGCATCCATATCCGTCCTCTCACCTACTTTCAGGATGTGACAGCAGCTGTGTCAGAGGTCAGAGATAAACTACAGCAAGTTCTGGGTGAAGAATGGAAGAAGATCTCAGTGTCAGTGAATGAAGTGGACGTTTTACTGTCACAACCAGGACCAAAGACCAGAGCTGGATTCTTAAGATATTCACAAGAAATCACACTGGATCCAAACACAGCATACAGATACCTGTTATTATCTGATGGGAACAGAAAAGTAACAGTAATGAATCATGATCAGTCTTATTCTGATCATCCAGACAGATTCATTGGATGTTGTCAGGTCCTGAGTAGAGAGAGTCTGACTGGACGTTGTTACTTTGAGGTGGAAATGAGAGGAAGAAGAGTTGATGTAGCAGTCGCATACAAGAATATCAACAGAACAGGGAGCTGGAAGGAAAGTGGATTTGGACGTAACAACAAATCTTGGTCATTAGATTGTTCCAATAACAGTCTTTGGTACAACAACATTCAAACTCCCGTCTCAGGTCCTCCACCCTCCAGAGTGGGGGTGTACCTGGATCACAGTGCAGGTACTCTGTCCTTCTACAGCGTCTCTGAGACCATGACTCTCCTCCACAGAGTCCAGACCACGTTCACTCAGCCGCTCCACGCTGGACTTTGGTTTTACAATATTCATGACACTGCTGAGTTTTGTAATCTGATATAATCTGAAGTGTTTCAGGTTGCAGTGGGTTTAAATGCGTCTTCTGTCCCACAGCGTCTCTGAAATCATGACTTCGTGTCATTTCTTAATGCAAAGCTGAGCTCAACTAAACATGGGGTCATAATTTATGCAAAAATGTGCCCAATTGATCAAGTTGTATTGGCTGTTGGTGGCACTATTTACTTTGATCACTATTTGCATGCATCACGTTAAATCAGTGCTGCGCTGCGTAAGATTAAACGCGCCTCTCAATGAGTCTTTAAGCAGTGAAGATGGAGGAGGATTTCAGCACTCTGTGGAAAGACTGCGTGGCCAAATAGTGCAACAATTTAAGAATAATGTTCCTCAATGCAAAATTGCAAAGAATTTGGGGAATTTATGATCTACGGTACATAATATAAAAAGATTTAGAGAATCCAGAGAAATCTCTGCATGCAAGGGACAAAGGCCGGAAACCCATATTGGATGGCTGTGGTCTTTGGGCCCTCAGTGTAATATAACACAGACATGACTCTGGAATGGAAATCACTCCATGGGCTCAGGAACACTTCCAAAAATCACTGTCTGTGAACTGATCAGTTGGGTAAATATGGAAAGCGATTTTGCTTCAATCAATATCAGCCAAGCTTAATGTCGCGATCAGACGACACACGGGAACAAAAATGACCAATGAAATGATCAACGGCGGTACCGATGCTGCGCATTAAATTAAATTACACGGTCTCGAAGAGGCGACGGACGCAGGTGCATTTTTATTGATGGCAACTTGAATGCACAGACATATCATGATGCGATTCTGAGGCCCGTCGTCGTGCCATTCATCCGCCGCATGTTTCTGCGTTTGAACAAATTACCAAAATGTCATTCAAAAACGCTCGAAAGAAAACAAATACTTACTTTTCTCCATAGATGTGATTTAAAATTTTTGCAATCAAATTGATTGATTAAAAGAGAAACTGTGAACTTGGATATTAAAAACAAAAAGAGTTGACAACAGATGAGTTGAGGTGAACGATGTTTGGAATGGGGAAATGAGCTGTGGTTTTTAAAACGGTCACAAAAACAGGATCTCTATTCGTGCAGTCCGATAATCCTCCCCCTTCTTCCTGCTCTCAAACTCAGCAGCCAGTCTGTCCACATTTTTCGTTGTTCCCTCCATCAGAGCTGCAGCTTTAAGATGGGCGGAGCCAACATGGGGTGAAGTCTAAGAGCTGACGTCCTCATTGGCTGCAGAGTCACATGATATTTAAATTAGAGCTGAGCAAAAAAACCTCTCAGAGTCCGCTGCTGTTGCCGAGAGGGGAAATGGCGCAGAAAGGAGTTCAGCTGGACCGAGAGGCTTTCTGTTGTTCGATCTGTCTGGATCTACTGAAGGATCCGGTGGGTCTTAACTGTGGACACAGTTACTGCATGAGCTGTATTGAAACCCACTGGAATAAAGAGGATGAGAAGGAAATCTACAGCTGTCCTCAGTGCAGGCAGGCCTTCACACCGAGGCCTATCCTGGTGAAAAACACCATGTTGGCAGCTTTAGTGGAGGAGCTGAAGAAGACTGGACTCCAAGCTGCTCCTGCTGATCACTGCTATGCTGGACCTGAAGATGTGGCCTGTGATGTCTGCACTGGGAGAAAACTGAAAGCCGTCAAGACTTGTTTATTCTGTCTTGTTTCTTATTGTGAGAAACACCTTCAGCCTCATTATGATGCTGCGACATTCAAGAAACACAAGCTGGTGAACCCCTCCAAGAAGCTCCAGGAGAACATCTGCTCTCGTCACAACGAGCTGATGAAGATGTTCTGCCGCACCGATCAGCAGAGCATCTGTGATATCTGCACTGTGGATGAACATAAAGGCCACGACATCGTCACAGCTGCAGCAGAAAGGACCGAGAGGCAGAGAGAGCTCGAGGAGAGTCGAGGAAACGTCCATGTTTTTGACGTGAAGCTGCTTCAGCAGGAGGTGGAGGCCATCAATCAGTCTGCTGATAAAACAGTGGAGGGCAGCGAGAAGCTCTTCACCGAGCTGATCCGTCTCCTCCAGAAAAGAAGCCGCGATGTGAAGCAGGAGGTCAGATCCCAGCAGGAATTCGAAGTGAGTCGAATCAAAGAGCTTCAGGAGAAGCTGGAGCAGGAGATCGCTGAGCTGAAGAGGAAAGACGCCGAGCTGGAGCAGCTCTCACACACAGAGGATCACAACGAGTTCCTGCACAACTACTCCTCAGTGTCAGCAGTCAGTGAGCCTACAGGCTCATCCAGCATCCATATCCGTCCTATCACCTACTTTCAGGATGTGACAGCAGCTGTGTCAGAGGTCAGAGATAAACTACAGCAAGTTCTGAGTGAAGAAAGGACGAAGATCTTGGCGTCAGTGAATGAAGTGGACGATTTACTGTCACAACCAGAACCAAAGACCAGAGCTGGATTCTTAAGATATTCACAAGAAATCACACTGGATCCAAACACAGCACACAGACAGCTGTTATTATCTGATGGGAACAGAAAAGCAACACGAATGAATCAGAATCAGTCTTATTCTGATCATCCAGAGAGATTCAGCCAGAGGTGTCAGGTCCTGAGTGGAGAGAGTCTGACTGGACGTTGTTACTTTGAGGTGGAGTGGAGAGGAAGAGGAGTTTATGTAGCAGTCGCATACAAGAATATCAACAGGAAAGAGGGCTGGAAGAAAATGAGATTTGGACACAATGACAAATCTTGGGCATTACACTGTTATCAGAACAGGTTTTTGTTCAACAACATCAAAACTCCCGTCTCAGGTCCTCCATCCTCCAGAGTGGGGGTGTACCTGGATCACAGTGCAGGTACTCTGTCCTTCTACAGCGTCTCTGAGACCATGACTCTCCTCCACAGAGTCCAGACCACGTTCACTCAGCCGCTCCACGCTGGACTTTGCCTTCACAACATTCATGACACTGCGGAGTTTCGTAATCTGATATAATCTGAAGTGTTTCAGGTTGCAGTGGGTTTAAATGCGTCTTCTGTCCCACAGCGTGTCTGAAATCATGACTTCGTGTCATTTCTTAATGCAAAGCTGAGCTCAACTAAAAATGGGGTCATAATTTATGCAGAAATGTGCCCAACTGATGAAGTTGTATTGGCTGTTGGTGGCACTATTTACTTTGATCACTATTTACTTTAATCACTATTTACTTTGATCACTATTTACATTCATCATTATTTACTTTCATCACTATTTACTTTCCTCACGATTCATTTTGATCATTATTTTATTTACTTTGATCACTATTTACTTTCATCACTATTATCTCTGATCACCATTTACTTTGATCACTATTTATTTTCATCACTATTCACTTTGATCATTATTTACTTTCATCACTATTTACTTTCATCACTATTTACTTTCCTCACTATTCATTTTGAACATTATTTTATTTACTTTGATCACTATTTACATTCATCATTATTTACTTTCATTACTATTTACTTTCCTCACGATTCATTTTGATCATTATTTTATTTACTTTGATCACTATTTACTTTCATCACTATTATCTCTGATCACCATTTACTTTGATCACTATTTATTTTCATCACTATTCACTTTGATCATTATTTACTTTCATCACTATTTACTTTCATCACTATTTACTGTGACAATGTATACAAAGTAGGTAGAAAAACCTTCACATGAATCAAACAACCGAATCACTGTTGTGCCATATTCGTAAAATATAATAGAAATCATTATAATATGTATAAATCCAAGTAACGACTAAACACATTTCATATTAGAAAAAGGTCATGATGTAATTCTTATAAATTACTTTAATATTTGTATTCCATTAACTTTAAAAAGCATGCATTGTGCAGTGGACCTTGTAAATGTATTTTAATTATTGTAAGCAGAAAACATTTGCAGAAAGTGTAAACAGCAGTTCAATCAATCACAATGGTTAAAAAAAATATAAAACACAGGGCAGCAGGTGTTTTGATCACATTCTTTATAAATATATTGAAAATTCTGTCAATGGCTTTGCATGTTTGTTTTTCTAATCTTAAAACAGTAGATATGCTAGATTTATTTACATGTAAAACATTCAGACATTTATGTGGAACTGCAGTTATCTTTTTGGGAATTGTGCATCATTTCAAATTTCTTTGACTTTGTGAATCCCTGATTTTAGGTGTTTATTAAACTTTAGATTTGGAGTGATGATGATGTTTAAGTGAAAAATAAAGTAAGGTTAAACACAAATGGTGTGTATTTCATTTCTTCTGTTTGTCCTTTTTTTTTGTCAACTGGGCTTTTAATTATCAGCACTCTCTGGTGGTCAAATAGTGCAACAATTTAAGAATAATGGGCCTCATTCACCAACCGTCCTTAAGAAGAAATTTCTTCTTAAACCCCACTTATGCAGTTTTTACTAAGATGCTGGCATTCACAAATGTTTTCTTATTAGGGATTTTTTTCTTAGGTAAGAACAAAATCTACGTAGACTCAAGAGCACTCTTAAGCACCTCTAAGTGCTGAAATGTTTGTGCCAAATAATTGGTGAATGTGTTTTCCTCAATTCAATAGTTGTATATTATTATAGGATTTCATCTACAATGATATTTCTTTGTTATTCATCATTTTTATCATTATTTTCATGACTTTAGATAGAATAATCACTACACGAACACATTGACGACAGCTCCAGATTTGCTGTCTGGGTTTGACAGTAGGGAATTGTTTGTTCGTAAATTAAAAATTTATTTGACTTTTACAGCGTAATAATCTTAATACAAATACAATTAATCTCAAGCAGGGAAACACCACTAAAAAAAAAATCTGAGGTTTCAGTGTATTTTTTACTTTTTGTTTCTGGGTTTGGAACCAATGTTGAAGCTTTCCATGTCAGTGTTTTGGCCGTTCACTCCTGCATGTAAGATCAGATCTAAGATCAGACGTGGGGCAGGTGAACAGGATCTGGTTTCAGGTGAGATCAGATAAGAGATGACATAAGACTTTATTACTCCCACAGTGGGGAAATTTAGTTGTCATAGCCGCATAGAAACACAGTTAGGGGAAAAATAAAGGTGCACACAATAAGAACACATTTACAAAACGTATACAATACAAATAAGATGGATAAAAAGAAAAAATAAGACCTGTGAATAAATACACACAAACTATATACACAAAAATAAATAAACCTGGGATGAAAAAAAAGTGTCAGGTGCTATGACGTACAGTCCTATATTATTTTAGGCTGGTGTTGAGCAGTCTGATAGCCGTCGGGACAAACAACCTGCGGGTGGCGCTCTTTCCTACGATGAGGGTGCAGCAGTCTGCCGCTGAAGGAGCTCCTTAAAGCTCCGTGTTGTCCGACCAATCCAGTTTACACCCCCCTCAATGCAAAATTGCAAACAATTTTGGGGAATTTATGATCTAGGGTACATAATACAAAGAGATTTAGAGAATCCAGAGAAATCTCTGTACGCAAGGGACAAAGGCTATTGGATGGCTGTGGTCTTTGGGCCCTCAGGCGGCACTGTAATATAAAACAGACACGATTCTGGAATGGAAATCACTGCATGGGCTCAGGAACTTTTCCAAAAATCATTGTCTGTGAACACAGTTTGTCTCTGCATCCACAAATGCAAGTTAAAACGCCACCATGCAAAGAAGAAACCAGATATAAACATGACCCAGAGACACCAAAACCTTTTTTTTGTTGTTGTTGTTGGGGGAGGGGGAGGGGTGTTCTGAGCCCATTTAAGATGTACTGAGTCGAAGTCGTAAGCTGGCCTGGGATCTGTCAAATCAAAACAAACATTTTTTTGCAACTCATAGATGCCGCATTCTCCATATTAAAGAGGAGAGGGACCACCCAGGTTGTTATCAGTGCGCAGTTCAAAAGCTAGCATCCGTGATGATAAGGGGGTGGAATAGTGCACACGGCGTGGGCGGCTTGCACATGGTAAGGCACCGTTAATGCTGAATGATACATACAGGTTTTGGAGCAACATATGCTGCCATCCAGACAACGTCTCAGCGAATGCTTATTTCAGCAAGATAATACCAAACCGCATTCTGCAAGTATAACAACAGCATGGCTCCATAGCAGAAGGGTCTGAGCTGTGCTGCTCTGCCTGTAGTCCAGACCTGTCACCCATTGTGCATCATGAAAAGAAAAACATGACAAAGGAGACCCCAAACGTTTGAGCATCTGAAATCCTATATCAGGCAAGAGTGGGATCACATTTCACTTTCAAAACTCCAGAAACTGGTCTCTTCAGTTCCCTAAATGTTTACAGAGTGTTGTTTAAAGAAGAGGTGATACAGCACAGTGGTAAACGTGTCCCTGTCCCAACTAAATGGTGTTTTGAAAGGGGAAAGGAGTTGTGTTTTTAAAACGGTTACAAACACAATATCTCTCTCTAATTGTGAAGTCTAATATCCCCCCTCTTCTTTCTGTCCACATGTTTCCTTGTTCCCTCCCCCTTCAGATCTGCAGATTTAAGATGGGTGGAACCAACCTGGGCTGAACTGTAAGAGCTGAAAAGCCTCATTTGCTGCAGAGTCACATGATGTTTACTTCAAGTGAAGTGAACCTCTCAGAGTCGCTGCTGCTAAAGGGTGAAATGACGCAGAAAGGAGTTCAGCTGGATCGAGGAACCATCTCTTGTTCGATCTGTGTGGATCTACTGAAGGATCCGGTGGCTATTCCCTGTGGACACAGCTTCTGCATGAGCTGTATTGAAACCCAGTGGAATAACATCTACAGCTGCCCTCAATGCATGAAGACGTTCACACCGAGGCCTGTCCTGGTGAAAAACACCATGTTGGCAGTTTTAGTGGAGGAGCTGATGAAGGCTGGACTCCAAGCTGCTCCTGCTGATCACTGCTATGCTGGACCTGAAGATGTGGCCTGTGATTTCTGCACAGGGAGAAAACTGAAAGCTGTCAAGTCCTGTTTATTCTGTCTGGTTTCTTATTGTGAGAAACACCTTCAGCCTCATTATGATGTCGCTCCATTAAAGAAACACAAGCTGGTGAACCCCTCCAAGAAGCTCCAGGAGAACATCTGCTCTCGTCACGATGAGGTGATGAAGATGTTCTGCCGCACCGATCGTCAGATTATCTGTTATCTCTGCCCTGTGGATGACCATAAAGACCACGACACCGTCTCAGCTGCAGCAGAAAGGACCGAGAGGCAGAAAGAGCTCGAGGGGAGTCGAGGAAACGTCCAGCAGAAAATCCAGGACAGACAAAAAGATGCGAAGCTGCTTCAGCAGGAGGTGGAGGACATCAATCAGTCTGCTGAGAAAACACTGGAGGGCAGCGAGAAGCAATTCACCCAGCTGATGCGTCACCTCCAGAAAAGAAGCCGCGATGTGAAGCAGGAGGTCAGATCCCAGCAGGAAACCCAAGTGAGTCGAGTCAAAGAGCTTCAGGAGAAGCTGGAGCAGGAGATCGCTGAGCTGAAGAGGAAAGACGCCGAGCTGGAGCAGCTCTCACACACAGAGGATCACAACGAGTTCCTGCACAACTACCCCTCAGTGTCAGCACTCAGTGAGCCTACAGACTCATCCAGCATCCATATCCGTCCTCTCACCTACTTTCAGGATGTGACAGCAGCTGTGTCAGAGGTCAGAGATAAACTACAGCAAGTTCTGGGTGAAGAATGGAAGAAGATCCCAGTGTCAGTGAATGAAGAGGATGATTTACTGTCACAACCAGAACCAAAGACCAGAGCTGAATTCATAAAATATTCACGAAAAATCTCACTGGATCCAAACACAGCCAATGCACAGCTGTTATTATCCAACGGGAACAGAAAAGCGACAGTAATGAATCGTCACCCAGACAGATTCAGTGAGACGTGTCAGGTCCTGAGCAGAGAGAATCTGAACGGACGTTGTTACTTTGAGTTCGAGTGGAGATGTGGAGGTTTCGTAGCAGTCGCATACAAGAATATCAGCAGAGCCGGGAGCTGGAAGGAAAGTGGATTTGGACACAATGACAAATCTTGGGCATTAGATTGTTACAATAACATCTTTTGGCACAACAACATCAAAACTCCCGTCTCAGGTCCTCGGTCCACAAGAGTGGGGGTGTACCTGGATCACAGTGCAGGTACTCTGTCCTTCTACAGCGTCTCTGAGACCATGACTCTCCTCCACAGAGTCCAGACCACGTTCACTCAGCCGCTCCACGCTGGACTTTGGCTTTACTTCAGTGAAGACACTGCTGAGCTGTGTAAACTGAAATAAATTGAAAAATGTTCAGATTGCATTGGGTTTAAAAGATCAAGTCCAGATCACTTTTTTTCTTCCCTTTCTTTTAATTTAAAAAAATAAATAAATATATATATAGATAATCAGATCGTATGCAGATGGAGAGTATTTCCTTCATAAAGTAAACTATTGTTGTATCTCAGTCTTATTGCCTGGTCCTTCTGCTTGTGCTTTTATTTTGTTAAATTGAGTTTGCAATTATTTGTTTCCTTGGCAACAACTCCTAACATATTGTAATAAAATAATTGATATTAAAAATCAAAACAAAACAGTTGGACATTTCCCCCTGTGACTAAATGATTGAAACCTGTGTGTTAATGACCTGACAACACAGATGCGTGTCAATGAAACACATTATCATAACCAATAAGTTTCATAAACTCTATAGTTTGGGTTTGAAAGTCATATTTTGACAGAGATCCAGTGTTATAAAACACTATCTATCTATCTATCTATCTATCTATCTATCTATCTATCTATCTATCTATCTATCTATCTATCTGTCTGTCTGTCTGTCTGTCTGTCTGTCTGTCTGTCTGTCTGTCTGTCTGTCTGTCTGTCTGTCTGTCTGTCTATCTATCTATCTATCTATCTATCTATCTATCTATCTATCTATCTATCTATCTATCCATCCATCCACCCACCCACCCACCCACCCACCCACCCACCCACCCACCCATCTATCTATCTATCTATCTATCTATCTATCTATCTATCTATCTATCTATCTATCTATCTATCTATCTATCTATCTATCTATCTATCTATCTATCTATCTATCTATCTATCTATCTATCTATCTATCTATCTATCTATCCATCCATCCATCCATCCATCCACCCACCCACCCACCTATCTATCTATCTATCTATCTGTCTGTCTATCTATCTATCTATCTATCTATCTATCTATCTATCTATCTATCTATCTATCTATCTATCTATCTATCTATCTATCTATCTATCTATCCATCCACCTACCTACCTACCTACCTACCTATCTATCTATCTATCTATCTATCTATCCATCTATCTACCTACCTACCTACCTACCTACCTACCTACCTATCTATCTATCTATCTTGCCGGAAATTCACGCTAGAGCGAGACATGTCAGAGGAAGCTGGGAGTTGAGGAACTTAATCAGGGCAGGGAGTGTTATTGTTATTGCAATACTTGAAAGAAACAGGATTTAGTAAAATAATTTAGTTCACTGAATTGGTACAACCTTTATTTTCTTTTTTAGTTTTTTTAATCTATTTAATTTAATTTAATTTTATTTTATTTTTTCCCCTGTTTGTTTATAAGGGGGGGTAGGTAACGCTGGTCCACACTCCTATACAGTAGGTGGCGGTAATGCGCCTTCCTTCCGCTGTGGATGCCATCCGCCATAAAACGGCCGAAGAAGAAGTTCACCAGGAAGTTAGCCTCGTGCGCGGAGGTGGTTGTTTTCACGGCAGGAACACGCAGTCACAAAAAAAAAAAGACAGAGATTAGAAAAACACTTTTTATTCGGAGGAGCCAGCTTCACTGAACAGGTAAGTGAAACCCCGGGGGGTCGGCGGCTGTTAACGTGCTGCGGCTCGTCTTCGTAATTACCGTTAAGAGTCTTGACATGTTGTTAGCAGCTGTTAGCAGCTGTTAGCTCGCGCTACGCTAACTCTCCAAGCGCGCGAGCTTGCGTAAGTTTGACGTCGTTTTAAAGTTTAACGTTACGGAACAAATTAGATGTTATTATTGTTTTTATTTGCGTAATAACAACTTTATTGAACAAGATGTTCACATTTGCAAACAGCGGAGACAAGTTCTCGTTATTTCGTGCAGAAAAGGTGATCGGACAGAAGAATAACAAATAAAAGTACAAGATATATCAAGTAAATAAACATAGATGGAAGAAGATATACACATAAAAAACAGGCTGTTAATCCTCTTCAAGAATGTCTTCATACAGTTGGACAGTTTTCTTACTTCTCTCAGTATTAATTCGTTTAAAAGTCTTTGATGAATCTTTAAATTCACCCAAAATCTGGAGATCTTTTTTTTTTTTACATTCTTATATTTGAAAAAAAAAAAAAAATTGGCATGAAAATTAATATTATTAATATTTATAACCAACATTTCAAACCCAGCGCGTCGGTTTATGACATAAACGATGTAAGCATCAAACTACACCAACAAGATTAAAAAAAAATGATTAAAAACAAAATAAGGGCTCCAAATTTACAAGTAAGAGAACGATGAATTAAAATGAATGCGTGAGTCTCAAATTAAAAGTATATTTAACTGTTTGTTTTATCTTTTCAGTTGCAACCCAAACATTTTTGGGGATTTTTAAACATACATTTAATTTAACAGAAATTGTCCCAGTGAGGCGCAAAACGGAAGAAAATGCGATTTGATTTCGAAGCCCGTCGTCCCTCCTGGATGTTTTTGAAGTCTTCCAACCGTTTAGGGGGTCAACTCAAGATCTTTTGATTTCTTCACAGAGTCGCTTTAACATCAAGTTCAGGCGCTTGATTTGAATATGTTGGTTATAACAGGATATCGCTTGACTATTGCTCGTCAAATCTATGATGTTCTTTCTGATTGTGCTCAAGCTGCAGGGTGAATTATTGCTCCACGTGTCCCTCAAAACTGGTGTTTTTTAGTTGTTTTTTTTCCTGCTGTTAATAAACCTGACTTGACTCTTTGCAGGTCGTCATGGCCTCCTACACTTGCATCAGCTGCCGGGTGACGTTTGCCGACGGCGACTTCCAGCGAGCGCACTACAAAACCGACTGGCACCGCTACAACCTGAAGCGCAAGGTGGCCGACATGCCGCCCGTCACCGCCGAGAACTTCCAGGACCGCGTGCTGGCGCAGCGGGCCGCCGCCGAGCAGCAGCTGACCGAGGCGGCGGCCTCCGAGGGCTGCGACGTCTGCGGCAAGAGGTTCGCCAGCGCCAACGCCCGGCAGAACCACCTGGGCTCCCACAAGCACCAGCAGGCCGAGAGGCGGGCGCTGCTCGCCGCCCGGCGGAGGGTGGAGGAGATGAACGAGAAGAACCTGGAGAAGGGCCTCGGCGACGAGAAGCCCGACCGCGACGCCAGGAACGAGGCGCTGCAGCAGGCGCTGAGGGACGGGCGCAGGCCGAGCCCGGCGGAGGCGGCGCAGGAGGGAGGGGCGGCGGCGAAGCAGAGGGCGGAGAGGGCGGAGAAGCCGGAGAAGGCGCCGAGGATGATGTGGCTGGAGGAGCAAGCCAAGAGGAGGGAGAAGGAAGAGGGAGCCACGGCGGAGGAAGGTGACGAGGAGAAAATAAAACCAAATGTACTTCCTGTTGTCCGATAGTCACTCGTATCAGAAACTGGCCTCGATATTATTATTATTGTTGTTGTTGTTGTTGTTGTTGTCAAAATCTTGTGAAAATAGCGATTTGGATTTGGATGTTAATTTATTTATCTTTTCAAAAATGTTCCAGAAGACTGGGAGGACGTCGACGAGGAGGAGGAGGAGGACGAAGATGACGACGGCGGCGGCGGCGAGGAGGAGATGGAGGAGGAGGACGTCGACGGCGAGGAGACGGCGCACCGGGGGGAGGACGGCGACCCGGCGGCCTCGTCCGACCCGCGGCCCGCGGCTCTGCCCGGCTCCATCCCCGTCGCCGACTGCCTGTTCTGCTGCCACCACTCCAAGTCGCTGGTGAAGAACGTCGCCCACATGACCAAAGTCCACAGCTTCTTCATCCCCGACGTGGAGTTCCTCGCCGACCTCGGCGGCCTCGTCCGTTACCTCGGTGAGTGCGAACGCAAAGAGGGGGGAAAAAAAAAATGCTGAAAAGGCCGATGATTTGCTTAATCGCTTCATTTTATGTTGTTTAATATGTCGCAAAATAATGAAAGCGAGGATTCACCGCCACCGTTTACACCTGAAGATATAATTACATAAAAACACGGGAGACACAACTCGACCGTGTCGTCGTTGAGTTTTGTATTGAAAAAAAAAAAAATCATTCCAATTTCTTTTGTTTTCACGTTGATTCATGTGGACAAAAAAAAAATAAGAACACTTTACAGACCATAAATTAGAAATTGTTGTTGTGTTTGCAGGAGAGAAGGTCGGCGCCGGCAACGTGTGTTTATGGTGCAACGAGAAGGGGCGCTCGTTTTACTCCACAGAAGCAGTGCAGAGTCACATGACGGACAAGAGCCACTGTAAACTCTTCACGGACGGCGACGCCGCTCTGGAGTTCGCCGACTTCTATGACTTCAGGTAAAACAAATATAATAATAATAATAATAATAAAGTTTTATCCTCTTTACGGTGAGCAGAGAATAAAATGAGGATTTCTCTTCCCCCGCCAACAGGAGCAGCTACCCGGACAGGAAGGAGGTAGAGGACGCTGAAATGGACAACGAAGAGCTGCCCGGCGACAAAAATCTGGAGTACGACGACGACCTGCTGGAGCTGACTCTCCCCTCAGGTGACTTATGATGAGATAAAAAGAAAAAGAAGTGCGTTGAAATGTTTTGGGCTCAAAGGCGAATAAATCTGGAGCTGCCATTAGACTCGAATAACCCCCACCCAAAAAAAAAAAAAAAAGGCGTCGCCATATTTGTCTTATTGTCAGTGCAGTCAGCAATTTTTTAAGTTATACCAGTCATCTGCAGAGAAACCGAAGAAATACATTCATTCATATTTTTCTGTTATCTATATTCCAAATGCATTAAACTATTTAGAAGTGGCTGTGAATCTGACCGTAACCAGTCCAGGCACTTAAATGCTGCATCCTGCCGATAAGTAAAGAGTCTGAGCTGATTATTATCGAGTATTAATTATAAATAACAGAAGTGTTCATTTAGAAAAGCGTAAATTAACCACTGAAGCCAGCAGGTTTACAAATTCAGGAAACCATTTAACAAATATTCCAAAATATTCTCCTGGTATCAATTTAAACTGTTTTTTTTATATTTAAAATCCCCTTAAAATTATTTTCAGTCAGGAAAAAAAAAAACAATTAAAATTTTCAGTAGATTTTTAACATTTTATTGAAATAAATAGACAATCAATTGGTGGAAAAAAAGTACAATTCCAAAATTAAAAATACTAGATTTACAGAGTATGAAAATAATTGTCAAACGGTAAAAAATAATCTGTTTGAAATAATGTGCATCTAACAAATAATTAAAAAAAACTTCAAATTAACTGGAATTTGAAATTTATTTTGTTGTTAATTGTGCCTTTTTAATTGAACTTTTGTTCAATTTTATTTATATAGTGCCAAATCACAAAGCTGAACTTTACAGCATTTATACAGAGCAATTCAACAATTTCCACAAACCTCCAACAAGAACCAGGCTCAGAGGTGGGCGGAGCCTCTACCTCCACCCGAACGGGAGCAGGGAGAGAAAAGGACGGCGTAGAGATCCCAAATGAGATTGTTTTAAAGACTTGACCAGTCTGTTGGACCGTGGGTTCGTGTTTCTGACGGACTCCCATCATTTTGTGTTTCTTCAGGTGCGACGATCGGCCACCGCTCCCTCATGAGGTACTACAAGCAGCGGTTCGGAGCCCAGCGAGCGGTGGCGCTGGCCCACAACAGGAACGCGGTCGGCAGGGTTCTCCGGCAGTACAAAGCCCTGGGATGGGGAGGAGACGGAGGTGAGATCACAGGGGCGTGTGAAATAAATATTTTAACGTCACCTTGCGCTTAATGGTTTAAACTGTTTTTCGGCGCCGCCAGCACTTCCTTCCCAAAGATGACCTTCAGAATAAAAGCATCAATAATTAGTTAAACTTCATTAATTCCTTATTAATTGCATATGTGCGTGATATTCTCTATTTTTTAACTTTTAATTCATTCTTTCAGTGGAAAAAAAATAAAAACGATTCACGACCGTGTGACCTTTTATAGAACTTATTGAGTGATTGACAGCTCTTCTCAGTGATTCAGGAAAACTCACCGAACTTGTAAAACTAAACCTGGTTGTCTTTGTTTAAAACATTATAAGCTTTCTTGAAGTTGAAACTTGATTTTCACAGCTGTGGCTTTGCGGCATCTTAAAACTGGGAACCATTTTTAAATCAACTTTTACCTTTCCTTTAATATCCATAAAAAAAAAAAGAAGTATTTTCTCCCCTGCTGACCAGCCCACAGTGAATGGTGTAGTAAAGGGCGCCCCCTTGTGTTCACTCCTCATTTACTCCCACAATAACTCTCTCTCTCTCTCCTAGGCAACGGCTCCTACCACCAGAAACAGAGAGACATGCAGTACGTCCAGATGATGAAGTCCAAGTGGATGCTGAAGATGGGCATGAGCAACAACACCACCAAGCAGAAGCACTTCAGAATCCAAGTTATGTTCTAAACTGGGAAAAGCTATAAACTGAAAAAAGGAAGAAAAACAAAAAGTCGCCCGGACCGGTCGGCTCGACAAAAACTAACGATTAACTTGCAGCGGACGACGGATCGGTTGGCGGGAAGAAAAACTCAAAAACGAGCGCGTTGTGTTTAAATGGAGTTGTTGGTTTTTAGGTTTGAAGACTGCAGCAAAAAAAAAAAAAACCTCGGAGAGAGAAACTTTCACTGAAATCTTACACATGAAAAGCGGTCGCATTATTAAAATTTTTTAGGTTTTTTTTAAGATATCCAAACTCGCCCATAGGAGCGCTTTAAAACCTGCTTTCAAATTCACTGCTAAAAACACAAGTGGAAATCATGAATCACATTTCATAAAACGTATTGATTGTATTAAAAGCTGCAGTAGATGAACGTTACGGACTTGTTTGACCATTTTGGACTCGATTAAATAACACTTCTTTTTTTTTTTTTTTAAACTAATGACATGATATCGTAACGTATCCAACCAAATAAATGTGTTTAATATTTATTGGATAAAGCGGCCGTCTTCCTTAAATAATGTTGAATAACTGTATTTTTTGAGCTTCATCTCCGTCATCGCTGTGGTTTCTCCTCGCGCACGTCAGATTTACCGATGACTCATGATGTCATCGAAAGCCGATCGGGGGGTGGGGGGGGGGGGGGTGCTCGGCAGGATGCTGACTCCACCGCACTGACTCATTAATGAGCTCAGTTACTCCATTTGTTTTGCGGCGCTCCACTTTATCTTTTGGCAGCCGCTCCACTTCCTCTTTATTTATTTCTTTTTTTCCCCGAACGAGGCCGAGAGAGTGTTTTGTCGGTTTCAGGGGTCTGAGGGCACTCTGCCCGTTTCACCGCGCACGCCGCTTGTTTGACGGGAGTCGACAGGAGAAAAATGGAGGGGGGGGGGAGGGAGGAGAGCGCAGACAGGCCGACGGCGAGCAGGAGACTTAATTGATCGGGACGACTCGGGGTGGAGTGTCCGCGGGCGGATGGCCGAGAGGCATTAAGCACTGGTGGAAGTCAGCGGAGGAGGTGACGGTTGGACCGGTCATCTCCGACTCCAGCTGCCCGTTGATTTAAAGAAACTCAACTCAAAGTTTTGTCATTTATTTGCAGACAGCAGCTCCTCTTTTACATCACTTGAAGTAAAGGTTTTTTTTTGTTTTGTTTTTATTATATATATCTTAAAAAATGGCCTGATTGGACAGATTTGAGAACTAACTGGACTCGGTCCTGATTGGCTCCCCCCCCCCCCCCCCCCCCACCTCCTCCTGTTTCCAGGAAACACTTTTTTTTTTTTTTTGTCACGCTATCAGCACGGCTCTCGAGTCGGTCAGTCAGTCCACCATTTTAGTCCAGATTGAACTATTTGGACGACCCTTTGATGAACTGGTGTTTAATTTTATGCCGATATTAATTTTCACTTTTTCCTCTTAGCGCCACCGTGAGGTCGATATTTGTGACTTTGAGTGAAATCTCAACAGTTATTGGTTGACTTGCTTTGAGATTTTCGCAGATATTTATGGGATCTTGGGATAAATCTTTAAAACGTTAGTGATCCACTAACTTTTTGTCGTGTCATCAGGTCTAGATTTTAATATCTTGTGAACAAATACTTGCAAAACTAATAACATTCCCATCAGCTTTATTCTGGATTTAAATGAAAGAATTTCATCATTATCATTCAACGTGGCGGCAGACTTTTCAATTTACCACACTTTTGTCGGACTTCCTTCAGGGTCTGAAAAATGGCTCCGATGCAAGAAGTGCCTTAAAGCTACAATACCACCGAGTGCCACTAGAGGTCGGCTCAAAAAAAAAGCATTGAAAGAAAAAATTATTGACTTTTTGAGAGAAGTTGAATGGGAGTCTATTTTTTTTGGAGCCAGCCTCTAGTGGCACTCGGTGGTACTACTACTTTATAGACACTCTTATGATTTCCACTTGTTTATAACTGATGAATAAACCATCAGTAAAAGATTTATTGACCGCTGATGGAGCATGAAGTCAACTGGTGACAAATCAAAACTGTTCTATTCACACAAATCAGATTTGGTCATTTTAAGTTTATATAGTACGGCCCTTTATAAAAAAAAACTAAAAAAAACAGGTCTTTTAAATTCAGCGGATCGGACGTCACGCTGTCAGACAGAAGGTGAAACCCAAAAAAGTCCATTCGGAGACGTCCTCGGTCGGCCCTCGCCGCTCTCCAAAACGGAGGCAGCTCCGCCCGGCCGGCCCTCCCTGCTCGCAGCACGAGCCCGGTCTCCCTCCCGGCCCTGGGGACCTGGTATTGATCGGTGCCTCGTAGGTAGTGATTGGATATGAGTGGATAATTTCCTTTGCTGCATTAGAGTCCATTACTGGCCCCCGCTCCCCGGAAAGCGATAGACATCCTCAAAAGAAAAAAAAAAAAGGGAGAGAGAAGATTCTTCTTGGAAAAGCAGTCTCCTCTGACACATGATTGGCCGGCCGAGGATCCTCCAACTTTATTATCAGGTCCATTTGGAGAATGATAATAAGATACTGGCCAACAGCAAGGGGAAGGTCCCTGGCAATGAATGAGACATTTTGTCCCGTTTCTAAATCCTGGAGGACTGACGCCATATGTGTTCATCAGGAAAAAAAAACAAATCATCTGTCCACTTTAAATATAATATATAGGGCTTCATTTATGTTTTATTAAGGATGATTTGTTGATCTTGCAGCACCGTCGTCCTTCATTTATACCTTCAAACAAATTCCCAGCTGAGTTTTTAACCTTTACGATCCGACTCTTTGTCCCCTTGGGGACGGCAGGAAGGACACAAAAAAAAAAAAAAAAATAAAAAAAAAATTTGTATTAACAGACTTTCCCTTTTTTTTTTTTTTTTCCCTTTTAGTTTTTCTGGACATTTGATGCAACTAATAATATCTTAAAATATGGCTAAAGCTAAAAAAAAAAAATCCTAATAGAAGGAACAAGTATGGTTTATTTTGAAATTATTTTTGTTTACGAAACATTTAACAGCTCTAAACTCATATAAATAACGATGTGGATTATAAAAGAGGCTGTAGACTCAGATTTTGTTCCTGACCTGTAATTAAAAGCTAATTAAAAAAAAAAACAACAGCCCACTTTTCCCTTTAAAACCTCTACGGAGGCGTTAAATGTCCCTTTTGACTACAACTGTTTCAGACCAATAATAATTCCTCACAATGGGCCACCGTAGGAATAAGTTATGCAACATCTGTGTGCTCATAATAACACTTTAAGGTTTGTAATGTACTGCAACCCTCAATGGTAAAACTGTTATGGCTCATATCGGAAGATTTTATTGCTGAATAACTTCATAATGTAAAATAATAATATTTGGATGCAGCTTTTTAAAATCAAAGATCGGCTGTTTCTCTCCATTTTGTATCATTATAAGCTTAATACCTTCAATTTTACCCTTTAATTTTTTTTTTTTTTTTTTAATTTTTATTACCATTTTCTTTGCCATTTGTCTTAACCATGAAGTCAATCCAAAAAGTAAAATTGCTTCCAAACCCCATTTAGAAACCCAGCGATGTAAGCCCCCGGCGGCACAGCCAGCCTTGCCGGATCAACATCCAGTAAGAAATGACTTTGTTTTGGTCGCCTGCAGACGAATATTTCTCGATTTGAAGGACTCTTCTTTGCTGATGATGACCAACGCAGCTTTCTTCAAAACTACCAAGTTCCTGTTGTCGTCGGAGGAGATAGAGAGTAAAGAAAAACTATGTCCAGATCCATTTTCGTCACTTTAACAATGTCTTCCCAAAAAGACAATTTTCCATTAAAATCGGAGACCCCCCTCCCCGAAGCCTCCTTCGGTCCCTGTGGAACCACCAGAGAGACTTTCTCACCCTGAAACACCATCAGGAGTATCCTAAGGGCCACAAAAAAGAAACACTCAGGCCCCCACCAGGACTCCCTGATGATTACCAAATCTTTTTTTATTGGACTATATTTAAATAAGGCTTCGTTTGACCTTCAGAGAAACCAGGCTTATGAGAGGTTTGTAGCTCAATCATTTATGGGCTGAGGGAAGCTCTTTTAAAATTCAGACAGGATGAAGCCACCACCCCTTGATAACGATGCTATCAGCAACCCAGCAGGTTGACCCCCTTTAGCACGGGGAGGGAGCTGCGGGTCGCCACATCTCACCACATAAACTACTCCCTGTGGCAGGCAGGCAGGAGGACGCACGGACCGACCGACCGACCGACCGACCGGCCGACCGGGGCTTGCTGAGTAGGATGCAGCTCATCTCTCTCTCTCCGTGTCTGCATGCGTGGGTCTGGAAACTTATCTCCTCCATCATATTAATGGGATGATAATGTGATTGATTGGTCACCCCCCCCCCCCCCACACACACACACACACACGGGGAAATTATCTTTTCTGCTTCCTGACTCAGCAGAGAACTTGCAACGGACTTGTTTTTTTGTATTTTGCTCAAGAGCCCCTCAGCAGGGTGATACCGGGTTGTCCCGTGCACAGGATTTGGTACCCTGCCACTGCTGTGTTGCCATCGGCTTCCTCGACGGGGACTAAAAGAGGCGGTGGAGGAGGAGGAAGGGAAGGGAAGGGGGAAAAGGGGAGGTGGGGGGGGGGGATTTAGGCGCTTCAGCACCGGCTGCGAGTCCCCGGTGCGATGCGTGGAGGCTGCTTGGAAATGCTCCCCGGGTCTCCGGAGCGCATGAGGCGGATCCAGCCCACCGACGGTCCGCAGCACCGGGGGGCTTCCGGCCGCTGATCTGCAGACTGGCGCCGGGGCTGCCGCGCTTGTAGGGTTCGGCTTACAGGAGCGCACGGCTCGGTTTCGGAGGCGGATTCGCCGACAGCATCCGTGATCCCGGAGCACCGAAAGGCTGCATCACCCCCCCACTCCCCTCCACGCCCCCCCGAGTCGCAGTCGTCGGTGGTGAATACGAGAGCGAGCGCGTTTTGGGTTGAACATCTATGCAATTTTTATTTGGACTCTTTTCATTTTATTATGAGCACAGAGGAGGGAGAGGCGGGTCCAGCTCGTGGGGAGGCGAGGGAGGGCACAACCAGCACCCACCGCCGCCACACCTGGGAGGAAGGCGAACCGCGCGGCTCCCAAGGACGTCCGCACCCCGACGATGAGGACGAGGCACGGCAAGGAGAGGAGGAGGAGGAGGAGGGGGGAGAAGAAGAAGAGGAGAAGAAGGAGGCAGAGGGCTGCCGGGAGGGCCGGAGCTGCAGTGATGCGTGTGGAGGCAACGTAGAAAAAATCAGCGAGGAGAACAACGAGGGGAATTTCTCCGTTGAGGACGGGGAGGTCGGGGGCACATCCTGCAAGGCGCAGGCGATGCACTCAAACTGCAGCAGCGAGAACTGCATCCCCACTCCCAGCTGCCGGATCTGCTTCCAAGGCGCAGAGCAGGTACGTGGGCCACTGACCTTTTCCTGACACCAGTGTGTGTGTGTGTGTGTGTGTGTGTGTGTGTGCGCGCGCGCGCGCGTGCGTGCGCAGGACTTTGATATCAGATCTGTCTCTGGTCAACTCATTGAAAAAGTCCTGGTTTTTTTTGTGAATGGTGAAAGTTGAATTAAAGGTGAGGACACGGAAACTGATCGGCTGACAGCAGCTACTTGTCTCGTGTATAAAAAAAAAAAAGAAAAGAAAAGAGGTGCACCTGCTGAGTGGAGGCTTCACCTGATTACACGGATTTCAGTTGTGAAACGAGCCAATCAGAAGCAAGACGCGAAAGTTGTATTGACTGGCAGCTTACAGGGCGCTGTCCATGGTGCTGAAGTCACCTCTTCAGAGAGCTCTATAGGACTTCGACTTATAGGACTTATTCTTTCAAGCAGACTTACTGGAGGTAACACATCAGTATTAAAACACAATACCATAATATACTGTATAATGTCTGTAACACTAAAGCAATACTGCACAAGCAGCACTTTCTTTCAACAATATTTTATAATAATTCAAAGTCTTACCAAAGAAAAAGTGTAATGCTACGTTTTAAGTGTTTCTTAACACTGTTGTAGAGCTGCTTTTTACTTAAATTAATTATCTAAACTCTCCCTTTAGCTATTGGGAGTTAGTACTGAAGACAACATTTTGAAATTCTGAAACCATTTCTAAATATAACGCAGTGTCTTGTTTCTGTAAAAAACTGAAACCACACTGATCCAACCACACGCCACTTCCGCCATCGTCGTAGCACCGGCGCACGGATGGATACAGGATAACCAACCGCGACTAATGTTTGTGGTGTTCCCAATAAGTTGCCAATATTTGGGTATTTACCAAAATAAACCCGCTGACGGTTATCTGGAACCCTGTGGAGGGTCTCTGGAGGCCCTCAAAAACTCTTCGCAAAAAAATAAACCACAAAGAAAAAAATGATGATTCATTGTGGAACATGATTCAACACACGATATCTCCCATGAAAAACTTCACACAGCTAAAATGTCACTTCAGCACCACGGACAGAGCTTTTTAAAGCTCAGTTGACCCCATTAGTCGACATAGACGGATGAAATATTTCTTCATGGGCTGCGTTTCTCTCCACTTTCATTAAATATATATATAAATAGAGAGAACAACTTACTTTCAATGAAGGAAGGCTGAATTTGACTGTAATTTATGTAAAAACAACAACCAACAAGCATTTATCTTAAATGCAACTTCACTGGTTTATGATTTTTTTTTTTTTTATATTTAGTAAATTATGTCTTTTCAGATAGATATGTATACGGCCAACAAGCTTCGGTCCGTTTAGTTTATTCAATTTATTTATAGCAGGGACCTTGTACAAAATAGATTAATCCCAAAGAGAGGAAAGACGCCTTGTGCCAGATTTAGCAGCGGGCTAATTTCCATCTGCGGTCGGTGGACGGGTGAGAGGAGGCAAACACAACGCAGAGCAAAAACCTACTATTTCTACTGGCACACGCAACAAAGACAAACTCCACAGGAATAAACAGAAAAACCAAAGATTACAGTTCAACTTACTGTTTTTCCGCCTTTTTAGTCGAATACAAATAGATGTCACGTGTCCGTTATTCATAAAAACACAACTTTTAGTTTAAGGGTAGTTTGCAGCGTCACCGACGGGTACATCAATGAACTTTTAAGGTGTAAAATGACTCAAATATTTACTTTCTATCACACTGATCTTAAAGTATCATGAAAGAAAACTCCGTTCCAAAACATCTTTGTACAACGAGATCCTGAGAACAGCTTCTTCAACACACAGTAAAGAGGTCGAGGTTCAGAGGTCAAAATGCCGTTATTCTAACTCAGGAATAATTATGATAAAGTAACATAAAAAAGTCAAATCAATACTTTCCAAAGTGCAGAAAAGGTGTTTTATTGTTCTACAGGAGCTCAAATCTTGAAGCGTTTTTTCACTGCTGGCGACACTGAGAGCATTTTTCTGTTTTTGACAGCAGTTTTCAGCTCTTTGGAAATAAACATAAATTTATCCTCCCAGGAGACACGTGGGTGTCGATGATCAGTAATGCAACCAAAAAAGCCATTGCTGCTCATTCATTCCAGTGCTTAGTCATGTGTTTGTACGTTCACTGACGAGTTAAAGGAGCTGCGAGCTGCTCTGAAAATGTTAATATACCCTCTTTTTTTTTTCTTTTTTTTTAAAGAAATGTGTTCAAACCTAAATCCAAAGCATCCGAGGCTGATTTAAGGACAAGAGAAAGCCAGGAAATGGACACGAAAACACACTCCAAGTTCTTTTTTAAAACGTGTTGACGCCATATATTAGGTTTTACGGTAGCACTGAGAAGTTGGTTTAAAAACTCAAATTGGTGTTTTATCCCAAAAAATTAACAAACCAAAAAATGCATAAGTTTATGAGCGCAGCATCTTTCAAACGAGAAAATTAAATGTGCTTTAAATAAAGTGAAGAAATGCACTTAAAGCAATAAAAGCAAACGACACAATAAAAACAGTGGCACTGATTGACAGCGTTATTTTGAGGGCAGGAGCAGCACGTCGCTCACGAAGTGCTAGAATACTTGTGAAATGTGTTGCGTCATCACAAAATCGGCGCTTATCTCGATATCAATTCGAGTCGAGGTCTCGTCAAAGACGACGAAGGTAAAACTGTTCATCATATTGAGAGGACTCGTCATCCGTTTCCTGCGTCACGAACATTCGTCCCGGAGTCTTAAACTGTCCGCAGGTCCTCCCGGAGGTGGACGGACAGATGTGGACCTGCGGGGGACGAACGGACTCTGAAATCTGACACTCCGCAGCCTCGTTTTTTTTTTTTTTTTATTCGTTTTTTTTAGGGCTCGTGATGGCGAGTCGTCCCTGCTGCCGGAGCTTAAAGGCAGGAGAGAAGGAGAGAGGAGTCGGGGCGGTAAACGTCTAAGTGAATATCCTGTCTACCAGAGCTAATCTAATCTCTCTGCCTCCGGGTCCAGGCTCGTATTTGATTCTGATACGAGGCTGCAGGCGGGGCGAGCTCACCCAGTTATCAAGACCACTGTAAAACTGAAATTAGATACTTTTGAATATTCATTTCTGAACATATAAACAGTAAAAATGGTATTAAACACGAGGAAAAAGAGGCTAAATCACCAGTCAGTGGAGGGTTTTTTTCAATAATTTTTAGACGCCGTTGCTGTTTGATTTACAAAACCGAGGAAGGAGATAATTATAGTTGATCTTGTCTCAGAAAAGTCGACCAAACAATTTCTACTCGAAGTTCAGTTTCCCGCTTTTCCCGCAGCTTTCAGTCCCATCTGAGCTCTTCTGTCATTCCGAGCACGTCGAGGGCCTCTTTGTCGGTTTGTTTGAAGTTTGAGCTCGATGGTTTGTTCAAACATCTGTCGACGGCTGCTGTTGACGTTGAAACCCCGGCGAGATGAGCTCAAGGCTCACTCGCTGGATTATCCAGGAGCTCCGGGATAATCCAGTGAGTGAGACGTAGACGTATTATAGTTATATTTCATGCATAAGTTGAAGCCTCGTTGACCTTGTCGTAGACTCCTGAATTCACTGGCCGTTTGTACCGAATGCCCCTTTACAGAAGTCGGAGATGTATTAAAATTGCCCTTGATGTTTTGTTTTTTATCAAACACTACTTCAGTGGATACTAGCCGACGGTTCATTCGGGCGAAAGCCTCCGAGGTCCTTTTTTAAACCCGCAAGGTTAATATGACACGATGAAAAACGAGTTCTCTGACCGCTGACCTTAATATACTATTAATATGCCACTCACGGCCCGGCCAGGCGGGTCAAAGCTGCAGTAATGGCTGCTTGAGGAATGCCTCGAGGAAGAAGAAGAAGAAAAAAACAACATCAGAACAAATAGATTCGGCTGTAATGATTAATGTCCTGCTGCTTCCTGCCGTTAAAATATCCGCGAGTGGTTCCAGTGTTGAGAAATGATCATCGATCTGAGCGATGCCTGCGCGAGGCCCTCTTGGTGAACAAGCCTTGCGTTTTGTTTGATGCATGGCCTGCTGGGAGAAAAAAGGCCAAAACGAAAGGCGACCGCAAACACGATGATGGGAAAGTTTGACACGGAGACCTTGAAAAATGGAGGTGAGATTAATATTGGATAGATGGCTCCAGTATTGAGCCCAAAAAGCAGATCGTTCCTCTCAAAATCCTGACGAAAATACAATTTTAAGTGTTTAATCCGTCACTGGTTCTACAGGAAGTGGTAAAAATAATAGAAACGCTGGACGAGATGTGAATATTAATCAGCTCGCTCCCAGTTTTTTGTTTCGCCGCTTCCTCATTTTTGTTGTTAAGAGTTTGTAGAAGTACAAAGATGGAGTGAAGCTAAAATGCAGAGAAAGGTTGGAGACCGCTGCTGTTCTGTCATTTCATTTAAATATTTTCTGTATTTTTACATTAATAAACGGAAAAGTCGGAATAAAATACCAAAAATTCAGAGGTGGGTTTTTGGATCCCGATTCCAGCGTTCGCGATTCGATTCTGTCGGAAGAGAAGTTTGTTTCCGAGTCGATATGTATTTCCTGACACTTCAACCTGAACCTAACTTCAACTCGAGCTAGAAGTTTTTTCTTTTTCCTTTTCAGTCATTTTATCCCCTCAAATGAATCTCTGTTCATACTTAACCCCCCCCCCCCCCCCCCCCTTTCCTTTCCGTTTCCAGGGCGACCTGTTGAACCCGTGCCGGTGCGACGGCTCGGTGCGTTACACCCACCAGCACTGCCTGCTGAAGTGGATCAGCGAGCGCGGCTGCTGGACCTGCGAGCTCTGCTGCTACCGCTTCCAGGTCATCGCCATCAACATGAAGAGACCCTGGCAGGTAACGACGGCGTCGAGGTTGTTCCGGCGGTGTTCGGATCGAATACAGCAGAGGTTTTAAACCCGATGACTCGGATATGACCGTGAAACAAGTATGACATCGTAGAAAGCTTTGAAGAATATCAATATGTGACCGGGTAATTGACCTCCGTTTGTACAGACTCGTCAGGCCTTTTTTTTTCTTCTGTGTCACGTGACCTCTGCGTCCTCCAAACTGATACTCACTAGCACGCGTAGACCTCGCTAACACCAACCACGTTATTATTTTCTGGTTGCGTAGCCCATTTCGGAACTGAACTCTACAAATACGTCTCGTCCGTATAGGCGGGCGTCTAGAAGCCACTAGCGGCTAACAGTTTAGCGAGGTAGCAGCTAGACGATGCGCTCGCGTCAGTCAGACAAACGAATAAAAAACGGGTCCCGTCCAGAGTCTCGTGAAAATGACAAAATAAATTGTGAAATGCAGGTTTCAGCTAAAAGATGCCATCACGTTTTCTCTTTAAAATGTATTTTTCTCCGTTTTCTGGTGATCCTCGAAACAACGACTGGTTTTTTTTGGAGATTGTTTGAGGGCCCGTGCGCTCGTCTGCCAGATGATGGTGGAGGAAAAGCGACATCTGGACGTGCACGCGTTTTAATTGACAACCAACGCTGTTTGCAGATTTGAACGAAAAATTGATCTGTAACCAAACTGCAGCCACTTCTTTTCTCTTTTTTTTTCTTTTTCAGTGATAAAACCGTTGAAGTTACAGTTGTTGTTTTTTTTTTTTTACAGTCGCTGATGTATCGACCCAGCGGTTAGATTTATGCTCAGAAAATATTCACAGCTTGTCCGTTGGAGAAAAGCAGCTGCACTGGCAAACTGACAACAACAAACCCACCTGTGTCTGCCAGAGCTGTTCTTCCCTTAAAACTCAGTTTCAAAACCCAAATGTGGAAAGTGTACTTCTTTGTTACACACCTTTAAATAGAGCTTATTGGTTTTTTTTTCCCACGAATGACTCGCCACTCGTAAGATTTAGAAAGAGTTGGACGAATCTGCTGATTAGGATGTAAACCCAGCAGAAACAGAGCTGCTCTGGTGTCCAGGATATAAACTTTAAGTTCATTTTATCAGCATGACAAAGCAGACCGACGAGCTCAATCTGAGCCGGGGAAAAAAAAAAATACTGCTGTGCATTCGTTTGTCGCTCCAGGAAGTCGTGATTTACTGACGCACATTCGAGCAATCTCCAGGATTTTTTTGCACGAGATTGCAATTTTGCCAAAATTCCCAGGATTTTTCCTGCAGAGAAGTGACACTTTCAAAACAAAAGTCACTTTCTCTGCGGTGAAAAAAATGGAAGTGACAGACAGCTGTAACCTCACTGCACCGCAGGCCTGTCAATCAAACAGACACGCCCCTCCCCCAAAAAAACTTGACTTATTGAAGCTTATTGTCTAATTAATGATGCATTATTTTCAGATCGATCTCCAGAAAACTGATAAGACAAAGTGACAAAATTTATTGACTTAAAATTTTATGAGAAGTTAAATGGGAGTCTATGGAGGCTTTTCGGAGACGACCTCTGGTGGCACTCGGTAGTATTGCAGTTTAAAACACTTCCGCATCGGCGTCATTTTTCAGAGCCGGAAGCTACGAACACTTTTATAAACGGTCTTTGTGACAGATACAATCAGGTTGCATTGTGGGAAGTGTGGGATCCAGTGTTGTCACATTATAGACTTTACATCAGGATGTATTTTCCTCTGCTGCTCTAATTTTTCTGTTTTAAAATGTGTTTTTTTTTGCCTTTATGAAAGTGCAGCACTGAACCATGAAGCCGTTTCGCTCAACTAGAACAAAAAAAAAAGCTCAAAATAAGGTAGCGCAGAGTTTATTTTCAAGAAAACACAGAAGCAACGATGGTCGTAGCGTCGACTCGTCAACCCGCACGAGCGCTTTTACGTTTCCTCTTCGCCGTCTGTTTCGGAGCGTCAGGATTTCCTTCAGACCTTCTTTTCCCTCCGAAGAGACTCCAGAGGGGCTTAAAATATCCGTTCCTTTCACCGAGGAACGTTTTCATATCTGCTTGCTGCAGATGGGAGTTGAGTCACCGGCAGACTGAGCAAACACACAGCCGAGGCTCCGAGCACGGCTTTAGTTCCCGTCTGCAAAGTCCGCCTTAAAAAAAAAAAATAAAAAATCAAAATAAAAAAAAGTCTGCAACCGCATTCGTCGTCAACAAATCTTCCGTCTGCGAGTTGTTGATTCTGCCGCTTCCTATTCGGTCTCGCTATTGTCGGCTCTGACGCACGGACTCTCTCCTCCGCTCGTCCTCCTCTCTGACGTTCCTCATGGCCTCCCTCCACTTCTCCTTGGCCTCCTTCATCTCTTTTTCGGGGACGTTGCCGCGGCTGCAGCACGTTTTCAGAGTGGCCTGAAACTGCCCGGTCATGAGTTTGTATTGCCGCCTTCTGATGTGACGCGCCCGGCGGCGGCTGATGCGGTTTTTCAGCCAGCCGAGGGTCCCGCTGACCCGGCGGGACGCCGGCTGTGGAAGAACAGAAGGGAGACGGGAAAATGTTTTTTAACATCTTAGACCTTCTTCGCATTGACGGATTTTCTTTCGTCGTCTTTGTGACTCGTGTTTTTTAGGTTTTTTTCGTACCTTTTGCGTCGTGATGCTGTTCAGAAATTTGCTCCAGCCGATCGACAGTCTGCCTTTCAGGGTTTGCGCCTCCACAGGGACATAAAATAAAAGATATAATCACACAAATTTCACATTAATCACATAAAAAATTTTTAAAAAAATCTGGATTTAAAAATTAGGACTTTAGGAGACTGTCCCACATTTGATTTAAGGAAGCGACAAACAGAAACATGATTTTAAAACAACTCACATTTGGAGCAAACTTGAACTGCTTTAACATTTAAAATGTAAAAACAGATTTTTATTTTTTTAAAATGAAGCATTACAGCGGTAACATTGATAAAAGAAACCTCATGTAATGCACTTTGAGCTGCATCACTTGTATAAAAGGTCTAATACAAATAAAATGTATAATTATGATCATTTTAAGTAAAAGGACCTGTACACTTCTTCCACCGCTGTGATCTTTGATTTCTAGTGAGACATTTTGTTGCAGCCATAATGTAGTTTTTGGTTTGTTTCATGTTCATTATAATACACGGGTGAATATATAGACATGCAGTTTGTGTGTTTGAACACTAGGTGGAGCGTTAGAGCAGGAAATGCATTTAGGTGAGCTTCAGGTGACATAATCAAACCTGAAACCACGTGAGAAGTTTACAAATAATCAGTTAACAACTAGACATCTGAAATATTTCACTCCCAACTAACACACGAGCTGTTTTTGTATGACGTCAGAAGACTTGGTAAACTACTGGCTTGTCAACAATATGTTGAATTTGAAAAGCTTGTTATGATGTTATTTGTGTCAAATCTTCATTTAAAAAGTAACTAAAGCTGTTTAGATAAACGAGGTGGAGCAGAAATGAAATGTAGTAAAAAGCGAAAGTACCTCGAGGTTGTACTCAAGTACTTGAGTACATGTAATTGGATACTTCTACTTGTTTTGCCGCACGTGCAGCATTTGTGAATTAAAATAAACAAAGCGGTTAAATGAATTGACTTTTGTTAGTTTACCATCTGCCTGAAGGATGCCTTGTCTGTGCGCACGCGCTCTCTCCAACCCGTGAATGACAGGGGCATGATGATGATGATGATGATGAGCGCGGTGAGGAAGCGTCTCCGCTGTTTTGGCAAGCGTGGAAAGAAGGAAGTTATTTTTGAGGTTGTTAGCTTTGGTGGCTCTTCGCTCGGCGTCACGTGCACTGTTGATGTCGGACAGCGGTTCGATTCCGTTCTTGTGTTACGTCACAGCGGTCTGTGTTACGTCACAGCGGTCTGTGTCGCCGTCAGCTGAGTCTATTAAGCTCTCACGTGCTGCTACTGCGGTTTTTGTGAGCTCCGCTTGATCGTGATCGATCACAAATATTGATTTTTTTTGTTTTTTTACGGACTTTTAAATAAACACGATGATAACTTCGAATCTTGACCGGTTGTTTTCAAATATTAAAAAAAGGAGCTTATATATATATATATATATATACTTAAATCGATTTTTGCAATCTGTACATATTTCATAAAACCACTTAAATACATTGTTTGAGTAGCTGACACATTAAAGTTTGTAACCTGGCAAAATTGGCTTTTGCAGTGTAAATGATTTTTGATTTCCTGGGAAAATTATTTGATAATATATAATATGTACTGATGCTGCCTGGTTGTAACATGACTTAAAATATACATAATTGATCAATCAAATACTCGAAAATGAAAGACATTACACCTATCATTTACGTTGTAGTGACCGTTTGACAAAATCATATATATATATATAATTAGGCCTATATTTCTGACCAAATACCTTGATATCAATATTGCAACGATATTGTAGGGATGAAAAAATATTGACGCAATGAGATCAAGTGTGTTTCTACTGACTATTATTATTATTATTATTATTATTATTATTATTATTATGCAACAGATGTCAAGGTGTCACGACCGTCCCTGGTCAAAATGATTATTTATCTATTTATTATCAGATGGAAGACTTGTATTTCCCCCCTAAAATTGAACCTTACATATTTGTCATCATTAGAAAACGTGTCTGTCTCCACCAGAAATCAGGGTTTCACATGTTTTGTTGGTACAACACGTGGCGACCGCAGGCAGATCGTATACAATATAATAATAATAATAATAATAATAGCCTTTGTGCAATTCATTTAATGGACAACAGAGGAAATGCACATCAGTGTTCTTAAACCGGTCGTAAATGTACTAATGTGTGCACATTAATGTGGATGCATTACAAAAATATGTTTGCCGAGGCGACGATAAATATTAAGTCAATATTTTGAAAATCTATGTCGACCACTCATCCTATGTTGTAGACGTTGTTCATAATGCATAAGATGTAACGCGAGTCCTTTCATTCATATGTTCTTAAGGTGAATTATGAGCTGAGGTTGGATATTAAAATGTCTTTAACGTCGTTAAATGTAGTTGTTCAGGGATCGGTGATATTTTTCTTTTTTGTTGACATCTTCAGTTCAACTGTCTGAAAGTCGAGTTCGAAATCTTAAATCATGAAAACCTTGAAATTCGCTTCGCGTTCACGGTTCTCCGGTACGAAAAGATGACGTCACGTAAACACGCGGGCTTTTTCTAATACTTTTTTTTTTTTCTTTCCAATAACTCCTCCGTGAAGATTCAGATTTTTCTCCTTAAATGACGGATGAAAAAAAATAAATAAAATAAAAAAGGCTTCTTGTTTGTTTGTTTTTTTTCACGCCTGTCCTCTGTCCTCTCGACGCGTGCAGTGGCAGTCCATCACCATCACCCTGGTGGAGAAGGTGCAGATCATCGCCGTGTTCCTGGGCTCGCTCTTCCTGGTGGCCAGCATCTCCTGGCTGCTGTGGTCGGCGCTCAGCCCGCAGGCCGTCTGGCAGCGCCACGACGTCCTCTTCCAGATCTGCTACGGCATGTACGGCTTCATGGACCTGGTCTGCGTAGGTGAGCGTGTGCGTGTGCGTGTGCGTGTGCGTGTGCGTGTGCGAACGCAGCTGCAGCACTAGAGACGAGCATCCTTTTTTTTTTTTTTGTCGAGTCAAGGAGTAACAGAAAAGATACTTTCATTTTAATACGAAATCACAAAATGTCACCGTGACGGAGAAGATACGACTTTATAAGGTCGGATGAGACTTTATTAATCCCACGGTGGGGAAATGTAGTCGTCACAGCAGCGTAGAAACACAGTTGGGGAAAAAAGAAAAAAGAAAAAAGGTGCACCTGATGAGAAAAAAATTACAAATACGTATACAATAGAAATAAAATGGATAAAAATATATATATATTTTTTTTTTAAAGTAAGACCAATGACTAAATACACAAACCACACACGAAAAATGTATAAATACAATTTGGGATTAAAAAACAACAGTGTCAGGTGCCATGACGTACGGTGCTACATTATTACAGGCTGGTGTTGAACAGCCAATCAGAATCGGCTTTTTATTGGTCAGGTATTTTTACACATACAAGTACATTTTTAACTTTTTCTCTCAATTTACAAACGCAGAAACTGACATAAATAGACGTGCAAAGCATAAATAGATATATTTACAGCTAAAATTAAAAAAAAACATGTATACAAACACCTAAACAATGGTGAAACTGAGTATATAATGAGATAAGACTTGGAGACCAAGAAGGCGAAGCTAGTCCTGACTGGTGGACTCGAGAGGACGAACATTTTCCATTCACGTTGTGCTTTGTCTGTGCAACAGGCCTGATTGTCCACGAGGGGGCGGCGGTGTACAACGTCTTCATGCGCTGGCGGGCCGTGAACCTCCACTGGGACGTCCAGAGCTACGACAAGGCCAAGGACATGGAGGAGACGAGCGCGGGCCGCTCCTCGCTGGCCCCCAGGACGCTTTGGTTGCCCCTGGCCACGTTGGGGCCGAGCGGGCCGCTGCACGCCACCCAGCTGGGGTCCCGGCCGTGGGCCTGCCTCTGCCTGGCGCCCTTCTGCCCCGGCCTGGTGCCCCGGAGCAACCTCGGCCAGGACGGTGACTCGGGAGAGGTCGTGATCCGCGTGACGTCGGTGTGAATGGTATTTACGCCAGGGACCAAAAAGAAAAGAAAAAGAAAAACGTCGGATGGGGGTGACGCACGCTGGTGAGCGACGTTGGGGGGAGGGGGGGAGTTTATACCCTTTGTTTTGCAGATTTTCCTCTTACTAATTGTTTTTCTAATGAGTTTGAATTGTTTCCTCTCTCTGGGGCCGGTCCTCAAGCCTTTCTCGACACTTAAGTAGCTCACGTGTTGCGTTGGTGCCTTTTTTTTATGTGTCTCTCTCTCAGAAATAACATTTCAGTTCATTTGGTGGTGCAGACGGATCGAACCATCTTTTTCTTTTCTTTTTTTTTTCTCACATTATTGCGCAACAGTCCCGTCATGTGTCGTAAAAGGACGGGAAAAGATTTATGTGTGTGTGTGTGTGTGTGTGTGTGTGTGTGTGTGTGTGTGTGTGTGTGTGTGTGTGTGTGTGTGTGTGTGACTGCTGTTGCATGGTCGAACCGGCACGATATCATTAAAATTGAACTTTGATTACGAAGAACGATTCGAGACCGTACTTTGATTCAAACCGTTAAAAGGTGGCGAGGGTGACGGTTCCTTTGCAGCTGGAGGTGTCGTGTTAAAAAGTTGGTGGTCTGCGGGGGGAAATGTTTTTTTGGACTACAGGGACTTTCTTCTTTTTTTTTTCTTTGGACAAAATGCCATAGTATGACTTTTTTTTTTTACTGGCCAACATTGGCAGGAAGAGTAGTGTTGCCGCCGTTTCAGGCTCTATTAAAACATCCAGTACAGGGTCATGAACAACCCCCCAAACAGAAACGCTGTAAAACTAAAAGAAATGGACATTTCGTCTAATTATTAGACATGCTGTTGTATGCCAGATATCTGCACTGCACTTAAAAGTCTTCTTTGCTGTTCAAATACAACAAAAACAAACGTCAAATTGAAAGTGTGAAAACGCCTCCAGGTTCAGCCGTCCTCGTCACTCTTAGCTTTACTCCGTCACGGCACTGATTCCATTGTATGGATTTTTTTTTCCTCCGAAACTGCTGAAGTTTTTTATAGCTTTGTAACTTTACAACAAATATATCGTTGTTTTTTTTTAGAAGACAGTATCTTTTCATGCTAGCATTTGACGGACAAGGACACGGGATTTACATGGATTGAAAATGAGCACAAAAACAACTGATGTCAGAAAGATATTGAGGTTTTAGTTTGCAGCAAAAAAAAAAAAAAAAATGGACAGTTTTAAAAAAAAAGAAAAAGAAATGTCATTGTTACATGTTGTGTTTTCAGCGCTGTTATAAGCTGACGAGTGTTTGCTGCCACATAGGATTGATTCTCAGATGGTTTGTGCCGGTATAAATACAACTATTGAGAAATCGTGTTTTTCCTGTCCGTATACCATTCTGTTGAGCTTCCGGAGCCCTGTGGTGTTTGGGGTTTGTGGGGTTTTTTTTTTTTGGGGGGGGGGGGGGGGGGGGGGGGGTTTGGGACTCTCTTCTCGACCTGGGACCTTTGGGGTCGTTTGACTATTTTTTTTTTTTGGTGCCTTATAGGAGGCTGGGTGTCAACATCGCAATGCGCAGCACAGAAATGACTTGAATGTGACTTTTGCTGTTTGCTGTATTTCTATTTCCTTTGAATGTAATATGGATGTAATGTATAAAGAATATTTATATACACAAAGAGCCGTGTGTATGATTGAAGTGAGGTGCGTTCGGTTTCATGGATCTGCTGCTACACGCGAGCTGAGAGATCTCGAGGAGTGACAGCGGCAGACCAGAGGGAGGAAGAGGAAGAGGAAGAGGAAGAGGAAGAGGAAGAATGTCAAGTGTTGGTGCGTCCGACTTTACGCAGTTTGTAAAGTTAATGTCTCTGCTGTTTTAGGTTTAACTTGTGTATTTATATACATAAAACTTGAAGACTTGTGCACTAATTGCGCGTATGTCTTGTGCCTGGAAGGAACGGATCCTATTTATAAGACAATCATCACTGTCAAACGATGATGTCACAGTTTATTTAACATCATCCTTTGTTTGTATCGGTGTTTTTGATGAATATGATAAAAAAAGTTTAAAAAGATTATAAAAAATGTTCTTTATATTTTAGACGACATACTACAGTATGACTTTTTCTTCATATTTTAGTCATACTATAGTATGTCATCTAAAATATGAAGAAAAAGCACATGCCTGTGCTAGTATACCATGTTTTTTTTTTCTATTTTATTTAACGACATACTATAGTATGACGGTTTTTTTCACATTTTGGACGATAAGTTCAACTGCTGTTCACATGGAACCCTTCTCCACTTCGGCCTTCAAAAATCTCGTTTGAATTTTTGCTACTACCACCAAAGTCTGCAGGGTTAGGGAATGTTTTTCACATTTTGGACGACATACTATAGTGTGACTTTTTTTTTTTTTTTTTATCATATTTTGGACGATTGGATGATTTTTTTTTTTTACTTTTTGGATGACATTCTACAGTCATACTTTTTTGTCACTTTTTGGACTTTTTTTGGGTTAAGGTTGTTTTGGACGACATGTATAGTATGACTTTTTTTTAATCACTTTTCAGACGACATGCTATAGTATGACTTTTTATCCATAATTTGGACAACACGCCGAAAGTATGACTTTTTTATTACTTTTCGGAAGACATGCTATAGTATGACTTTTTTATTACTTTTTTATAATTTTTGGATGAAAAAAAAGTCACACTATAGTATGACGTTTTCTTCATATTTTAGACAACATACTACAGCCTTCAGTGTTTTAGATTTTTGGGACGAAAAAAAAAGTAATACTATAATACTATACCCTTATGTTTTTTTTAAGAATACATACCTCAAGCTGGAATCAAACACATGACCTTCTCACTGTGAGGCTGCAGCACTAACCACTGTACCACTGTGCCTGTTCAAGCATACAATGGTTTTTTTTCTGTTTTATTTAACGACATGCCACAGTATGACTTTTTTTTTAAAGTTTGTGAACGTAAAAAAAGTCATGCTATAATATGATGTTTTCTTCATATTTTAGATGACATGCTATAGTATGAATTTTTTTTGACATTTTGGAAATTTACCTCGTAATACTTTTCTTCTTTTCCTTTTGAGCTGTATGTCTGTTTGCACTCAGCTGTTCTCGTCCTCATGAACAGGAGTGAGTTAGTCCAGTTCAGCTATAACACACTTCCAGTTAAAGGAAACACTCTGCAGATCCTCCAGGAAGGAGAAATGATGCGACACTTTGTGGTACATTTAGTGCTTCATTAAAATGCAGCTCTCTGACATTATTCGGCCTACGACGCTGAACTAATATTCTGCTTCACAGCTTCCAATTCGGCACTAAAAGGGAAAGTTAAGGGAAACCTGACTTTCAGCTTCTCTAAAATAAAGAAAAGAAACATAGCAGAGTACCTTCAAATATGTGACCATTTATTGTTAGAATCAGTTTAACACATAACACATCTAATACGCATAAAAAATACAACATACCATTATCATGTCAACGCCAGTTGAAATAGTCGCGAAAAAATACAAGATTTGACAACTTGAGGAAATTGCTATGTGATCATCATTCAGGAGAAAAAAAAATAGAAGGCAAAGACTTACAGTAGAAAATGTACAGCCACATGATTATATAATATATACTGTATACATATAACATTGCACATTATACCAAAAAAAAGAATCCACACATGGAAAACAAAATAAGTGTACACAATATACAACAAGGCACTGTGGAAGAAACCTGCACACGCATCTTTGGATGGATCTGCCGCCCGCGGAGCTCCAGTGAAATGTTGTAGGAATGTTTCACCGCAAACGGTCCGACCGAACAAATCATTCAAACTGAACATCTGACTGATCGCGCCAAAACTGACGATTACCTCCCGCAATGCCGAAACTATTCGAGGGTCCGGTTGTTTTGAAGGGATATTTGGAAGTACTTTGCAGGTGTGAAAATACACCTGCATACCATCACGTAAAAAAAAAAAAAAATCAAAAATCAAAAATCGCCAATTATGGTCTAATACAACCAGAGATATTAAAACAACTGATACTTCGGTGTCAACAGCACTGCAAAGTCTTTGACGATCGACACACTGCAAACTCGGCAAAAGCTGAGCTTCAGTATCTATCTTTACCACCACTTCGTATATGGATTTATCATGTTTCTCACTTCTCACAGATTTAAAGAAAAACAACAAGATTTCCTTCTCGGCTTGAATGACTTGCGCAGCGGGATCGATTTTTTTTGCGGCGTACAAATACATTGGCAGTTAAAGGGAACGTGAGAGCACCTTTCAGATTCTGGTTACACAGGAAACGAGGGTGGCGTCGACGAGGCGAGATCGAGATTTCGAGTTCGCCCTGCTTCAGTTTCAACAGGCACTTGAGACCTCGTCGGGGGGGTGGGGGGGGGGAATCTATCGAAACAATCAGTCGCAAACTTTAGAAATGCTTGAGACGCACAGCTGCATATTATTTACAGTGAACAGATCCGCCCGGAGGAGGTCAGGTCCCAGAGTTTGTCAAAGCAGAGCAAAAAGGCTTGAAGGCTTTACGTTTTGTTGTTGTTGTTGTTTACATTCGGACAGCCTGTAGTGGAGTTCTTTTAAAACTCGCGCACACACTCACACAAACCTCAGCAACAGTCGCAGCTGGTTAGCATCGGGAAATTAAACAGCTTTCCCTCCAAAACAGGCCACACCCACTTTTTGAACGAGGAAACAGTGTTGCGTTAAACTTTCTGAGAAACAGTTGTTGCATTTAAAAAAAAAAAAAAAAATCTTAACTTTAAAGTATATATATGTTTAATTTTGGAAAATTGAATCCAACATTGCGCTTCACATCCTTCTTACAGAACCTCCGTTTTAAGGCTGTCTTAACCCAAAAAGGAGCAACGCGACTGAACTATTAAGTCGTAAAGTTTTGGAAGGAAAGCTGTCAAGAATAAGTCGAGCCAGTTAACATTAAGAGTTTTGTGGTTTCGTCTCCAGCATTCAGAGTCAGTCTGACGTCGGATGGTACGAGCAGAGGACGGGTGTCCACGCACGGCTGCCGGCGGCGGCGGCGGCCTCGCTCGACCCTCCAGCTGCTCTCCGGCAGGTGGCCGTGAGGCCGAAGGTTAAAAAGGGGGCGGAGTTCACCAGGCGCTGCACTGGCTGCCATGGCTGCTGACAGACTGACAGTTGCTGTAGCGCTTCTTGACGATCATGCTGATGTAGGCCTTCATCAGCTTGGCGATGTCCATGACCTGCAGAGGAAAGGAGCGGTTACACGGTAAGAGATGTTTCAGGATGAAAGGTTGGCGTTTCATTTGATTATCTGTATGTTTCAGCATTTATAACGGGGACATTTTGGAGCGTGGATTCGCTCGGCCACGAAATACAAAATCGAGGCAAAATTTTGGATTTTGTGGCCTTGATTTAGTATTTCGTGGCCAAAATTGATTATTTCGTGACCTCAGTTCAGTATTTCGTGGCCACGATTTAAAGTGTCTTTCTCTCTATGGACACTCCCGGCCTCCGTAGATAACCAACGTCCCAAAATTCACATCATTTACTTTGACCGAGTCATTTTTCGAGCTGTACGAACCATTTGGGTTTCGAAGACGATCTCTCGGCCCTCCACAGCGATCTTGTAGGAGTTGGGCAGCGGCGCGCCGAACGAGAGAATCTGTTCGTAGGGGAAAACCTCCAGGGGCCACGGCTCCCCTCGTTTGTACACTGATATGGCCTCCCGGCTGACACCCAACCACAGCTCGGAGGGGAACGCTCCGTCCCGACACTGACGGGACACAAACAACAAGCATGAGCGTCTACAAATGAAACAACCACGAAGGCGGCTTTTCATTATTTCCTTGGCATTTGTAAGTTTACAATAACTCTTCCTCTAACACTAGAAAACGCCGCTTTGACTTCTTCACATAAAAAGAATATAAAAAAGAGGTTTTAACCAATACAGGTCGGTATTAGTGGAAATATTTCGATATTATTTGTAGTGGGGCACAAAAAAAACAACCCACCTTTTGTAGAAAATAAAATGCGTAATAATTTTCAGTCCAAACTGCTGTTGTAAATGTAGAAGCGACGAGTGTTGCGTTCTCACCTCGACGTTGAACAGCGTGGACCCGTAGCCCTGCCACTCCTTCACCAGCGCCATGTACTTCACCATGGCCTGCTCCTGGTTCATCCCCTGCAGCTTCTTCCACTTGTCCATGACGCTGGTTCTCACCGCCGCCACCTCCTCCCTCATCCAGGCCTCCAGGCTGTTCTCCTCCTCCAGCTTCTGCCGACTCAGCGAGCCGCTCCTGAAGCTCCGCCTCAGCGTCCCCTCCAGGAAGCTCGAGCGCTTCCTCTCCGACGAGCCGGTGCGGTCGGCCACCGAGCCGGCGCCCGGAGCGAACGTCTTGGCCGAGTTCTGCACCCGGGCCCGCAATCGCGCCATGGGGAACACCTGGGACATTTCGGGGACGTTGACCTGGGGGTTGTGGTCGCTCAGGAGGTACTGAAGTCTCAGGGCGGCCAGGAACTGGAGGGTCTCCTCGGGGGCCGGATACCGACCGCGGATGACGGCTTCATGGGCCTGAAGAGGGCAGACAGAGAAAATTGTAGTTAACCTCTTCGGCTCCGGTCTCGTCTCTCTGTCCTCCTGTCACCAGGTCAGAGTGAGATTTAAAAACAAAAAGAAGACATTTTTACTTCCACATAATCAAAGCTGTAAATTAACTACTAAATAACAGCATGAATGAGAATGTTGTTGTTAATTTTTTTTTTTTTTTTTTTTTTAAATAAACAGACTAAAAAGGACAAATTTCTGTCCACAAATGTAAAAAATACAAACCTTTGGATGATGTGTGATGAGTAACTAGGTCGAAATGCAGAAATCCATTCCACTTATTTAAATCATAAAAAACTAAAATAAATCTTTATGTTTGGTTAACAGTCCAAAAAAACAAAACAAAAAAAAAACATTTTTGGAGATGTAAACTTTTGTTAAGCAATTTCAAGAGATTAACTTTTGCTTGAGGCAACAACAATTACTTTGTAGTCAAAATAATCCAGAAATTTAACGAGCAGATTAATCCATCCAAATCTGTTTTTAATTGACGTATTGAGCCTGGATGACTCTTACCTGTTCGAACATGAAAGCGAACTCCACGCTGTCTTTGGGAACGTTGTCCGAGTCCAGGAAGCAGTAGAGTTTGAAGTAGAACTTCCAGCCCGTGTTGCATTCGTCTGGGCTCGCCGAAAGCCTGAAGCCGAGAAGATAAGATAAGAGAAGAGAAGAGAAGAGCGGAGGGCGAGATGTTAACGGAGGACCGGAAAGACAACAAAACGTTTGGCTCAAACGCCACGCGGCGACGCTCACTTCTCGAACTTGGCGAGCACGTCGGCCACCACCGTGCGGCTCTCGATGGCCTTCTCGGCGGTGTCGTTGTGTTCGAACAGAGCAAACATGTTCCTGCTGTCCTCCATGGCCAGACCGCGGATCAGCTTCTCCACCACCTGACACACACACACACACACACACACACACACACACACACACACACACACACGAATTTCTAAAATCAGTTTAAGGGTAACAAGGTTAAAATGCAGAAATCTATTCCACTTATTAAAATAATAGAAACACCGAAAAAAATCTACACTCGGCAGCTGTTTTGATGTTAACAGTAAAAAAAAAAAAAAAGTCAAACACTTTCAAGGCATTAACAGCAACTTCAATTATTTTGTAGTCCAAATAATCTGCAGATTGAAAAAAAAAAAAAAAAAAAACCTTTCACCGTTGAACAAATTGAAAAGCCACCCACCTCTCCAGCGGTGGTGTGTGAGTTGATGGTGATCTTGCAGGAGCCTCCTCCGTGGCAGTGGACGGTGGTGCTCATTTCCTGTCGGGCCACGATGCAGCGGACCTCCTCCTGCGACGGGACGTTCTCCCTGGTTCGAGTCTTCCTCAAGGAGTCGAGGGCGTAGGCGGCGTATCGGTCCATCTCCGAGCCGGGCGAGAGCTCGCGAGTCCTGCGGAGAGATTTGGATTTGGACACCAAAATTCGGTATCCACACGTTTCCGGACGTGTAAACGTGCCCCGGCGGTCTCCCGCTCACCTCTTCAGGTGGAACTTGAGGTATCTGAGGATGCTTCGCGTCGGGACGAAGGTGCAGGACATGCAGGCCAGGATCTTCCAGCTGCAGAGGTTCCCGGGGCTGCCGGGCTGCGGCGGTCGCGCCGTCTGCTTGATCAGCTGGCAGTAGAGCTCGTCGCGCAGGAGGCGGAGCTCCTGGCCGGTCCGCAGGACGCCCTGGATGATGGGCACGGGGTCGGCCACGCCCTCCAGGTGCTGAAGAGAGCTGAACACCTTGAGGGCTTCGTCCTGCAGCGTCGTGTAGCCCCTGTTCCTCAGAGCTGAGGGGGGAAGGGAGAGGGGGGGGTGGGGGTGTAAGTGATGTCATCAACTTAAAAATTCCCTAATATTCCACGACTTAAAAAAAAGATGATCAAATTTCCCGACTTTCCCTGTCTGGGAAAAGAGTTTTTAAAATTCCCTTTAAAACTTTGTCAATTTAATATAATTAGTTAGTTTCAAACACTATATATTTGTGTTGTATTTAAAAAAAAATAATACTCTTTATCGTTTTGTCTTCTCTAATAAATTCTGCGTTAAAATCAAACACAGTAAAGAAAAAACAAAAAACATCTTTCCAATCATTAAGACCGAGCTTCTACCATTTGATTCTGTTCAAATCGACTGTGGCATTTTTCCCAGCATGCAACATCCTATTTTGATCAGTTTTACATGAAATGTGATACAGTAGACTACGACAGATATCAGTGAGTTTGGAAACAATATTTACATGTACTCAAAGTCTAAAACATGAAGTATCACACAGTTGGATGGAATTCAGCTCTCCAGTATTTGAACCCAGATTAAAAGGAGGGAAATAAATGAACCGACAACACGCATTCAGGATTTTAGCATTCGTTTGTTCTGTTTACGATCCGTGCGACTCACCGGTGACGTGGATGTCTCCGTAGGGCAGCGGCAGCAGCGGCGAATGCAGCGGGTGGTGGCTGTAGCGGAGGATGGGGTTCCTCTTGTAGATCTGCTCCACCACCTCCGAGTTCAGACAGTTCTCCTGCACGAGAGCGAAAAGGCTTTTCAAGCACGAGACGCTCGACTCGAAACGAGCGCCGACGGTCTCCGCGGGAACTCCCTCTAAACAACGGCCTCCTACCTTGATGTCCTGGATGAGCTGCTGCGTCGGCGTGTCGATGGGCGCTTTGGTGTCGATGACGTTCTGGACGGAGTTGGCCCAACGCGTGGCCTCGTTCAGCAGCTTGCAGTAGAGGCGGTACGAGTGCTTGCGGCCGTAGACGATCACGTTCCAGTAGCCTGTGAGGAGGTTTCGGGGTTTAATGACGCGGTACGGCTGTTTTTTATTGTTCTTTGTTAGTTTTTTTTGCGAAGCCGAAATTCAAATCTTTCAATCGACACCAGTAAACATTTTTTTAAAAAAAAAGACTCACCGGTCTCTTTGAAGACCTTCTCGTCCGGCTGGACCACCGAGCAGAGGCTGTTGAGCACCAGCGTTCCCAGCTTCAAGGCGTTACGCTCCGAGCTCTTGTAGTAGTCCAGGGAGTTGTGGGTGAGCAGGAACCAGCGCTTCTTCAGCTTCAGCGAGGCTTTCGTGCTGTTCTTCATCTCTTTGTGCAACCAGCCTGGCGGGAAAGGAAGGAACCACGCTGAAGTTTTTCTTGCCAACATTTTCCGTCTTTTTTTTTTTTCACTTCAATTGCAGCAATCAAAACCCCCGAAAGTTTGAAAGCGCGTTCGGTTTCATTTATTGTCCTAAGACCTGCCAATGCCATTAAAATAATCGTCGTCTTCTGTCACGTAGTCAGGTTTTCATTTCCTCTTTAAGATCCTTAAAAACAAGCGATGGAGTTTAAATGAGCTTCCCCACATTTACACATTTTTAAAGTCGATTCTTCTGACGTTTATCTGCCCTTTTGAATTCTATGCCGACAAACTGAGGTCCGATGAGGGAAACAAGTTGCGATCGCGTCGTCACCTCGGATGATGAACTCCTGCCCGTCGACGCGGGTGTCTCCTTTGGAGCGCTGCAGCAGCGTGATCCAGTGGTGCATCTCCTCCGGCGTGTCGGCGTTGCAGTGCAGCACGCGGTTCGCCGTGATCATGACGAAGGAGTTCGGCCTGTCGGGGGAAATATCGATTTGTGAGCTGAGGTGTTGATTAATCGACTATTTGTTCTGCAAACTGTGCGATCTGTTTGTTTTGGTGAAAAAAAGACGTTTGTCAGATGGCGTCTTGAAGGAAAACACCCGCCGCAGACCACCTGAACTGTGGCGCCGTGGCAACAGGGTTGTCCAACATGACTCGGAAAGACTTTTAAATGCGCTTCGAAGGAGGTGGGACGCAACATAATCGTCACTCCCGACTACCCCTTCCCGCCAGGTTTGGCGCCCCGTGTACTTCTTTATGTCCCCCCCCCCAAAAAAAATGTGGACGCAAAGTTAGATTTTTCTCAAGTTTCAGGTCCACGTTCAAATAGCAAATGCTCACGTACCAGCGGCCACATCTAGAAAATGTTGACGCCAAACAGGACGAAAAGGCCTCAATAAAGATCGATGTTGTTTTTTCTTTCTATTAACTGACGCTTTATCGGCTCCTCCGCTCTGGTTCGTGTAGAATGAACTTCCAGATAAATACAGTATGTACGTGATTGTGTGTTTTGATGCGGGCTCCTCACCTCTCCGGGTTATCTGACGCACAAACCGAATCGATCATCCCGACGTCCAACGTTCCCTGAAGAGACACAGAGAGAGAGAGAGAGAGTTCAGTCACAGCGTTCAGGCGGGTGGATAATGAGTTTGACCTTCCTCCGTCCCGTAGAAACCAATTATCACACACACACACACACACACACACACACACACACACACACACACACACACACACACACACACACACACACAAAGGGTTCAAAGTTCAAAACAAGGGGCTCTGAGAATATATAACGAAAGAGTGTTCCTTTAAATTTGAATATAATGATGGTGGAAATGTATTAAATCAATGAAAAAAGAAAAAAAAGACCTGTGCAGAGGCTGATCTGATAAAGAAAAGACGTGTTGACGTGACAACGCGTATTCATGAGGTTTTATTCTGAAGCTTTTTGACTTCATAGACAAACAAACATAAAGGGAAAACCGGAAACGTTTGTATTATGTTTGTTTTCTAGGATTTTTTTTTTGTGTCAGCGATGAAGTTTCTTGACTTTACAGACTAGATAAGACTTATGCAAGGGAGAACATTTTGATGTGAATTTACAGACATTAAGACGAAACTAAACATTTCAAGAGAGTATTTCTTCCTCCTAAAAAAAACCAACCCAAAAAACTCAATTTTCCCAGAGTGCTTTGCTTCCCCCTCGGGGTACTCACCACGGCGTTCTGGGGGTTGGCCTGCTCGTCGTGCATCTCTCTGATTTCCTGCTCTGTGGACCCGTTGACCTGACTCAGCACGCTGAACCACTGACTGTAACCATGGAAACGACATCATCGTCAACCATCATAGTTGTGACCGGGATATGAAGGTTATGGCAACAGCTTTTACAGAGGACGACCACCACAACTTTGATGGTTAGAGACACCAGTGTTATATGAAATATATTTTATATATATATATATATATTTTTTTTTTTTGTACAAAATTATACATGTATGCTTTAAATACATAAAAACAATCAAATCAAGAGGACACATTCCTGATTTCGATTTTCAGTGGATGAAAATAATGGTTGGACAACATCTAATTTACTTTTGGCCCGAGGAAAAGTCAAACGCTCATAATATAATATGATAATAATATAATAAATATATGAAATGTATGCGGGAATGAAGATAATTTTGTGCTCAGACTGATTCTGTGTCAGACATATGGAGCTGATGTTGTCTCACACTGAGAGAGAGGCTGGCATTGGAAACCTGCTGCCAACACACACACACACACACACACACACACACACACACACACACACACACACACACACACACACGAAGCAGACGTGGAAGAAGTGGACCGTCCCTCTGAGAGGAAATCGATGTGTTGCCAAGGGTAACCGGCACATCGACCCTATGGCGACTATACCTCCTGCTCATTATACTGTTTGTGATTGAGTGGGTGTGTGTGTGTGTGTGAGAAATAATTATAACTGTATTAATAATGTAACCTATAATTTAATAACGCGTTTATGTTAGTGTTCGTGTTAATCGATAAGGACACTACAATCTGAAGGAGCTTTCGTCCAGAGACTCCGAGGCGTCGATGAGGACTATCGATTGCCTGTCGGAAGCTCTTCGATCCCGTTTGTTTGTGTTCGTTGAGTGCTTTATTTTTGTACGTTTTTTTTTTTTGTTTTTTTTTAATCAAACACTTCGGACTCGACATGAAAGGACATGAAATCATCCGAGACAAAACTCACCTGGCGTCCTCGGCAGACTCGGCGATGAGGTGGTAGGTCCTGTCGGCCATCACTATGTCGATCCCGTTCTCCTTACCGGTGTTGTCGATGATTTCTCTGTGGAAAGAAAAACCAGAAATTCCTCTGTTATAAAACAATAAAAGGTGGAAAGGCGTCTCCTTCTTCCAGCTCTTTTTACTGTCGCTACTACATTAGGAGGCCTTATCGGCGACACAAAAGACGCCTCTGAAACGACGCCGTCTCGTCCTTACTTGGCGGTGTGCATGTCCAGCACGCCCTTCATCTTGTCCTCGTTGTCGCTCTCGAAGTACATGAGCTTGCTCTGCCGCAGCACGAACCAGCGGCGCTTCCAGTTGCGGCGGGACAGCGTGGACGAGCCGCCGCCCTTCTTGTGCAGCCAGCCCTGCTTCAGGGCCTCCTGCTTGGCCCGGAACCACAGGAAGGTCTCGTCCTTCAGGACGCACCAGCGCCGCTTCCACGTGTTCATCAGACCGCCTTGGAGAAGGAAGAACGAAAACAAACAAACCCGGATCTTTACTTTCCTCTTACTCAGTTTCTTAAGAGAAGCGCGGCCGAGCAGAAGAGCTACCTTTGATGAAGAGGAAGCTGTGGAAGTACGGCAGCGTGACGCAGCTGTAGACCGAGTCGCGGCGATAGGACAACTCGTCGTCGGTGTCGAACCGGTCGAAGTCGTCTTCGCTGTCCTCAAACTGGAAGGAAAACCACAGAACTTAGACATTCGAGACTTGCTGTTGGCATTATTGAACGTGTTCGTTGTCCAAATTTCTGGTATCGTGACATCCCTACTTCAAACCTGAAACTACTCTGGGCCTTTCTCATTCAGTCACTAATAGAAACCAAGTTTACTGAAGACAATCTGAACATCAGCCAGTAGAGGACTAATGGCTGGCTGACCTTCGACAGACCTTCCAACCGAGATCCGACTCACCGATGACTGAGCCCCCTCCGAGCTGAAGCGGTACGCCCCCGAGCTGTTGTAGGTGCCCACCGAGCCGCGGTAATCGGGAGACCACTGTCCGCTGCGAGGGTTGGAGAAGGCCACGCTGCCGCTGGACACGATGGCGCCCTCGTCGTAGTCGTCCTGGTCGTAGTCGGAATCCTCGTCCGGCGGTATCAGCTCCACCAGGTCGTCGGACTGAGCCTCCGACGAAGCCTGGGGGCGGCAGTAGGCCGAGTCCCCGCTGGAGGAGGCGCTGTGGCAGGCCGCGGGCAGCGGCGGCAGAGGCAGCGGCTGGTGCAGCAGGGCGGTCGGCGGCATCGGCGGCGGGATCACGCCGTCGTTGGCGTACGGGTCTTCTTCGGACGAGTCGTCGCTCGTCCGGATCCCGCTGGTCCGCTGGCCGTCCGAGTGGCCGTGCTCGCTCGGGTTCGGCGAGTCTTTGAAGGCCTCGTCGTCGGCCCCGAACCCTTCGTCGACCTCCTCTTCCTCGCCGCTTCTCGTCCGTCCGCTCTCCTTCTCGTCCGCCTCGCCGACTCCCAAGGAGCTCTCGATGTTCCTCACGCACTCGTCGATTTCGTCGAAGTTGAGCGAGTCGAGGAACTGCTGCGCCGCCTTGCAGGCCTCGTCCTCCAGCCGCCGGAGCTCCTGGTCGCGAAGCTGCTGCAGGCGGTTGAGGGAGGCCTCGGTCAGGGAGAGCTCCTGGCGCTCCTTCTGCCTCTGCAGGGACTGGATCTCCCGCTCCAGTCGCAGGATCTCCTCCACCTGAGACGCCTCGTGGGGACGGATGGCCTCCTCCGACGCCGCCTCGAAGACCTCGGCCGACTCCGGCTCCTCCGGGGCGTCCGGCGACGATGCGGGCCGCGACTTCGGGTTCAGGAACCGTAGAGGCGACCTCCTCGGCACGAAGCAGCTCCTCCAGTCTTCTGGCTTCCTCCACCTAAAAGAAAAGAACCTGTACTTAAACTGCTGCTCATGGTGCCAAAACCCATTTGTGACACAGAAAAATCTTTTCTTTTTTTTCCAAGTTAAATTGGTTCAAGAAATGTTATTTTTCATAGTTCAACATTAGGACTTTGCTGTCTTGCATCACTTTGCAAAACATCTACACTTAAAGAAGTGGAATTTTTTTTAAACAAAAAATAATGAAATACTTGATCATTTTTCCAAAAAGAGGGCGTTTCACAGTAAATAGTGTCATAATAAAAGTAAACAAGCAAACAATCATCGGTAATCCACTGTTTTCCATTTAAATCGGCTCCTCAATAATCGATAATCATCGTACCTCTCTGGCGAGTCTCTCGGCCTCCAGCCTCCGTCTCTCCCTGCGCGCGCACACACACACACACACACACACACACACACACACACACACACACACACACACACACACACACACACATCAGCTGACTGAACAGACAATAAGAGACGTCGTGTGCTAAAATAGTAGTTGCACTTCCTGTCTCACAAAACCCATTTAAGATTATTAAATTCAGATGGAAAATATAGACTAGTCATCAAAAACAACAACACGACACCGAAACACGGAAACACAGAGGTCAGGACAAGATGAGAATCGTCGGGGATTAAGGGGATGAGGAGAATTATGCAGAAATAAAAACAGTTTTTAAGCCTGATTCTGATGTTTTTAGACTTTATGTTCCAATTGATTCCCAATGAGGACTGTTAATAATAAATCCAAATAATAAGGCACCAGGATTGTGTCCTGACTTTGGGGAAGTGGGCTTTGAAACTGAATTTTAGACCACTGTATAAGGAAAAATACTTTATGGAAAATACATAAATATATATTTTCAATTATATATATATATATATATTTTTTTTTTATTTGGAAGAAGAGTGGTATGTACAGTTATACGGGGACGCGTGTTCACGTCACATTCTCATTTCAACATGAGGATGAAAAACTAAATAGAATTTTTTTTTTTAAGTAAAGTTTGGGAAAAACAAACAAACAACGGAACAAATCTGATATGAATTCTTGTACTTTTACGCGAAGAAAACTATTAATTTTAATAATTGAACTGAATAAATTGGTGGTGAGCCTTTGGGGGTCGTGACCTCTGTATTTTAACGGATCCTGTTTTTCTCGGCTAAAATGGATCCACCGCTTCACACGGTGAGTATTAAACAAACAAAAGCAGCCGCTCACCGCTCCGCCTCCTGCTCCATCCTCCTGCGGTGCTCCTCCTCCTCCTCCTCCTCCCTCCTCCTCCTCCTCGCCTCCAGCAGCTGGCCGTAGGCGCGGCGGGCCAGCTGCCCTCGAACGCGCCTCTGGAAGGTGAGCGCCGCCCAGCGGAGGAGCAGGAACTTCCTCCTCCAGTAGAACGCCCGGTAGTTCTTCTGGATGACCACAACGCACCGCAGCAGCTTCCTGTACTGCTTCCTGGTGTGTTCGAGTGTCGGGACGGCAAATGATGAGTTTTTTTGTTTGTTTAGTAAATTACTGCCGTCGAGCTGTCGAGTTGCTGGAACAGCCCGATACGTACCTGGCCATGTAGCCCGTGACGTGAGCCTGGATGATCATGGCTGCTCGGAGCACCTCCACCTCCCTCTGCTTCTCCAGGCGATGCTCCAGAGACTCCCGGAGGAAGACCTGAGACGGGAGGAGGGGAAGAGGACACGTCGTCAGTGTTATTATAATCATCGTAATCGGTAAAGGATCGAAACAGATTATAAACAGGAGTAAACTTATTTTTCTCGACTTTTTCTCTGAAAGTTTTACATAAAATTTTGTGGGTTTTTTAAATTTTTTATTTCTACGTCACCTTGATGCGAAAGTTTCCTTTTCCTCATATTTTCAGCCTGAAGTAGTTTGTAATTTTTGGACATTGTCAAACTGTTTAATGCATAAATATCATGAAATAGTTAAAAAAAAAAGTCACTTTCTCAAAGCTAAAAGAACATATTCT